>NW_028128833.1:600000-1012079 GCF_965231255.1 Vanellus vanellus
TCCCTGGAGGAGTCTGGGGTTGCTACCCGGGATTACAGGGACCCAAACCACCGGAAAAATGTCTGCGGGAGACGCCTGGGAGGAATCTCAGATGCATCCCAGAAGATGGAGCATTGTCCAAGGAGAAAAATCATCTCGGGTATCTTCCCTGGAGGAGTCTGGGGTTGCTACCTGGGATGACAGAACCCTAAACCGCGAGAAAAAAGACTCAGGGACATAGCTGCGACAAGTCTCGGATGCATCAGAGAGGATGGAGCTTTGTCCAAGGAGAAAAATCATCTCGGGTGTCTTCCCTGGAGGAGTCTGGGGTTGCTACCCGGGATTACAGGGACCCAAACCACCGGAAAAATGTCTGCGGGAGACGCTTGGGAGGAATCTCAGATGCATCCCAGAAGATGGAGCATTGTCCAAGGAGAAAAATCATCTCGGGTATCTTCCCTGGAGGAGCCTGGGGTTGCTACCTGGGGTGACAGAACCCTAAACCGCGAGAAAAAAGACTCAGGGACATAGCTGCAACAAGTCTCGGATGCATCAGAGAGGATGGAGCTTTGTCCAAGGAGAAAAATCATCTCGGGTGTCTTCCCTGGAGGAGTCTGTGGTTGCTAACTGGGATTACAGGGACCCAAACCACCGGAAAAATGTCTGCGGGAGACACCTGGGAGGAATGTCAGATGCATCCAAGAAGATGGAGCATTGTCCAAGGAGAAAAATCATCTCGGGTATCTTCCCTGGAGGAGTCTGGGGTTGCTACCTGGGATGACAGAACACTAAACCGCGAGAAAAAAGACTCAGGGACATAGCTGAGACAAGTCTCGGATGCATCCCAGAGGATGGAGCTTTGTCCAAGGAGAAAAATCATCTCGGATATCTTCCCTGGAGGAGTCTGGGGTTGCTACCCTGTATCACTGGGCCCTAAAGCACTGGAGAAAACTCTGCGGGAGAGGCCTGGGAGGAGTTCTGGGTAGATCCCACAGGATGGACCACTGTCAAGAGAGAAAAATCATCTTGGGTGTCTTCCCTGGAGGAGTCTGGGGTTGCTACCGGGGATGACAGAACCCTAAACCGCGGGAAAAGTGACTCAGGGACATAGCTACGACAAGTCTCGGATGCATCCCAGAGGATGGAGCTTTGTCCAAGGAGAAAAATCATTTCTGGTATGTTCCCTGGAGGAGTCTGGGGTTGCTACCGGGATTACAGGGACCCAAACCACCGGAAAAATGTCTGCGGGAGACGCCTGGGAGGAATCTCAGATGCATCCCAGAAGATGGAGCATTGTCCAAGGAGAAAAATCATCTCGGGTATCTTCCCTGGAGGAGTCTGGGGTTGCTACCCGGGATTACAGGGACCCAAACCACAGGAAAAACATCTGCGGGAATCGCCTGGGAGGAATCTCAGATGCATCCCAGAAGATGGAGCATTGTCCAAGGAGAAAAATTATCTCGGGTATCTTCCCTGGAGGAGTCTGGGGTTGCTACCCGGGATTACAGGGACCCAAACCACAGGAAAAACATCTGCGGGAATCGCCTGGGAGGAATCTCAGATGCATCCCAGAAGATGGAGCATTGTCCAAGGAGAAAAATCATCTCGGGTATCTTCCCTGGAGGAGTCTGGGGTTGCTACTCGGGATCACAGGGCCCTAAACCACCGGAATAAAGACTCAGGGACATACCTGCAAGGAGTCTCGGATGCTTCCCAGAGGATGGAGTATTGTCCAAGGAGAAAAATTATCTCGGGTATCTTCCCTGGAGGAGTCTGGGGTTGCTACCCGGGATCACAGGGACCCAAACCACAGGAAAAACATCTGCGGGAATCGCCTGGGAGGAATCTCAGATGCATCCCAGAAGATGGAGCATTGTCCAAGGAGAAAAATCATCTCGGGTATCTTCCCTGGAGGAGTCTGGGGTTGCTACATGGGATGACAGAACCCTAAACCGCGAGAAAAAAGACTCAGGGACATAGCTGCGACAAGTCTCGGATGCATCCCAGAGGATGGATCTTTCTCCAAGGAGAAAAATCATCTCGGGTGTCTTCCCTGGAGGAGTCTGGGGTTGCTACCCGGGATTACAGGGACCCAAACCACAGGAAAAATGTCTGCGGGAGACGCCTGGGAGGAATCTCAGATGCATCCCAGAAGATGGAGCATTGTCCAAGGAGAAAAATCATCTCGGGTATCTTCCCTGGAGGAGTCTGGGGTTGCTACCTGGGATGACAGAACCCTAAACCGCGAGAAAAAAGACTCAGGGACATAGCTGCGACAAGTCTCGGATGCATCACAGAGGATGGAGCTTTGTCCAAGGAGAAAAATCATCTCGGGTGTCTTCCCTGGAGGAGTCTGGGGTTGCTACCCGGGATTACAGGGACCCAAACCACCGGAAAAATGTCTGCGGGAGACGCCTGGGAGGAATCTCAGATGCATCCCAGAAGATGGAGCATTGTCCAAGGAGAAAAATCATCTCGGGTATCTTCCCTGGAGGAGTCTGGGGTTGCTACCCGGGATTACAGGGACCCAAACCAAAGGAAAAACATCTGCGGGAATCGCCTGGGAGGAATCTCAGATGCATCCCAGAAGATGGAGCATTGTCCAAGGAGAAAAATCATCTCGGGTATCTTCCCTGGAGGAGCCTGGGGTTGCTACCTGGGGTGACAGAACCCTAAACCGCGAGAAAAAAGACTCAGGGACATAGCTGCAACAAGTCTCGGATGCATCAGAGAGGATGGAGCTTTGTCCAAGGAGAAAAATCATCTCGGGTATCTTCCCTGGAGGAGTCTGGGGTTGCTACCCTGTATCACTGGGCCCTAAAGCGCTGGAGAAAACTCTGCGGGAGAGGCCTGGGAGGAGTTCTGGGAAGATCCCACAGGATGGACCACTGTCAAGAGAGAAAAATCATCTTGGGTGTCTTCCCTGGAGGAGTCTGGGGTTGCTACCGGGGATGACAGAACCCTAAACCGCGAGAAAAGTGACTCAGGGACATAGATACGACAAGTCTCGGATGCATCCCAGAGGATGGAGATATGTCCAAGGAGAAAAATCATCTCGGGTATCTTCCCTGGAGGAGTCTGGGGTTGCTACCCGGGATTACAGGGACCCAAACCACCGGAAAAATGTCTGCGGGAGACGCCTGGGAGGAATCTCAGATGCATCCCAGAAGATGGAGCATTGTCCAAGGAGAAAAATCATCTCGGGTATCTTCCCTGGAGGAGTCTGGGGTTGCTACCCGGGATTACAGGGACCCAAACCACAGGAAAAATGTCTGCGGGAGACGCCTGGGAGGAATCTCAGATGCATCCCAGAAGATGGAGCATTGTCCAAGGAGAAAAATCATCTCGGGTATCTTCCCTGGAGGAGTCTGGGGTTGCTACATGGGATGACAGAACCCTAAACCGCGAGAAAAAAGACTCAGGGACATAGCTGCGACAAGTCTGGGATGCATCCCAGAGGATGGAGCTTTGTCCAAGGAGAAAAATCATCTCGGGTGTCTTTCCTGGAGGAGTCTGGGGTTGCTACCCGGGATTACAGGGACCCAAACCAACGGAAAAATGTCTGCGGGAGACGCCTGGGAGGAATCTCAGATGCATCCCAGAAGATGGAGCATTGTCCAAGGAGAAAAATCATCTCGGGTATCTTCCCTGGAGGAGTCTGGGGTTGCTACCGGGGATGACAGAACCCTAAACCGCGAGAAAAAAGACTCAGGGACATAGCTGCGACAAGTCTCGGATGCATCAGAGAGGATGGAGCTTTGTCCAAGGAGAAAAATCATCTCGGGTGTCTTCCCTGGAGGAGTCTGTGGTTGCTAACTGGGATTACAGGGACCCAAACCACCGGAAAAATGTCTGCGGGAGACACCTGGGAGGAATCTCAGATGCATCCCAGAAGATGGAGCATTGTCCAAGGAGAAAAATCATCTCGGGTATCTTCCCTGGAGGAGTCTGGGGTTGCTACCTGGGATGACAGAACCCTAAACCGCGAGAAAAAAGACTCAGGGACATAGCTGAGACAAGTCTCGGATGCATCCCAGAGGATGGAGCTTTGTCCAAGGAGAAAAATCATCTCGGGTGTCTTCCCTGGAGGAGTCTGGGGTTGCTACCCTGTATCACTGGGCCCTAAAGCACTGGAGAAAACTCTGCGGGAGAGGCCTGGGAGGAGTTCTGGGTAGATCCCACAGGATGGACCACTGTCAAGAGAGAAAAATCATCTTGGGTGTCTTCCCTGGAGGAGTCTGGGGTTGCTACCGGGGATGACAGAACCCTAAACCGCGAGAAAAGTGACTCAGGGACATAGCTACGACAAGTCTCGGATGCATCCCAGAGGATGGAGATATGTCCAAGGAGAAAAATCATTTCTGGTATGTTCCCTGGAGGAGTCTGGGGTTGCTACCGGGATTACAGGGACCCAAACCACCGGAAAAATGTCTGCGGGAGACGCCTGGGAGGAATCTCAGATGCATCCCAGAAGATGGAGCATTGTCCAAGGAGAAAAATCATCTCGGGTATCTTCCCTGGAGGAGTCTGGGGTTGCTACCCGGGATCACAGGGCCCTAAAGCACTGGAGAAAACTCTGCGGGATATAGCTGGAAGGAGTTCTGGGTAGATCCTGCAGGATGGACCGATGTCAAGAGAGAAAAATCATCTTGGGTGTCTTCCCTGGAGGAGTCTGGCGTTGCTACCCGGGATAACAGGGACCCAAACCACAGGAAAAACATCTGCGGGAATCGCCTGGGAGGAATCTCAGATGCATCCCAGAAGATGGAGCATTGTCCAAGGAGAAAAATCATCTCGGGTATCTTCCCTGGAGGAGTCTGGGGTTGCTACCTGGGATGACAGAACCCTAAACCGCGAGAAAAAAGACTCAGGGACATAGCTGCGACAAGTCTCGGATGCATCAGAGAGGATGGAGCTTTGTCCAAGGAGAAAAATCATCTCGGGTGTCTTCCCTGGAGGAGTCTGTGGTTGCTAACTGGGATTACAGGGACCCAAACCACCGGAAAAATGTCTGCGGGAGACGCCTGGGAGGAATCTCAGATGCATCCCAGAAGATGGAGCATTGTCCAAGGAGAAAAATCATCTCGGGTATCTTCCCTGGAGGAGTCTGGGGTTGCTACCTGGGATTACAGGGACCCAAACCACAGGAAAAACATCTGCGGGAATCGCCTGGGAGGAATCTCAGATGCATCCCAGAAGATGGAGCATTGTCCAAGGAGAAAAATTATCTCGGGTATCTTCCCTGGAGGAGTCTGCGGTTGCTACCCGGGATTACAGGGACCCAAACCACAGGAAAAATGTCTGCCGGAGACGCCTGGGAGGAATCTCAGATGCATCCCAGAAGATGGAGCATTGTCCAAGGAGAAAAATCATCTCGGGTATCTTCCCTGGAGGAGTCTGGGCTTGCTACCCGGGATCACAGGGCCCTAAAGCACTGGAGAAAACTCTGCGGGATATACCTGGGAGGAGTTCTGGGTAGATCCTGCAGGATGGACCGATGTCAAGAGAGAAAAATCATCTTGGGTGTCTTCCCTGGAGGAGTCTGGGGTTGCTACCCGGGATCACAGGGACCCAAACCACAGGAAAAATGTCTGTGGGAGACGCCTGGGAGGAATCTCAGATGCATCCCAGAAGATGGAGCATTGTCCAAGGAGAAAAATCATCTCGGGTATCTTCCCTGGAGGAGTCTGGGGTTGCTACATGGGGTGACAGAACCCTAAACCGCGAGAAAAAAGACTCAGGGACATAGCTGCGACAAGTCTCGGATGCATCCCAGAGGATGGATCTTTGTCCAAGGAGAAAAATCATCTCGGGTGTCTTCCCTGGAGGAGTCTGGGGTTGCTACCCGGGATTACAGGGACCCAAACCACCGGAAAAATGTCTGCGGGAGACGCCTGGGAGGAATCTCAGATGCATCCCAGAAGATGGAGCATTGTCCAAGGAGAAAAATCATCTCGGGTATCTTCCCTGGAGGAGTCTGGGGTTGCTACCTGGGATGACAGAACCCTAAACCGCGAGAAAAAAGACTCAGGGACATAGCTGCGACAAGTCTCGGATGCATCAGAGAGGATGGAGCTTTGTCCAAGGAGAAAAATCATCTCGGGTGTCTTCCCTGGAGGAGTCTGGGGTTGCTACCCGGGATTACAGGGACCCAAACCACCGGAAAAATGTCTGCGGGAGACGCTTGGGAGGAATCTCAGATGCATCCCAGAAGATGGAGCATTGTCCAAGGAGAAAAATCATCTCGGGTATCTTCCCTGGAGGAGCCTGGGGTTGCTACCTGGGGTGACAGAACCCTAAACCGCGAGAAAAAAGACTCAGGGACATAGCTGCAACAAGTCTCGGATGCATCAGAGAGGATGGAGCTTTGTCCAAGGAGAAAAATCATCTCGGGTGTCTTCCCTGGAGGAGTCTGTGGTTGCTAACTGGGATTACAGGGACCCAAACCACCGGAAAAATGTCTGCGGGAGACATCTGGGAGGAATGTCAGATGCATCCAAGAAGATGGAGCATTGTCCAAGGAGAAAAATCATCTCGGGTATCTTCCCTGGAGGAGTCTGGGGTTGCTACATGGGATGACAGAACCCTAAACCGCGAGAAAAAAGACTCAGGGACATAGCTGCGACAAGTCTCGGATGCATCACAGAGGATGGAGCTTTGTCCAAGGAGAAAAATCATCTCGGGTGTCTTCCCTGGAGGAGTCTGGGGTTGCTACCTGGGATTACAGGGACCCAAACCACCGGAAAAATGTCTGCGGGAGACGCCTGGGAGGAATCTCAGATGCATCCCAGAAGATGGAGCATTGTCCAAGGAGAAAAATCATCTCGGGTATCTTCCCTGGAGGAGTCTGGGGTTGCTACCCGGGATTACAGGGACCCAAACCAAAGGAAAAACATCTGCGGGAATCGCCTGGGAGGAATCTCAGATGCATCCCAGAAGATGGAGCATTGTCCAAGGAGAAAAATCATCTCGGGTATCTTCCCTGGAGGAGCCTGGGGTTGCTACCTGGGGTGACAGAACCCTAAACCGCGAGAAAAAAGACTCAGGGACATAGCTGCAACAAGTCTCGGATGCATCAGAGAGGATGGAGCTTTGTCCAAGGAGAAAAATCATCTCGGGTATCTTCCCTGGAGGAGTCTGGGGTTGCTACCCTGTATCACTGGGCCCTAAAGCGCTGGAGAAAACTCTGCGGGAGAGGCCTGGGAGGAGTTCTGGGAAGATCCCACAGGATGGACCACTGTCAAGAGAGAAAAATCATCTTGGGTGTCTTCCCTGGAGGAGTCTGGGGTTGCTACCGGGGATGACAGAACCCTAAACCGCGAGAAAAGTGACTCAGGGACATAGATACGACAAGTCTCGGATGCATCCCAGAGGATGGAGATATGTCCAAGGAGAAAAATCATCTCGGGTATCTTCCCTGGAGGAGTCTGGGGTTGCTACCCGGGATTACAGGGACCCAAACCACCGGAAAAATGTCTGCGGGAGACGCCTGGGAGGAATCTCAGATGCATCCCAGAAGATGGAGCATTGTCCAAGGAGAAAAATCATCTCGGGTATCTTCCCTGGAGGAGTCTGGGGTTGCTACCCGGGATTACAGGGACCCAAACCACCGGAAAAATGTCTGCGGGAGACGCCTGGGAGGAATCTCAGATGCATCCCAGAAGATGGAGCATTGTCCAAGGAGAAAAATCATCTCGGGTATCTTCCCTGGAGGAGTCTGGGGTTGCTACATGGGATGACAGAACCCTAAACCGCGAGAAAAAAGACTCAGGGACATAGCTGCGACAAGTCTGGGATGCATCCCAGAGGATGGAGCTTTGTCCAAGGAGAAAAATCATCTCGGGTGTCTTCCCTGGAGGAGTCTGGGGTTGCTACCCGGGATTACAGGGACCCAAACCACCGGAAAAATGTCTGCGGGAGACGCCTGGGAGGAATCTCAGATGCATCCCAGAAGATGGAGCATTGTCCAAGGAGAAAAATCATCTCGGGTATCTTCCCTGGAGGAGTCTGGGGTTGCTACCTGGGATGACAGAACCCTAAACCGCGAGAAAAAAGACTCAGGGACATAGCTGCAACAAGTCTCGGATGCATCAGAGAGGATGGAGCTTTGTCCAAGGAGAAAAATCATCTCGGGTGTCTTCCCTGGAGGAGTCTGTGGTTGCTAACTGGGATTACAGGGACCCAAACCACCGGAAAAATGTCTGCGGGAGACACCTGGGAGGAATCTCAGATGCATCCCAGAAGATGGAGCATTGTCCAAGGAGAAAAATCATCTCGGGTATCTTCCCTGGAGGAGTCTGGGGTTGCTACCTGGGATGACAGAACCCTAAACCGCGAGAAAAAAGACTCAGGGACATAGCTGAGACAAGTCTCGGATGCATCCCAGAGGATGGAGCTTTGTCCAAGGAGAAAAATCATCTCGGGTGTCTTCCCTGGAGGAGTCTGGGGTTGCTACCCTGTATCACTGGGCCCTAAAGCACTGGAGAAAACTCTGCGGGAGAGGCCTGGGAGGAGTTCTGGGTAGATCCCACAGGATGGACCACTGTCAAGAGAGAAAAATCATCTTGGGTGTCTTCCCTGGAGGAGTCTGGGGTTGCTACCGGGGATGACAGAACCCTAAACCGCGGGAAAAGTGACTCAGGGACATAGCTACGACAAGTCTCGGATGCATCCCAGAGGATGGAGATATGTCCAAGGAGAAAAATCATTTCTGGTATGTTCCCTGGAGGAGTCTGGGGTTGCTACCGGGATTACAGGGACCCAAACCACCGGAAAAATGTCTGCGGGAGACGCCTGGGAGGAATCTCAGATGCATCCCAGAAGATGGAGCATTGTCCAAGGAGAAAAATCATCTCGGGTATCTTCCCTGGAGGAGTCTGGGGTTGCTACCCGGGATCACAGGGCCCTAAAGCACTGGAGAAAACTCTGCGGGATATAGCTGGAAGGAGTTCTGGGTAGATCCTGCAGGATGGACCGATGTCAAGAGAGAAAAATCATCTTGGGTGTCTTCCCTGGAGGAGTCTGGGGTTGCTACCCGGGATAACAGGGACCCAAACCACAGGAAAAACATCTGCGGGAATCGCCTGGGAGGAATCTCAGATGCATCCCAGAAGATGGAGCATTGTCCAAGGAGAAAAATCATCTCGGGTATCTTCCCTGGAGGAGTCTGGGGTTGCTACCTGGGATGACAGAACCCTAAACCGCGAGAAAAAAGACTCAGGGACATAGCTGCGACAAGTCTCGGATGCATCAGAGAGGATGGAGCTTTGTCCAAGGAGAAAAATCATCTCGGGTGTCTTCCCTGGAGGAGTCTGTGGTTGCTAACTGGGATTACAGGGACCCAAACCACCGGAAAAATGTCTGCGGGAGACGCCTGGGAGGAATCTCAGATGCATCCCAGAAGATTGAGCATTGTCCAAGGAGAAAAATCATCTCGGGTATCTTCCCTGGAGGAGTCTGGGGTTGCTACATGGGATGACAGAACCCTAAACCGCGAGAAAAAAGACTCAGGGACATAGCTGCGACAAGTCTCGGATGCATCCCAGAGGATGGATCTTTGTCCAAGGAGAAAAATCATCTCGGGTGTCTTCCCTGGAGGAGTCTGGGGTTGCTACCCGGGATTACAGGGACCCAAACCACCGGAAAAATGTCTGCGGGAGACGCCTGGGAGGAATCTCAGATGCATCCCAGAAGATGGAGCATTGTCCAAGGAGAAAAATCATCTCGGGTATCTTCCCTGGAGGAGTCTGGGGTTGCTACCTGGGATTACAGGGACCCAAACCACAGGAAAAACATCTGCGGGAATCGCCTGGGAGGAATCTCAGATGCATCCCAGAAGATGGAGCATTGTCCAAGGAGAAAAATTATCTCGGGTATCTTCCCTGGAGGAGTCTGCGGTTGCTACCCGGGATTACAGGGACCCAAACCACAGGAAAAATGTCTGCCGGAGACGCCTGGGAGGAATCTCAGATGCATCCCAGAAGATGGAGCATTGTCCAAGGAGAAAAATCATCTCGGGTATCTTCCCTGGAGGAGTCTGGGCTTGCTACCCGGGATCACAGGGCCCTAAAGCACTGGAGAAAACTCTGCGGGATATACCTGGGAGGAGTTCTGGGTAGATCCTGCAGGATGGACCGATGTCAAGAGAGAAAAATCATCTTGGGTGTCTTCCCTGGAGGAGTCTGGGGTTGCTACCCGGGATCACAGGGACCCAAACCACAGGAAAAATGTCTGCGGGAGACGCCTGGGAGGAATCTCAGATGCATCCCAGAAGATGGAGCATTGTCCAAGGAGAAAAATCATCTCGGGTATCTTCCCTGGAGGAGTCTGGGGTTGCTACATGGGATGACAGAACCCTAAACCGCGAGAAAAAAGACTCAGGGACATAGCTGCGACAAGTCTGGGATGCATCCCAGAGGATGGAGCTTTGTCCAAGGAGAAAAATCATCTCGGGTGTCTTCCCTGGAGGAGTCTGGGGTTGCTACCCGGGATTACAGGGACCCAAACCACCGGAAAAATGTCTGCGGGAGACGCCTGGGAGGAATCTCAGATGCATCCCAGAAGATGGAGCATTGTCCAAGGAGAAAAATCATCTCGGGTATCTTCCCTGGAGGAGCCTGGGGTTGCTACCTGGGGTGACAGAACCCTAAACCGCGAGAAAAAAGACTCAGGGACATAGCTGCAACAAGTCTCGGATGCATCAGAGAGGATGGAGCTTTGTCCAAGGAGAAAAATCATCTCGGGTGTCTTCCCTGGAGGAGTCTGTGGTTGCTAACTGGGATTACAGGGACCCAAACCACCGGAAAAATGTCTGCGGGAGACACCTGGGAGGAATCTCAGATGCATCCCAGAAGATGGAGCATTGTCCAAGGAGAAAAATCATCTCGGGTATCTTCCCTGGAGGAGTCTGGGGTTGCTACCTGGGATGACAGAACCCTAAACCGCGAGAAAAAAGACTCAGGGACATAGCTGAGACAAGTCTCGGATGCATCCCAGAGGATGGAGCTTTGTCCAAGCAGAAAAATCATCTCGGATATCTTCCCTGGAGGAGTCTGGGGTTGCTACCCTGTATCACTGGGCCCTAAAGCACTGGAGAAAACTCTGCGGGAGAGGCCTGGGAGGAGTTCTGGGTAGATCCCACAGGATGGACCACTGTCAAGAGAGAAAAATCATCTTGGGTGTCTTCCCTGGAGGAGTCTGGGGTTGCTACCGGGGATGACAGAACCCTAAACCGCGAGAAAAGTGACTCAGGGACATAGCTACGACAAGTCTCGGATGCATCCCAGAGGATGGAGATATGTCCAAGGAGAAAAATCATTTCTGGTATGTTCCCTGGAGGAGTCTGGGGTTGCTACCGGGATTACAGGGACCCAAACCACCGGAAAAATGTCTGCGGGAGACGCCTGGGAGGAATCTCAGATGCATCCCAGAAGATTGAGCATTGTCCAAGGAGAAAAATCATCTCGGGTATCTTCCCTGGAGGAGTCTGGGGTTGCTACATGGGATGACAGAACCCTAAACCGCGAGAAAAAAGACTCAGGGACATAGCTGCGACAAGTCTCGGATGCATCCCAGAGGATGGATCTTTGTCCAAGGAGAAAAATCATCTCGGGTGTCTTCCCTGGAGGAGTCTGGGGTTGCTACCCGGGATTACAGGGACCCAAACCACCGGAAAAATGTCTGCGGGAGACGCCTGGGAGGAATCTCAGATGCATCCCAGAAGATGGAGCAATGTCCAAGGAGAAAAATCATCTCGGGTATCTTCCCTGGAGGAGTCTGGGGTTGCTACCTGGGATTACAGGGACCCAAACCACAGGAAAAACATCTGCGGGAATCGCCTGGGAGGAATCTCAGATGCATCCCAGAAGATGGAGCATTGTCCAAGGAGAAAAATTATCTCGGGTATCTTCCCTGGAGGAGTCTGCGGTTGCTACCCGGGATTACAGGGACCCAAACCACAGGAAAAATGTCTGCGGGAGACGCCTGGGAGGAATCTCAGATGCATCCCAGAAGATGGAGCATTGTCCAAGGAGAAAAATCATCTCGGGTATCTTCCCTGGAGGAGTCTGGGCTTGCTACCCGGGATCACAGGGCCCTAAAGCACTGGAGAAAACTCTGCGGGATATACCTGGGAGGAGTTCTGGGTAGATCCTGCAGGATGGACCGATGTCAAGAGAGAAAAATCATCTTGGGTGTCTTCCCTGGAGGAGTCTGGGGTTGCTACCCGGGATCACAGGGACCCAAACCACAGGAAAAATGTCTGTGGGAGACGCCTGGGAGGAATCTCAGATGCATCCCAGAAGATGGAGCATTGTCCAAGGAGAAAAATCATCTCGGGTATCTTCCCTGGAGGAGTCTGGGGTTGCTACATGGGATGACAGAACCCTAAACCGCGAGAAAAAAGACTCAGGGACATAGCTGCGACAAGTCTCGGATGCATCCCAGAGGATGGATCTTTGTCCAAGGAGAAAAATCATCTCGGGTGTCTTCCCTGGAGGAGTCTGGGGTTGCTACCCGGGATTACAGGGACCCAAACCACCGGAAAAATGTCTGCGGGAGACGCCTGGGAGGAATCTCAGATGCATCCCAGAAGATGGAGCATTGTCCAAGGAGAAAAATCATCTCGGGTATCTTCCCTGGAGGAGTCTGGGGTTGCTACCTGGGATGACAGAACCCTAAACCGCGAGAAAAAAGACTCAGGGACATAGCTGCGACAAGTCTCGGATGCATCAGAGAGGATGGAGCTTTGTCCAAGGAGAAAAATCATCTCGGGTGTCTTCCCTGGAGGAGTCTGGGGTTGCTACCCGGGATTACAGGGACCCAAACCACCGGAAAAATGTCTGCGGGAGACGCTTGGGAGGAATCTCAGATGCATCCCAGAAGATGGAGCATTGTCCAAGGAGAAAAATCATCTCGGGTATCTTCCCTGGAGGAGCCTGGGGTTGCTACCTGGGGTGACAGAACCCTAAACCGCGAGAAAAAAGACTCAGGGACATAGCTGCAACAAGTCTCGGATGCATCAGAGAGGATGGAGCTTTGTCCAAGGAGAAAAATCATCTCGGGTGTCTTCCCTGGAGGAGTCTGTGGTTGCTAACTGGGATTACAGGGACCCAAACCACCGGAAAAATGTCTGCGGGAGACACCTGGGTGGAATGTCAGATGCATCCAAGAAGATGGAGCATTGTCCAAGGAGAAAAATCATCTCGGGTATCTTCCCTGGAGGAGTCTGGGGTTGCTACCTGGGATGACAGAACACTAAACCGCGAGAAAAAAGACTCAGGGACATAGCTGAGACAAGTCTCGGATGCATCCCAGAGGATGGAGCTTTGTCCAAGGAGAAAAATCATCTCGGATATCTTCCCTGTAGGAGTCTGGGGTTGCTACCCTGTATCACTGGGCCCTAAAGCACTGGAGAAAACTCTGCGGGAGAGGCCTGGGAGGAGTTCTGGGTAGATCCCACAGGATGGACCACTGTCAAGAGAGAAAAATCATCTTGGGTGTCTTCCCTGGAGGAGTCTGGGGTTGCTACCGGGGATGACAGAACCCTAAACCGCGGGAAAAGTGACTCAGGGACATAGCTACGACAAGTCTCGGATGCATCCCAGAGGATGGAGATATGTCCAAGGAGAAAAATCATTTCTGGTATGTTCCCTGGAGGAGTCTGGGGTTGCTACCGGGATTACAGGGACCCAAACCACCGGAAAAATGTCTGCGGGAGACGCCTGGGAGGAATCTCAGATGCATCCCAGAAGATGGAGCATTGTCCAAGGAGAAAAATCATCTCGGGTATCTTCCCTGGAGGAGTCTGGGGTTGCTACCCGGGATCACAGGGCCCTAAAGCACTGGAGAAAACTCTGCGGGATATACCTGGGAGGAGTTCTGGGTAGATCCTGCAGGATGGACCGATGTCAAGAGAGAAAAATCATCTTGGGTGTCTTCCCTGGAGGAGTCTGGGGTTGCTACCCGGGATCACAGGGACCCAAACCACAGGAAAAATGTCTGCGGGAGACGCCTGGGAGGAATCTCAGATGCATCCCAGAAGATGGAGCATTGTCCAAGGAGAAAAATCATCTCGGGTATCTTCCCTGGAGGAGTCTGGGGTTGCTACATGGGATGACAGAACCCTAAACCGCGAGAAAAAAGACTCAGGGACATAGCTGCGACAAGTCTGGGATGCATCCCAGAGGATGGAGCTTTGTCCAAGGAGAAAAATCATCTCGGGTGTCTTCCCTGGAGGAGTCTGGGGTTGCTACCCGGGATTACAGGGACCCAAACCACCGGAAAAATGTCTGCGGGAGACGCCTGGGAGGAATCTCAGATGCATCCCAGAAGATGGAGCATTGTCCAAGGAGAAAAATCATCTCGGGTATCTTCCCTGGAGGAGCCTGGGGTTGCTACCTGGGGTGACAGAACCCTAAACCGCGAGAAAAAAGACTCAGGGACATAGCTGCAACAAGTCTCGGATGCATCAGAGAGGATGGAGCTTTGTCCAAGGAGAAAAATCATCTCGGGTGTCTTCCCTGGAGGAGTCTGTGGTTGCTAACTGGGATTACAGGGACCCAAACCACCGGAAAAATGTCTGCGGGAGACACCTGGGAGGAATCTCAGATGCATCCCAGAAGATGGAGCATTGTCCAAGGAGAAAAATCATCTCGGGTATCTTCCCTGGAGGAGTCTGGGGTTGCTACCTGGGATGACAGAACCCTAAACCGCGAGAAAAAAGACTCAGGGACATAGCTGAGACAAGTCTCGGATGCATCCCAGAGGATGGAGCTTTGTCCAAGCAGAAAAATCATCTCGGATATCTTCCCTGGAGGAGTCTGGGGTTGCTACCCTGTATCACTGGGCCCTAAAGCACTGGAGAAAACTCTGCGGGAGAGGCCTGGGAGGAGTTCTGGGTAGATCCCACAGGATGGACCACTGTCAAGAGAGAAAAATCATCTTGGGTGTCTTCCCTGGAGGAGTCTGGGGTTGCTACCGGGGATGACAGAACCCTAAACCGCGAGAAAAGTGACTCAGGGACATAGCTACGACAAGTCTCGGATGCATCCCAGAGGATGGAGATATGTCCAAGGAGAAAAATCATTTCTGGTATGTTCCCTGGAGGAGTCTGGGGTTGCTACCGGGATTACAGGGACCCAAACCACCGGAAAAATGTCTGCGGGAGACGCCTGGGAGGAATCTCAGATGCATCCCAGAAGATGGAGCATTGTCCAAGGAGAAAAATCATCTCGGGTATCTTCCCTGGAGGAGTCTGGGGTTGCTACCCGGGATTACAGGGACCCAAACCACAGGAAAAACATCTGCGGGAATCGCCTGGGAGGAATCTCAGATGCATCCCAGAAGATGGAGCATTGTCCAAGGAGAAAAATTATCTCGGGTATCTTCCCTGGAGGAGTCTGGGGTTGCTACCCGGGATTACAGGGACCCAAACCACAGGAAAAACATCTGCGGGAATCGCCTGGGAGGAATCTCAGATGCATCCCAGAAGATGGAGCATTGTCCAAGGAGAAAAATCATCTCGGGTATCTTCCCTGGAGGAGTCTGGGGTTGCTACTCGGGATCACAGGGCCCTAAACCACCGG
The DNA here is from genome assembly GCF_965231255.1 of Vanellus vanellus. Taxonomy (NCBI): domain Eukaryota; kingdom Metazoa; phylum Chordata; class Aves; order Charadriiformes; family Charadriidae; genus Vanellus; species Vanellus vanellus. Next base: position 615,564 of record NW_028128833.1, read on the forward strand.
AATAAAGACTCAGGGACATACCTGCAAGGAGTCTCGGATGCTTCCCAGAGGATGGAGTATTGTCCAAGGAGAAAAATTATCTCGGGTATCTTCCCTGGAGGAGTCTGGGGTTGCTACCCGGGATCACAGGGACCCAAACCACAGGAAAAACATCTGCGGGAATCGCCTGGGAGGAATCTCAGATGCATCCCAGAAGATGGAGCATTGTCCAAGGAGAAAAATCATCTCGGGTATCTTCCCTGGAGGAGTCTGGGGTTGCTACATGGGATGACAGAACCCTAAACCGCGAGAAAAAAGACTCAGGGACATAGCTGCGACAAGTCTCGGATGCATCCCAGAGGATGGATCTTTCTCCAAGGAGAAAAATCATCTCGGGTGTCTTCCCTGGAGGAGTCTGGGGTTGCTACCCGGGATTACAGGGACCCAAACCACAGGAAAAATGTCTGCGGGAGACGCCTGGGAGGAATCTCAGATGCATCCCAGAAGATGGAGCATTGTCCAAGGAGAAAAATCATCTCGGGTATCTTCCCTGGAGGAGTCTGGGGTTGCTACCTGGGATGACAGAACCCTAAACCGCGAGAAAAAAGACTCAGGGACATAGCTGCGACAAGTCTCGGATGCATCACAGAGGATGGAGCTTTGTCCAAGGAGAAAAATCATCTCGGGTGTCTTCCCTGGAGGAGTCTGGGGTTGCTACCCGGGATTACAGGGACCCAAACCACCGGAAAAATGTCTGCGGGAGACGCCTGGGAGGAATCTCAGATGCATCCCAGAAGATGGAGCATTGTCCAAGGAGAAAAATCATCTCGGGTATCTTCCCTGGAGGAGTCTGGGGTTGCTACCCGGGATTACAGGGACCCAAACCAAAGGAAAAACATCTGCGGGAATCGCCTGGGAGGAATCTCAGATGCATCCCAGAAGATGGAGCATTGTCCAAGGAGAAAAATCATCTCGGGTATCTTCCCTGGAGGAGCCTGGGGTTGCTACCTGGGGTGACAGAACCCTAAACCGCGAGAAAAAAGACTCAGGGACATAGCTGCAACAAGTCTCGGATGCATCAGAGAGGATGGAGCTTTGTCCAAGGAGAAAAATCATCTCGGGTATCTTCCCTGGAGGAGTCTGGGGTTGCTACCCTGTATCACTGGGCCCTAAAGCGCTGGAGAAAACTCTGCGGGAGAGGCCTGGGAGGAGTTCTGGGAAGATCCCACAGGATGGACCACTGTCAAGAGAGAAAAATCATCTTGGGTGTCTTCCCTGGAGGAGTCTGGGGTTGCTACCGGGGATGACAGAACCCTAAACCGCGAGAAAAGTGACTCAGGGACATAGATACGACAAGTCTCGGATGCATCCCAGAGGATGGAGATATGTCCAAGGAGAAAAATCATCTCGGGTATCTTCCCTGGAGGAGTCTGGGGTTGCTACCCGGGATTACAGGGACCCAAACCACCGGAAAAATGTCTGCGGGAGACGCCTGGGAGGAATCTCAGATGCATCCCAGAAGATGGAGCATTGTCCAAGGAGAAAAATCATCTCGGGTATCTTCCCTGGAGGAGTCTGGGGTTGCTACCCGGGATTACAGGGACCCAAACCACAGGAAAAATGTCTGCGGGAGACGCCTGGGAGGAATCTCAGATGCATCCCAGAAGATGGAGCATTGTCCAAGGAGAAAAATCATCTCGGGTATCTTCCCTGGAGGAGTCTGGGGTTGCTACATGGGATGACAGAACCCTAAACCGCGAGAAAAAAGACTCAGGGACATAGCTGCGACAAGTCTGGGATGCATCCCAGAGGATGGATCTTTGTCCAAGGAGAAAAATCATCTCGGGTGTCTTCCCTGGAGGAGTCTGGGGTTGCTACCCGGGATTACAGGGACCCAAACCACCGGAAAAATGTCTGCGGGAGACGCCTGGGAGGAATCTCAGATGCATCCCAGAAGATGGAGCATTGTCCAAGGAGAAAAATCATCTCGGGTATCTTCCCTGGAGGAGTCTGGGGTTGCTACCTGGGATGACAGAACCCTAAACCGCGAGAAAAAAGACTCAGGGACATAGCTGCGACAAGTCTCGGATGCATCAGAGAGGATGGAGCTTTGTCCAAGGAGAAAAATCATCTCGGGTGTCTTCCCTGGAGGAGTCTGTGGTTGCTAACTGGGATTACAGGGACCCAAACCACCGGAAAAATGTCTGCGGGAGACACCTGGGAGGAATCTCAGATGCATCCCAGAAGATGGAGCATTGTCCAAGGAGAAAAATCATCTCGGGTATCTTCCCTGGAGGAGTCTGGGGTTGCTACCTGGGATGACAGAACCCTAAACCGCGAGAAAAAAGACTCAGGGACATAGCTGAGACAAGTCTCGGATGCATCCCAGAGGATGGAGCTTTGTCCAAGGAGAAAAATCATCTCGGGTGTCTTCCCTGGAGGAGTCTGGGGTTGCTACCCTGTATCACTGGGCCCTAAAGCACTGGAGAAAACTCTGCGGGAGAGGCCTGGGAGGAGTTCTGGGTAGATCCCACAGGATGGACCACTGTCAAGAGAGAAAAATCATCTTGGGTGTCTTCCCTGGAGGAGTCTGGGGTTGCTACCGGGGATGACAGAACCCTAAACCGCGAGAAAAGTGACTCAGGGACATAGCTACGACAAGTCTCGGATGCATCCCAGAGGATGGAGATATGTCCAAGGAGAAAAATCATTTCTGGTATGTTCCCTGGAGGAGTCTGGGGTTGCTACCGGGATTACAGGGACCCAAACCACCGGAAAAATGTCTGCGGGAGACGCCTGGGAGGAATCTCAGATGCATCCCAGAAGATGGAGCATTGTCCAAGGAGAAAAATCATCTCGGGTATCTTCCCTGGAGGAGTCTGGGGTTGCTACCCGGGATCACAGGGCCCTAAAGCACTGGAGAAAACTCTGCGGGATATAGCTGGAAGGAGTTCTGGGTAGATCCTGCAGGATGGACCGATGTCAAGAGAGAAAAATCATCTTGGGTGTCTTCCCTGGAGGAGTCTGGGGTTGCTACCCGGGATAACAGGGACCCAAACCACAGGAAAAACATCTGCGGGAATCGCCTGGGAGGAATCTCAGATGCATCCCAGAAGATGGAGCATTGTCCAAGGAGAAAAATCATCTCGGGTATCTTCCCTGGAGGAGTCTGGGGTTGCTACCTGGGATGACAGAACCCTAAACCGCGAGAAAAAAGACTCAGGGACATAGCTGCGACAAGTCTCGGATGCATCAGAGAGGATGGAGCTTTGTCCAAGGAGAAAAATCATCTCGGGTGTCTTCCCTGGAGGAGTCTGTGGTTGCTAACTGGGATTACAGGGACCCAAACCACAGGAAAAACATCTGCGGGAATCGCCTGGGAGGAATCTCAGATGCATCCCAGAAGATGGAGCATTGTCCAAGGAGAAAAATTATCTCGGGTATCTTCCCTGGAGGAGTCTGCGGTTGCTACCCGGGATTACAGGGACCCAAACCACAGGAAAAATGTCTGCCGGAGACGCCTGGGAGGAATCTCAGATGCATCCCAGAAGATGGAGCATTGTCCAAGGAGAAAAATCATCTCGGGTATCTTCCCTGGAGGAGTCTGGGCTTGCTACCCGGGATCACAGGGCCCTAAAGCACTGGAGAAAACTCTGCGGGATATACCTGGGAGGAGTTCTGGGTAGATCCTGCAGGATGGACCGATGTCAAGAGAGAAAAATCATCTTGGGTGTCTTCCCTGGAGGAGTCTGGGGTTGCTACCCGGGATCACAGGGACCCAAACCACAGGAAAAATGTCTGTGGGAGACGCCTGGGAGGAATCTCAGACGCATCCCAGAAGATGGAGCATTGTCCAAGGAGAAAAATCATCTCGGGTATCTTCCCTGGAGGAGTCTGGGGTTGCTACATGGGGTGACAGAACCCTAAACCGCGAGAAAAAAGACTCAGGGACATAGCTGCGACAAGTCTCGGATGCATCCCAGAGGATGGATCTTTGTCCAAGGAGAAAAATCATCTCGGGTGTCTTCCCTGGAGGAGTCTGGGGTTGCTACCCGGGATTACAGGGACCCAAACCACCGGAAAAATGTCTGCGGGAGACGCCTGGGAGGAATCTCAGATGCATCCCAGAAGATGGAGCATTGTCCAAGGAGAAAAATCATCTCGGGTATCTTCCCTGGAGGAGTCTGGGGTTGCTACCTGGGATGACAGAACCCTAAACCGCGAGAAAAAAGACTCAGGGACATAGCTGCGACAAGTCTCGGATGCATCAGAGAGGATGGAGCTTTGTCCAAGGAGAAAAATCATCTCGGGTGTCTTCCCTGGAGGAGTCTGGGGTTGCTACCCGGGATTACAGGGACCCAAACCACCGGAAAAATGTCTGCGGGAGACGCTTGGGAGGAATCTCAGATGCATCCCAGAAGATGGAGCATTGTCCAAGGAGAAAAATCATCTCGGGTATCTTCCCTGGAGGAGCCTGGGGTTGCTACCTGGGGTGACAGAACCCTAAACCGCGAGAAAAAAGACTCAGGGACATAGCTGCAACAAGTCTCGGATGCATCAGAGAGGATGGAGCTTTGTCCAAGGAGAAAAATCATCTCGGGTGTCTTCCCTGGAGGAGTCTGGGGTTGCTACCCGGGATTACAGGGACCCAAACCACCGGAAAAATGTCTGCGGGAGACACCTGGGAGGAATGTCAGATGCATCCAAGAAGATGGAGCATTGTCCAAGGAGAAAAATCATCTCGGGTATCTTCCCTGGAGGAGTCTGGGGTTGCTACATGGGATGACAGAACCCTAAACCGCGAGAAAAAAGACTCAGGGACATAGCTGCGACAAGTCTCGGATGCATCACAGAGGATGGAGCTTTGTCCAAGGAGAAAAATCATCTCGGGTGTCTTCCCTGGAGGAGTCTGGGGTTGCTACCCGGGATTACAGGGACCCAAACCACCGGAAAAATGTCTGCGGGAGACGCCTGGGAGGAATCTCAGATGCATCCCAGAAGATGGAGCATTGTCCAAGGAGAAAAATCATCTCGGGTATCTTCCCTGGAGGAGTCTGGGGTTGCTACCTGGGGTGACAGAACCCTAAACCGCGAGAAAAAAGACTCAGGGACATAGCTGCAACAAGTCTCGGATGCATCAGAGAGGATGGAGCTTTGTCCAAGGAGAAAAATCATCTCGGGTATCTTCCCTGGAGGAGTCTGGGGTTGCTACCCTGTATCACTGGGCCCTAAAGCGCTGGAGAAAACTCTGCGGGAGAGGCCTGGGAGGAGTTCTGGGAAGATCCCACAGGATGGACCACTGTCAAGAGAGAAAAATCATCTTGGGTGTCTTCCCTGGAGGAGTCTGGGGTTGCTACCGGGGATGACAGAACCCTAAACCGCGAGAAAAGTGACTCAGGGACATAGATACGACAAGTCTCGGATGCATCCCAGAGGATGGAGATATGTCCAAGGAGAAAAATCATCTCGGGTATCTTCCCTGGAGGAGTCTGGGGTTGCTACCCGGGATTACAGGGACCCAAACCACCGGAAAAATGTCTGCGGGAGACGCCTGGGAGGAATCTCAGATGCATCCCAGAAGATGGAGCATTGTCAAAGGAGAAAAATCATCTCGGGTATCTTCCCTGGAGGAGTCTGGGGTTGCTACCCGGGATTACAGGGACCCAAACCACAGGAAAAATGTCTGCGGGAGACGCCTGGGAGGAATCTCAGATGCATCCCAGAAGATGGAGCATTGTCCAAGGAGAAAAATCATCTCGGGTATCTTCCCTGGAGGAGTCTGGGGTTGCTACATGGGATGACAGAACCCTAAACCGCGAGAAAAAAGACTCAGGGACATAGCTGCGACAAGTCTGGGATGCATCCCAGAGGATGGATCTTTGTCCAAGGAGAAAAATCATCTCGGGTGTCTTCCCTGGAGGAGTCTGGGGTTGCTACCCGGGATTACAGGGACCCAAACCACCGGAAAAATGTCTGCGGGAGACGCCTGGGAGGAATCTCAGATGCATCCCAGAAGATGGAGCATTGTCCAAGGAGAAAAATCATCTCGGGTATCTTCCCTGGAGGAGTCTGGGGTTGCTACCTGGGATGACAGAACCCTAAACCGCGAGAAAAAAGACTCAGGGACATAGCTGCGACAAGTCTCGGATGCATCAGAGAGGATGGAGCTTTGTCCAAGGAGAAAAATCATCTCGGGTGTCTTCCCTGGAGGAGTCTGTGGTTGCTAACTGGGATTACAGGGACCCAAACCACCGGAAAAATGTCTGCGGGAGACACCTGGGAGGAATCTCAGATGCATCCCAGAAGATGGAGCATTGTCCAAGGAGAAAAATCATCTCGGGTATCTTCCCTGGAGGAGTCTGGGGTTGCTACCTGGGATGACAGAACCCTAAACCGCGAGAAAAAAGACTCAGGGACATAGCTGAGACAAGTCTCGGATGCATCCCAGAGGATGGAGCTTTGTCCAAGGAGAAAAATCATCTCGGGTGTCTTCCCTGGAGGAGTCTGGGGTTGCTACCCTGTATCACTGGGCCCTAAAGCACTGGAGAAAACTCTGCGGGAGAGGCCTGGGAGGAGTTCTGGGTAGATCCCACAGGATGGACCACTGTCAAGAGAGAAAAATCATCTTGGGTGTCTTCCCTGGAGGAGTCTGGGGTTGCTACCGGGGATGACAGAACCCTAAACCGCGAGAAAAGTGACTCAGGGACATAGCTACGACAAGTCTCGGATGCATCCCAGAGGATGGAGATATGTCCAAGGAGAAAAATCATTTCTGGTATGTTCCCTGGAGGAGTCTGGGGTTGCTACCGGGATTACAGGGACCCAAACCACCGGAAAAATGTCTGCGGGAGACGCCTGGGAGGAATCTCAGATGCATCCCAGAAGATGGAGCATTGTCCAAGGAGAAAAATCATCTCGGGTATCTTCCCTGGAGGAGTCTGGGGTTGCTACCCGGGATCACAGGGCCCTAAAGCACTGGAGAAAACTCTGCGGGATATAGCTGGAAGGAGTTCTGGGTAGATCCTGCAGGATGGACCGATGTCAAGAGAGAAAAATCATCTTGGGTGTCTTCCCTGGAGGAGTCTGGGGTTGCTACCCGGGATAACAGGGACCCAAACCACAGGAAAAACATCTGCGGGAATCGCCTGGGAGGAATCTCAGATGCATCCCAGAAGATGGAGCATTGTCCAAGGAGAAAAATCATCTCGGGTATCTTCCCTGGAGGAGTCTGGGGTTGCTACCTGGGATGACAGAACCCTAAACCGCGAGAAAAAAGACTCAGGGACATAGCTGCGACAAGTCTCGGATGCATCAGAGAGGATGGAGCTTTGTCCAAGGAGAAAAATCATCTCGGGTGTCTTCCCTGGAGGAGTCTGTGGTTGCTAACTGGGATTACAGGGACCCAAACCACCGGAAAAATGTCTGCGGGAGACGCCTGGGAGGAATCTCAGATGCATCCCAGAAGATTGAGCATTGTCCAAGGAGAAAAATCATCTCGGGTATCTTCCCTGGAGGAGTCTGGGGTTGCTACATGGGATGACAGAACCCTAAACCGCGAGAAAAAAGACTCAGGGACATAGCTGCGACAAGTCTCGGATGCATCCCAGAGGATGGATCTTTGTCCAAGGAGAAAAATCATCTCGGGTGTCTTCCCTGGAGGAGTCTGGGGTTGCTACCCGGGATTACAGGGACCCAAACCACCGGAAAAATGTCTGCGGGAGACGCCTGGGAGGAATCTCAGATGCATCCCAGAAGATGGAGCATTGTCCAAGGAGAAAAATCATCTCGGGTATCTTCCCTGGAGGAGTCTGGGGTTGCTACCTGGGATTACAGGGACCCAAACCACAGGAAAAACATCTGCGGGAATTGCCTGGGAGGAATCTCAGATGCATCCCAGAAGATGGAGCATTGTCCAAGGAGAAAAATTATCTCGGGTATCTTCCCTGGAGGAGTCTGCGGTTGCTACCCGGGATTACAGGGACCCAAACCACAGGAAAAATGTCTGCCGGAGACGCCTGGGAGGAATCTCAGATGCATCCCAGAAGATGGAGCATTGTCCAAGGAGAAAAATCATCTCGGGTATCTTCCCTGGAGGAGTCTGGGCTTGCTACCCGGGATCACAGGGCCCTAAAGCACTGGAGAAAACTCTGCGGGATATACCTGGGAGGAGTTCTGGGTAGATCCTGCAGGATGGACCGATGTCAAGAGAGAAAAATCATCTTGGGTGTCTTCCCTGGAGGAGTCTGGGGTTGCTACCCGGGATCACAGGGACCCAAACCACAGGAAAAATGTCTGTGGGAGACGCCTGGGAGGAATCTCAGATGCATCCCAGAAGATGGAGCATTGTCCAAGGAGAAAAATAATCTCGGGTATCTTCCCTGGAGGAGTCTGGGGTTGCTACATGGGGTGACAGAACCCTAAACCGCGAGAAAAAAGACTCAGGGACATAGCTGCGACAAGTCTCGGATGCATCCCAGAGGATGGATCTTTGTCCAAGGAGAAAAATCATCTCGGGTGTCTTCCCTGGAGGAGTCTGGGGTTGCTACCCGGGATTACAGGGACCCAAACCACCGGAAAAATGTCTGCGGGAGACGCCTGGGAGGAATCTCAGATGCATCCCAGAAGATGGAGCATTGTCCAAGGAGAAAAATCATCTCGGGTATCTTCCCTGGAGGAGTCTGGGGTTGCTACCTGGGATGACAGAACCCTAAACCGCGAGAAAAAAGACTCAGGGACATAGCTGCGACAAGTCTCGGATGCATCAGAGAGGATGGAGCTTTGTCCAAGGAGAAAAATCATCTCGGGTGTCTTCCCTGGAGGAGTCTGGGGTTGCTACCCGGGATTACAGGGACCCAAACCACCGGAAAAATGTCTGCGGGAGACGCTTGGGAGGAATCTCAGATGCATCCCAGAAGATGGAGCATTGTCCAAGGAGAAAAATCATCTCGGGTATCTTCCCTGGAGGAGCCTGGGGTTGCTACCTGGGGTGACAGAACCCTAAACCGCGAGAAAAAAGACTCAGGGACATAGCTGCAACAAGTCTCGGATGCATCAGAGAGGATGGAGCTTTGTCCAAGGAGAAAAATCATCTCGGGTGTCTTCCCTGGAGGAGTCTGTGGTTGCTAACTGGGATTACAGGGACCCAAACCACCGGAAAAATGTCTGCGGGAGACACCTGGGAGGAATGTCAGATGCATCCAAGAAGATGGAGCATTGTCCAAGGAGAAAAATCATCTCGGGTATCTTCCCTGGAGGAGTCTGGGGTTGCTACCTGGGATGACAGAACACTAAACCGCGAGAAAAAAGACTCAGGGACATAGCTGAGACAAGTCTCGGATGCATCCCAGAGGATGGAGCTTTGTCCAAGGAGAAAAATCATCTCGGATATCTTCCCTGGAGGAGTCTGGGGTTGCTACCGGGGATGACAGAACCCTAAACCGCGGGAAAAGTGACTCAGGGACATAGCTACGACAAGTCTCGGATGCATCCCAGAGGATGGAGATATGTCCAAGGAGAAAAATCATTTCTGGTATGTTCCCTGGAGGAGTCTGGGGTTGCTACCGGGATTACAGGGACCCAAACCACCGGAAAAATGTCTGCGGGAGACGCCTGGGAGGAATCTCAGATGCATCCCAGAAGATGGAGCATTGTCCAAGGAGAAAAATCATCTCGGGTATCTTCCCTGGAGGAGTCTGGGGTTGCTACCCGGGATCACAGGGCCCTAAAGCACTGGAGAAAACTCTGCGGGATATACCTGGGAGGAGTTCTGGGTAGATCCTGCAGGATGGACCGATGTCAAGAGAGAAAAATCATCTTGGGTGTCTTCCCTGGAGGAGTCTGGGGTTGCTACCCGGGATCACAGGGACCCAAACCACAGGAAAAATGTCTGCGGGAGACGCCTGGGAGGAATCTCAGATGCATCCCAGAAGATGGAGCATTGTCCAAGGAGAAAAATCATCTCGGGTATCTTCCCTGGAGGAGTCTGGGGTTGCTACATGGGATGACAGAACCCTAAACCGCGAGAAAAAAGACTCAGGGACATAGCTGCGACAAGTCTGGGATGCATCCCAGAGGATGGAGCTTTGTCCAAGGAGAAAAATCATCTCGGGTGTCTTCCCTGGAGGAGTCTGGGGTTGCTACCCGGGATTACAGGGACCCAAACCACCGGAAAAATGTCTGCGGGAGACGCCTGGGAGGAATCTCAGATGCATCCCAGAAGATGGAGCATTGTCCAAGGAGAAAAATCATCTCGGGTATCTTCCCTGGAGGAGCCTGGGGTTGCTACCTGGGGTGACAGAACCCTAAACCGCGAGAAAAAAGACTCAGGGACATAGCTGCAACAAGTCTCGGATGCATCAGAGAGGATGGAGCTTTGTCCAAGGAGAAAAATCATCTCGGGTGTCTTCCCTGGAGGAGTCTGTGGTTGCTAACTGGGATTACAGGGACCCAAACCACCGGAAAAATGTCTGCGGGAGACACCTGGGAGGAATCTCAGATGCATCCCAGAAGATGGAGCATTGTCCAAGGAGAAAAATCATCTCGGGTATCTTCCCTGGAGGAGTCTGGGGTTGCTACCTGGGATGACAGAACCCTAAACCGCGAGAAAAAAGACTCAGGGACATAGCTGAGACAAGTCTCGGATGCATCCCAGAGGATGGAGCTTTGTCCAAGCAGAAAAATCATCTCGGATATCTTCCCTGGAGGAGTCTGGGGTTGCTACCCTGTATCACTGGGCCCTAAAGCACTGGAGAAAACTCTGCGGGAGAGGCCTGGGAGGAGTTCTGGGTAGATCCCACAGGATGGACCACTGTCAAGAGAGAAAAATCATCTTGGGTGTCTTCCCTGGAGGAGTCTGGGGTTGCTACCGGGGATGACAGAACCCTAAACCGCGAGAAAAGTGACTCAGGGACATAGCTACGACAAGTCTCGGATGCATCCCAGAGGCTGGAGATATGTCCAAGGAGAAAAATCATTTCTGGTATGTTCCCTGGAGGAGTCTGGGGTTGCTACCGGGATTACAGGGACCCAAACCACCGGAAAAATGTCTGCGGGAGACGCCTGGGAGGAATCTCAGATGCATCCCAGAAGATGGAGCATTGTCCAAGGAGAAAAATCATCTCGGGTATCTTCCCTGGAGGAGTCTGGGGTTGCTACCCGGGATTACAGGGACCCAAACCACAGGAAAAACATCTGCGGGAATCGCCTGGGAGGAATCTCAGATGCATCCCAGAAGATGGAGCATTGTCCAAGGAGAAAAATTATCTCGGGTATCTTCCCTGGAGGAGTCTGGGGTTGCTACCCGGGATTACAGGGACCCAAACCACAGGAAAAACATCTGCGGGAATCGCCTGGGAGGAATCTCAGATGCATCCCAGAAGATGGAGCATTGTCCAAGGAGAAAAATCATCTCGGGTATCTTCCCTGGAGGAGTCTGGGGTTGCTACATGGGATGACAGAACCCTAAACCGCGAGAAAAAAGACTCAGGGACATAGCTGCGACAAGTCTCGGATGCATCCCAGAGGATGGATCTTTCTCCAAGGAGAAAAATCATCTCGGGTGTCTTCCCTGGAGGAGTCTGGGGTTGCTACCCGGGATTACAGGGACCCAAACCACAGGAAAAATGTCTGCGGGAGACGCCTGGGAGGAATCTCAGATGCATCCCAGAAGATGGAGCATTGTCCAAGGAGAAAAATCATCTCGGGTATCTTCCCTGGAGGAGTCTGGGGTTGCTACATGGGGTGACAGAACCCTAAACCGCTAGAAAAAAGACTCAGGGACATAGCTGCGACAAGTCTCGGATGCATCCCAGAGGATGGAGCTTTGTCCAAGGAGAAAAATCATCTCGGGTGTCTTCCCTGGAGGAGTCTGGGGTTGCTACCCGGGATTACAGGGACCCAAACCACCGGAAAAATGTCTGCGGGAGACGCCTGGGAGGAATCTCAGATGCATCCCAGAAGATGGAGCATTGTCCAAGGAGAAAAATCATCTCGGGTATCTTCCCTGGAGGAGTCTGGGGTTGCTACCTGGGATGACAGAACCCTAAACCGCGAGAAAAAAGACTCAGGGACATAGCTGCGACAAGTCTCGGATGCATCAGAGAGGATGGAGCTTTGTCCAAGGAGAAAAATCATCTCGGGTGTCTTCCCTGGAGGAGTCTGGGGTTGCTACCCGGGATTACAGGGACCCAAACCACCGGAAAAATGTCTGCGGGAGACGCTTGGGAGGAATCTCAGATGCATCCCAGAAGATAGAGCATTGTCCAAGGAGAAAAATCATCTCGGGTATCTTCCCTGGAGGAGCCTGGGGTTGCTACCTGGGGTGACAGAACCCTAAACCGCGAGAAAAAAGACTCAGGGACATAGCTGCAACAAGTCTCGGATGCATCAGAGAGGATGGAGCTTTGTCCAAGGAGAAAAATCATCTCGGGTGTCTTCCCTGGAGGAGTCTGTGGTTGCTAACTGGGATTACAGGGACCCAAACCACCGGAAAAATGTCTGCGGGAGACACCTGGGAGGAATGTCAGATGCATCCAAGAAGATGGAGCATTGTCCAAGGAGAAAAATCATCTCGGGTATCTTCCCTGGAGGAGTCTGGGGTTGCTACCTGGGATGACAGAACACTAAACCGCGAGAAAAAAGACTCAGGGACATAGCTGAGACAAGTCTCGGATGCATCCCAGAGGATGGAGCTTTGTCCAAGGAGAAAAATCATCTCGGATATCTTCCCTGGAGGAGTCTGGGGTTGCTACCCTGTATCACTGGGCCCTAAAGCACTGGAGAAAACTCTGCGGGAGAGGCCTGGGAGGAGTTCTGGGTAGATCCCACAGGATGGACCACTGTCAAGAGAGAAAAATCATCTTGGGTGTCTTCCCTGGAGGAGTCTGGGGTTGCTACCGGGGATGACAGAACCCTAAACCGCGGGAAAAGTGACTCAGGGACATAGCTACGACAAGTCTCGGATGCATCCCAGAGGATGGAGATATGTCCAAGGAGAAAAATCATTTCTGGTATGTTCCCTGGAGGAGTCTGGGGTTGCTACCGGGATTACAGGGACCCAAACCACCGGAAAAATGTCTGCGGGAGACGCCTGGGAGGAATCTCAGATGCATCCCAGAAGATGGAGCATTGTCCAAGGAGAAAAATCATCTCGGGTATCTTCCCTGGAGGAGTCTGGGGTTGCTACCCGGGATCACAGGGCCCTAAAGCACTGGAGAAAACTCTGCGGGATATACCTGGGAGGAGTTCTGGGTAGATCCTGCAGGATGGACCGATGTCAAGAGAGAAAAATCATCTTGGGTGTCTTCCCTGGAGGAGTCTGGGGTTGCTACCCGGGATCACAGGGACCCAAACCACAGGAAAAATGTCTGCGGGAGACGCCTGGGAGGAATCTCAGATGCATCCCAGAAGATGGAGCATTGTCCAAGGAGAAAAATCATCTCGGGTATCTTCCCTGGAGGAGTCTGGGGTTGCTACATGGGATGACAGAACCCTAAACCGCGAGAAAAAAGACTCAGGGACATAGCTGCGACAAGTCTGGGATGCATCCCAGAGGATGGAGCTTTGTCCAAGGAGAAAAATCATCTTGGGTGTCTTCCCTGGAGGAGTCTGGGGTTGCTACCCGGGATTACAGGGACCCAAACCACCGGAAAAATGTCTGCGGGAGACGCCTGGGAGGAATCTCAGATGCATCCCAGAAGATGGAGCATTGTCCAAGGAGAAAAATCATCTCGGGTATCTTCCCTGGAGGAGCCTGGGGTTGCTACCTGGGGTGACAGAACCCTAAACCGCGAGAAAAAAGACTCAGGGACATAGCTGCAACAAGTCTCGGATGCATCAGAGAGGATGGAGCTTTGTCCAAGGAGAAAAATCATCTCGGGTGTCTTCCCTGGAGGAGTCTGTGGTTGCTAACTGGGATTACAGGGACCCAAACCACCGGAAAAATGTCTGCGGGAGACACCTGGGAGGAATCTCAGATGCATCCCAGAAGATGGAGCATTGTCCAAGGAGAAAAATCATCTCGGGTATCTTCCCTGGAGGAGTCTGGGGTTGCTACCTGGGATGACAGAACCCTAAACCGCGAGAAAAAAGACTCAGGGACATAGCTGAGACAAGTCTCGGATGCATCCCAGAGGATGGAGCTTTGTCCAAGCAGAAAAATCATCTCGGATATCTTCCCTGGAGGAGTCTGGGGTTGCTACCCTGTATAACTGGGCCCTAAAGCACTGGAGAAAACTCTGCGGGAGAGGCCTGGGAGGAGTTCTGGGTAGATCCCACAGGATGGACCACTGTCAAGAGAGAAAAATCATCTTGGGTGTCTTCCCTGGAGGAGTCTGGGGTTGCTACCGGGGATGACAGAACCCTAAACCGCGAGAAAAGTGACTCAGGGACATAGCTACGACAAGTCTCGGATGCATCCCAGAGGATGGAGATATGTCCAAGGAGAAAAATCATTTCTGGTATGTTCCCTGGAGGAGTCTGGGGTTGCTACCGGGATTACAGGGACCCAAACCACCGGAAAAATGTCTGCGGGAGACGCCTGGGAGGAATCTCAGATGCATCCCAGAAGATGGAGCATTGTCCAAGGAGAAAAATCATCTCGGGTATCTTCCCTGGAGGAGTCTGGGGTTGCTACCCGGGATTACAGGGACCCAAACCACAGGAAAAACATCTGCGGGAATCGCCTGGGAGGAATCTCAGATGCATCCCAGAAGATGGAGCATTGTCCAAGGAGAAAAATTATCTCGGGTATCTTCCCTGGAGGAGTCTGGGGTTGCTACCCGGGATTACAGGGACCCAAACCACAGGAAAAACATCTGCGGGAATCGCCTGGGAGGAATCTCAGATGCATCCCAGAAGATGGAGCATTGTCCAAGGAGAAAAATCATCTCGGGTATCTTCCCTGGAGGAGTCTGGGGTTGCTACTCGGGATCACAGGGCCCTAAACCACCGGAATAAAGACTCAGGGACATACCTGCAAGGAGTCTCGGATGCTTCCCAGAGGATGGAGTATTGTCCAAGGAGAAAAATTATCTCGGGTATCTTCCCTGGAGGAGTCTGGGGTTGCTACCCGGGATCACAGGGACCCAAACCACAGGAAAAACATCTGCGGGAATCGCCTGGGAGGAATCTCAGATGCATCCCAGAAGATGGAGCATTGTCCAAGGAGAAAAATCATCTCGGGTATCTTCCCTGGAGGAGTCTGGGGTTGCTACATGGGATGACAGAACCCTAAACCGCGAGAAAAAAGACTCAGGGACATAGCTGCGACAAGTCTCGGATGCATCCCAGAGGATGGATCTTTCTCCAAGGAGAAAAATCATCTCGGGTGTCTTCCCTGGAGGAGTCTGGGGTTGCTACCCGGGATTACAGGGACCCAAACCACAGGAAAAATGTCTGCGGGAGACGCCTGGGAGGAATCTCAGATGCATCCCAGAAGATGGAGCATTGTCCAAGGAGAAAAATCATCTCGGGTATCTTCCCTGGAGGAGTCTGGGGTTGCTACCTGGGATGACAGAACCCTAAACCGCGAGAAAAAAGACTCAGGGACATAGCTGCGACAAGTCTCGGATGCATCACAGAGGATGGAGCTTTGTCCAAGGAGAAAAATCATCTCGGGTGTCTTCCCTGGAGGAGTCTGGGGTTGCTACCCGGGATTACAGGGACCCAAACCACCGGAAAAATGTCTGCGGGAGACGCCTGGGAGGAATCTCAGATGCATCCCAGAAGATGGAGCATTGTCCAAGGAGAAAAATCATCTCGGGTATCTTCCCTGGAGGAGTCTGGGTTTGCTACCCAGGATCACAGGGCCCTAAACCACCAGAATAAATACTCAGGGACATACCTGCAAGGAGTCTCGGATGCTTCCCAGAGGATGGAGCTTTGTCCAAGGAGAAAAATTATCTCGGGTATCTTTCCTGGAGGAGTCTGGGGTTGCTAACCGGGATTACAGGGACCCAAACCAAAGGAAAAACATCTGCGGGAATCGCCTGGGAGGAATCTCAGATGCATCCCAGAAGATGGAGCATTGTCCAAGGAGAAAAATCATCTCGGGTATCTTCCCTGAGGAGCCTGGGGTTGCTACCTGGGGTGACAGAACCCTAAACCGCGAGAAAAAAGACTCAGGGACATAGCTGCAACAAGTCTCGGATGCATCAGAGAGGATGGAGCTTTGTCCAAGGAGAAAAATCATCTCGGGTATCTTCCCTGGAGGAGTCTGCGGTTGCTACCCGGGATTACAGGGACCCAAACCACCAGAAAAATGTCTGCGGGAGACGCCTGGGAGGAATCTCAGATGCATCCCAGAAGATGGAGCATTGTCCAAGGAGAAAAATCATCTCGGGTATCTTCCCTGCAGGAGTCTGGGGTTGCTACCTGGGATGACAGAACCCTAAACCGCGAGAAAAAAGACTCAGGGACATAGCTGAGACAAGTCTCGGATGCATCCCAGAGGATGGAGCTTTGTCCAAGGAGAAAAATCATCTCGGATATCTTCCCTGGAGGAGTCTGGGGTTGCTACCCTGTATCACTGGGCCCTAAAGCGCTGGAGAAAACTCTGCGGGAGAGGCCTGGGAGGAGTTCTGGGAAGATCCCACAGGATGGACCACTGTCAAGAGAGAAAAATCATCTTGGGTGTCTTCCCTGGAGGAGTCTGGGGTTGCTACCGGGGATGACAGAACCCTAAACCGCGAGAAAAGTGACTCAGGGACATAGATACGACAAGTCTCGGATGCATCCCAGAGGATGGAGATATGTCCAAGGAGAAAAATCATCTCGGGTATCTTCCCTGGAGGAGTCTGCGGTTGCTACCCGGGATTACAGGGACCCAAACCACAGGAAAAATGTCTGCGGGAGACGCCTGGGAGGAATCTCAGATGCATCCCAGAAGATGGAGCATTGTCCAAGGAGAAAAATCATCTCGGGTATCTTCCCTGGAGGAGTCTGGGCTTGCTACCCGGGATCACAGGGCCCTAAAGCACTGGAGAAAACTCTGCGGGATATACCTGGGAGGAGTTCTGGGTAGATCCTGCAGGATGGACCGATGTCAAGAGAGAAAAATCATCTTGGGTGTCTTCCCTGGAGGAGTCTGGGGTTGCTACCTGGGATGACAGAACCCTCAACCGCGAGAAAAAAGACTCAGGGACATAGCTGCGACAAGTCTCGGATGCATCCCAGAGGATGGATCTTTGTCCAAGGAGAAAAATCATCTCGGGTGTCTTCCCTGGAGGAGTCTGGGGTTGCTACCCGGGATCACAGGGACCCAAACCACAGGAAAAATGTCTGTGGGAGACGCCTGGGAGGAATCTCAGATGCATCCCAGAAGATGGAGCATTGTCCAAGGAGAAAAATCATCTCGGGTATCTTCCCTGGAGGAGTCTGGGGTTGCTACATGGGATGACAGAACCCTAAACCGCGAGAAAAAAGACTCAGGGACATAGCTGCGACAAGTCTCGGATGCATCCCAGAGGATGGATCTTTGTCCAAGGAGAAAAATCATCTCGGGTGTCTTCCCTGGAGGAGTCTGGGGTTGCTACCCGGGATTACAGGGACCCAAACCACCGGAAAAATGTCTGCGGGAGACGCCTGGGAGGAATCTCAGATGCATCCCAGAAGATGGAGCATTGTCCAAGGAGAAAAATCATCTCGGGTATCTTCCCTGGAGGAGTCTGGGGTTGCTACCTGGGATGACAGAACCCTAAACCGCGAGAAAAAAGACTCAGGGACATAGCTGCGACAAGTCTCGGATGCATCAGAGAGGATGGAGCTTTGTCCAAGGAGAAAAATCATCTCGGGTGTCTTCCCTGGAGGAGTCTGGGGTTGCTACCCGGGATTACAGGGACCCAAACCACCGGAAAAATGTCTGCGGGAGACGCTTGGGAGGAATCTCAGATGCATCCCAGAAGATGGAGCATTGTCCAAGGAGAAAAATCATCTCGGGTATCTTCCCTGGAGGAGCCTGGGGTTGCTACCTGGGGTGACAGAACCCTAAACCGCGAGAAAAAAGACTCAGGGACATAGCTGCAACAAGTCTCGGATGCATCAGAGAGGATGGAGCTTTGTCCAAGGAGAAAAATCATCTCGGGTGTCTTCCCTGGAGGAGTCTGTGGTTGCTAACTGGGATTACAGGGACCCAAACCACCGGAAAAATGTCTGCGGGAGACACCTGGGAGGAATGTCAGATGCATCCAAGAAGATGGAGCATTGTCCAAGGAGAAAAATCATCTCGGGTATCTTCCCTGGAGGAGTCTGGGGTTGCTACCTGGGATGACAGAACACTAAACCGCGAGAAAAAAGACTCAGGGACATAGCTGAGACAAGTCTCGGATGCATCCCAGAGGATGGAGCTTTGTCCAAGGAGAAAAATCATCTCGGATATCTTCCCTGGAGGAGTCTGGGGTTGCTACCCTGTATCACTGGGCCCTAAAGCACTGGAGAAAACTCTGCGGGAGAGGCCTGGGAGGAGTTCTGGGTAGATCCCACAGGATGGACCACTGTCAAGAGAGAAAAATCATCTTGGGTGTCTTCCCTGGAGGAGTCTGGGGTTGCTACCGGGGATGACAGAACCCTAAACCGCGGGAAAAGTGACTCAGGGACATAGCTACGAGAAGTCTCGGATGCATCCCAGAGGATGGAGATATGTCCAAGGAGAAAAATCATTTCTGGTATGTTCCCTGGAGGAGTCTGGGGTTGCTACCGGGATTACAGGGACCCAAACCACCGGAAAAATGTCTGCGGGAGACGCCTGGGAGGAATCTCAGATGCATCCCAGAAGATGGAGCATTGTCCAAGGAGAAAAATCATCTCGGGTATCTTCCCTGGAGGAGTCTGGGGTTGCTACCCGGGATTACAGGGACCCAAACCACAGGAAAAACATCTGCGGGAATCGCCTGGGAGGAATCTCAGATGCATCCCAGAAGATGGAGCATTGTCCAAGGAGAAAAATCATCTCGGGTATCTTCCCTGGAGGAGTCTGGGGTTGCTACTCGGGATCACAGGGCCCTAAACCACCGGAATAAAGACTCAGGGACATACCTGCAAGGAATCTCGGATGCTTCCCAGAGGATGGAGTATTGTCCAAGGAGAAAAATTATCTCGGGTATCTTCCCTGGAGGAGTCTGGGGTTGCTACCCGGGATCACAGGGACCCAAACCACAGGAAAAACATCTGCGGGAATCGCCTGGGAGGAATCTCAGATGCATCCCAGAAGATGGAGCATTGTCCAAGGAGAAAAATCATCTCGGGTATCTTCCCTGGAGGAGTCTGGGGTTGCTACATGGGATGACAGAACCCTAAACCGCGAGAAAAAAGACTCAGGGACATAGCTGCGACAAGTCTCGGATGCATCACAGAGGATGGAGCTTTGTCCAAGGAGAAAAATCATCTCGGGTGTCTTCCCTGGAGGAGTCTGGGGTTGCTACCCGGGATTACAGGGACCCAAACCACCGGAAAAATGTCTGCGGGAGACGCCTGTGAGGAATCTCAGATGCATCCCAGAAGATGGAGCATTGTCCAAGGAGAAAAATCATCTCGGGTATCTTCCCTGGAGGAGTCTGGGTTTGCTACCCAGGATCACAGGGCCCTAAACCACCAGAATAAAGACTCAGGGACATACCTGCAAGGAGTCTCGGATGCTTCCCAGAGGATGGAGCTTTGTCCAAGGAGAAAAATTATCTCGGGTATCTTTCCTGGAGGAGTCTGGGGTTGCTAACCGGGATTACAGGGACCCAAACCACAGGAAAAACATCTGCGGGAATCGCCTGGGAGGAATCTCAGATGCATCCCAGAAGATGGAGCATTGTCCAAGGAGAAAAATCATCTCGGGTATCTTCCCTGCAGGAGTCTGGGGTTGCTACCTGGGATGACAGAACCCTAAACCGCGAGAAAAAAGACTCAGGGACATAGCTGAGACAAGTCTCGGATGCATCAGAGAGGATGGAGCTTTGTCCAAGGAGAAAAATCATCTCGGATATCTTCCCTGGAGGAGTCTGGGGTTGCTACCCTGTATCACTGGGCCCTAAAGCGCTGGAGAAAACTCTGCGGGAGAGGCCTGGGAGGAGTTCTGGGTAGATCCCACAGGATGGACCACTGTCAAGAGAGAAAAATCATCTTGGGTGTCTTCCCTGGAGGAGTCTGGGGTTGCTACCGGGGATGACAGAACCCTAAACCGCGAGAAAAGTGACTCAGGGACATAGATACGACAAGTCTCGGATGCATCCCAGAGGATGGAGATATGTCCAAGGAGAAAAATCATCTCGGGTATCTTCCCTGGAGGAGTCTGGGGTTGCTACCCGGGATTACAGGGACCCAAACCACCGGAAAAATGTCTGCGGGAGACGCCTGGGAGGAATCTCAGATGCATCCCAGAAGATGGAGCATTGTCCAAGGAGAAAAATCATCTCGGGTATCTTCCCTGGAGGAGTCTGCGGTTGCTACCCGGGATTACAGGGACCCAAACCACAGGAAAAATGTCTGCGGGAGACGCCTGGGAGGAATCTCAGATGCATCCCAGAAGATGGAGCATTGTCCAAGGAGAAAAATCATCTCGGGTATCTTCCCTGGAGGAGTCTGGGGTTGCTACATGGGATGACAGAACCCTAAACCGCGAGAAAAAAGACTCAGGGACATAGCTGCGACAAGTCTGGGATGCATCCCAGAGGATGGATCTTTGTCCAAGGAGAAAAATCATCTCGGGTGTCTTCCCTGGAGGAGTCTGGGGTTGCTACCCGGGATTACAGGGACCCAAACCACCGGAAAAATGTCTGCGGGAGACGCCTGGGAGGAATCTCAGATGCATCCCAGAAGATGGAGCATTGTCCAAGGAGAAAAATCATCTCGGGTATCTTCCCTGGAGGAGTCTGGGGTTGCTACCTGGGATGACAGAACCCTAAACCGCGAGAAAAAAGACTCAGGGACATAGCTGCGACAAGTCTCGGATGCATCAGAGAGGATGGAGCTTTGTCCAAGGAGAAAAATCATCTCGGGTGTCTTCCCTGGAGGAGTCTGTGGTTGCTAACTGGGATTACAGGGACCCAAACCACCGGAAAAATGTCTGCGGGAGACACCTGGGAGGAATCTCAGATGCATCCCAGAAGATGGAGCATTGTCCAAGGAGAAAAATCATCTCGGGTATCTTCCCTGGAGGAGTCTGGGGTTGCTACCTGGGATGACAGAACCCTAAACCGCGAGAAAAAAGACTCAGGGACATAGCTGAGACAAGTCTCGGATGCATCCCAGAGGATGGAGCTTTGTCCAAGGAGAAAAATCATCTCGGATATCTTCCCTGGAGGAGTCTGGGGTTGCTACCCTGTATCACTGGGCCCTAAAGCACTGGAGAAAACTCTGCGGGAGAGGCCTGGGAGGAGTTCTGGGTAGATCCCACAGGATGGACCACTGTCAAGAGAGAAAAATCATCTTGGGTGTCTTCCCTGGAGGAGTCTGGGGTTGCTACCGGGGATGACAGAACCCTAAACCGCGAGAAAAGTGACTCAGGGACATAGCTACGACAAGTCTCGGATGCATCCCAGAGGATGGAGATATGTCCAAGGAGAAAAATCATTTCTGGTATGTTCCCTGGAGGAGTCTGGGGTTGCTACCGGGATTACAGGGACCCAAACCACCGGAAAAATGTCTGCGGGAGACGCCTGGGAGGAATCTCAGATGCATCCCAGAAGATTGAGCATTGTCCAAGGAGAAAAATCATCTCGGGTATCTTCCCTGGAGGAGTCTGGGGTTGCTACATGGGATGACAGAACCCTAAACCGCGAGAAAAAAGACTCAGGGACATAGCTGCGACAAGTCTCGGATGCATCCCAGAGGATGGATCTTTGTCCAAGGAGAAAAATCATCTCGGGTGTCTTCCCTGGAGGAGTCTGGGGTTGCTACCCGGGATTACAGGGACCCAAACCACCGGAAAAATGTCTGCGGGAGACGCCTGGGAGGAATCTCAGATGCATCCCAGAAGATGGAGCATTGTCCAAGGAGAAAAATCATCTCGGGTATCTTCCCTGGAGGAGTCTGGGGTTGCTACCCGGGATTACAGGGACCCAAACCACAGGAAAAACATCTGCGGGAATCGCCTGGGAGGAATCTCAGATGCATCCCAGAAGATGGAGCATTGTCCAAGGAGAAAAATTATCTCGGGTATCTTCCCTGGAGGAGTCTGCGGTTGCTACCCGGGATTACAGGGACCCAAACCACAGGAAAAATGTCTGCGGGAGATGCCTGGGAGGAATCTCAGATGCATCCCAGAAGATGGAGCATTGTCCAAGGAGAAAAATCATCTCGGGTATCTTCCCTGGAGGAGTCTGGGCTTGCTACCCGGGATCACAGGGCCCTAAAGCACTGGAGAAAACTCTGCGGGATATACCTGGGAGGAGTTCTGGGTAGATCCTGCAGGATGGACCGATGTCAAGAGAGAAAAATCATCTTGGGTGTCTTCCCTGGAGGAGTCTGGGGTTGCTACCCGGGATCACAGGGACCCAAACCACAGGAAAAATGTCTGCGGGAGACGCCTGGGAGGAATCTCAGATGCATCCCAGAAGATGGAGCATTGTCCAAGGAGAAAAATCATCTCGGGTATCTTCCCTGGAGGAGTCTGGGGTTGCTACATGGGATGACAGAACCCTAAACCGCGAGAAAAAAGACTCAGGGACATAGCTGCGACAAGTCTCGGATGCATCCCAGAGGATGGATCTTTGTCCAAGGAGAAAAATCATCTCGGGTGTCTTCCCTGGAGGAGTCTGGGGTTGCTACCCGGGATTACAGGGACCCAAACCACCGGAAAAATGTCTGCGGGAGACGCCTGGGAGGAATCTCAGATGCATCCCAGAAGATGGAGCATTGTCCAAGGAGAAAAATCATCTCGGGTATCTTCCCTGGAGGAGTCTGGGGTTGCTACCTGGGATGACAGAACCCTAAACCGCGAGAAAAAAGACTCAGGGACATAGCTGCGACAAGTCTCGGATGCATCAGAGAGGATGGAGCTTTGTCCAAGGAGAAAAATCATCTCGGGTGTCTTCCCTGGAGGAGTCTGGGGTTGCTACCCGGGATTACAGGGACCCAAACCACCGGAAAAATGTCTGCGGGAGACGCCTGGGAGGAATCTCAGATGCATCCCAGAAGATGGAGCATTGTCCAAGGAGAAAAATCATCTCGGGTATCTTCCCTGGAGGAGCCTGGGGTTGCTACCTGGGGTGACAGAACCCTAAACCGTGAGAAAAAAGACTCAGGGACATAGCTGCAACAAGTCTCGGATGCATCAGAGAGGATGGAGCTTTGTCCAAGGAGAAAAATCATCTCGGGTGTCTTCCCTGGAGGAGTCTGTGGTTGCTAACTGGGATTACAGGGACCCAAACCACCGGAAAAATGTCTGCGGGAGACACCTGGGAGGAATGTCAGATGCATCCAAGAAGATGGAGCATTGTCCAAGGAGAAAAATATTCTCGGGTATCTTCCCTGGAGGAGTCTGGGGTTGCTATCTGGGATGACAGAACCCTAAACCGCGAGAAAAAAGACTCAGGGACATAGCTGAGACAAGTCTCGGATGCATCCCAGAGGATGGAGCTTTGTCCAAGGAGAAAAATCATCTCGGATATCTTCCCTGGAGGAGTCTGGGGTTGCTACCCTGTATCACTGGGCCCTAAAGCACTGGAGAAAACTCTGCGGGAGAGGCCTGGGAGGAGTTCTGGGTAGATCCCACAGGATGGACCGATGTCAAGAGAGAAAAATCATCTTGGGTGTCTTCACTGGAGGAGTCTGGGGTTGCTACCGGGGATGACAGAACCCTAAACCGCGAGAAAAGTGACTCAGGGACATAGATACGACAAGTCTCGGATGCATCCCAGAGGATGGAGATATGTCCAAGGAGAAAAATCATTTCTGGTATGTTCCCTGGAGGAGTCTGGGGTTGCTACCGGGATTACAGGGACCCAAACCACCGGAAAAATGTCTGCGGGAGACGCCTGGGAGGAATCTCAGATGCATCCCAGAAGATGGAGCATTGTCCAAGGAGAAAAATCATCTCGGGTATCTTCCCTGGAGGAGTCTGGGGTTGCTACCCGGGATCACAGGGCCCTAAAGCACTGGAGAAAACTCTGCGGGATATACCTGGGAGGAGTTCTGGGTAGATCCTGCAGGATGGACCGATGTCAAGAGAGAAAAATCATCTTGGGTGTCTTCCCTGGAGGAGTCTGGGGTTGCTACCCGGGATCACAGGGACCCAAACCACAGGAAAAATGTCTGCGGGAGACGCCTGGGAGGAATCTCAGATGCATCCCAGAAGATGGAGCATTGTCCAAGGAGAAAAATCATCTCGGGTATCTTCCCTGGAGGAGTCTGGTGTTGCTACATGGGATGACAGAACCCTAAACCGCGAGAAAAAAGACTCAGGGACATAGCTGCGACAAGTCTCGGATGCATCCCAGAGGATGGATCTTTGTCCAAGGAGAAAAATCATCTCGGGTGTCTTCCCTGGAGGAGTCTGGGGTTGCTACCCGGGATTACAGGGACCCAAACCACCGGAAAAATGTCTGCGGGAGACGCCTGGGAGGAATCTCAGATGCATCCCAGAAGATGGAGCATTGTCCAAGGAGAAAAATCATCTCGGGTATCTTCCCTGGAGGAGTCTGGGGTTGCTACCTGGGATGACAGAACCCTAAACCGCGAGAAAAAAGACTCAGGGACATAGCTGCGACAAGTCTCGGATGCATCAGAGAGGATGGAGCTTTGTCCAAGGAGAAAAATCATCTCGGGTGTCTTCCCTGGAGGAGTCTGGGGTTGCTACCCGGGATTACAGGGACCCAAACCACCGGAAAAATGTCTGCGGGAGACGACTGGGAGGAATCTCAGATGCATCCCAGAAGATGGAGCATTGTCCAAGGAGAAAAATCATCTCGGGTATCTTCCCTGGAGGAGTCTGGGTTTGCTACCCAGGATCACAGGGCCCTAAACCACCGGAATAAAGACTCAGGGACATACCTGCAAGGAGTCTCGGATGCTTCCCAGAGGATGGAGCTTTGTCCAAGGAGAAAAATTATCTCGGGTATCTTTCCTGGAGGAGTCTGGGGTTGCTAACCGGGATTACAGGGACCCAAACCACAGGAAAAAAATCTGCGGGAATCGCCTGGGAGGAATCTCAGATGCATCCCAGAAGATGGAGCATTGTCCAAGGAGAAAAATCATCTCGGGTATCTTCCCTGCAGGAGTCTGGGGTTGCTACCTGGGATGACAGAACCCTAAACCGCGAGAAAAAAGACTCAGGGACATAGCTGCAACAAGTCTCGGATGCATCAGAGAGGATGGAGCTTTGTCCAAGGAGAAAAATCATCTCGGGTGTCTTCCCTGGAGGAGTCTGCGGTTGCTACCCGGGATTACAGGGACCCAAACCACCGGAAAAATGTCTGCGGGAGACGCCTGGGAGGAATCTCAGATGCATCCCAGAAGATGGAGCATTGTCCAAGGAGAAAAATCATCTCGGGTATCTTCCCTGCAGGAGTCTGGGGTTGCTACCTGGGATGACAGAACCCTAAACCGCGAGAAAAAAGACTCAGGGACATAGCTGAGACAAGTCTCGGATGCATCCCAGAGGATGGAGCTTTGTCCAAGGAGAAAAATCATCTCGGATATCTTCCCTGGAGGAGTCTGGGGTTGCTACCCTGTATCACTGGGCCCTAAAGCGCTAGAGAAAACTCTGCGGGAGAGGCCTGGGAGGAGTTCTGGGAAGATCCCACAGGATGGACCACTGTCAAGAGAGAAAAATCATCTTGGGTGTCTTCCCTGGAGGAGTCTGGGGTTGCTACCGGGGATGACAGAACCCTAAACCGCGAGAAAAGTGACTCAGGGACATAGCTACGACAAGTCTCGGATGCATCCCAGAGGATGGAGATATGTCCAAGGAGAAAAATCATTTCTGGTATGTTCCCTGGAGGAGTCTGGGGTTGCTACTCGGGATTACAGGGACCCAAACCACAGGAAAAACATCTGCGGGAATCGCCTGGGAGGAATCTCAGATGCATCCCAGAAGATGGAGCATTGTCCAAGGAGAAAAATTATCTCGGGTATCTTCCCTGGAGGAGTCTGGGGTTGCTACCCGGGATTACAGGGACCCAAACCACAGGAAAAATGTCTGCGGGAGACGCCTGGGAGGAATCTCAGATGCATCCCAGAAGATGGAGCATTGTCCAAGGAGAAAAATCATCTCGGGTATCTTCCCTGGAGGAGTCTGGGGTTGCTACCCAGGATTACAGGGACCCAAACCACAGGAAAAACATCTGCGGGAATCGCCTGGGAGGAATCTCAGATGCATCCCAGAAGATGGAGCATTGTCCAAGGAGAAAAATTAACTCGGGTATCTTCCCTGGAGGAGTCTGGGGTTGCTACCCGGGATTACAGGGACCCAAACCACAGGAAAAATGTCTGCGGGAGACGCCTGGGAGGAATCTCAGATGCATCCCAGAAGATGGAGCATTGTCCAAGGAGAAAAATCATCTCGGGTATCTTCCCTGGAGGAGTCTGGGGTTGCTACCCGGCATCACAGGGCCCTAAAGCACTGGAGAAAACTCTGCGGGATATACCTGGGAGGAGTTCTGGGTAGATCCTGCAGGATGGACCGATGTCAAGAGAGAAAAATCATCTTGGGTGTCTTCCCTGGAGGAGTCTGGGGTTGCTACCCGGGATCAAAGGGACCCAAACCACAGGAAAAATGTCTGCGGGAGACGCCTGGGAGGAATCTCAGATGCATCCCAGAAGATGGAGCATTGTCCAAGGAGAAAAATCATCTCGGGTATCTTCCCTGGAGGAGTCTGGGGTTGCTACATGGGATGACAGAACCCTAAACCGCGAGAAAAAAGACTCAGGGACATAGCTGCGACAAGTCTCGGATGCATCCCAGAGGATGGATCTTTGTCCAAGGAGAAAAATCATCTCGGGTGTCTTCCCTGGAGGAGTCTGGGGTTGCTACCCGGGATTACAGGGACCCAAACCACCGGAAAAATGTCTGCGGGAGACGCCTGGGAGGAATCTCAGATGCATCCCAGAAGATGGAGCATTGTCCAAGGAGAAAAATCATCTCGGGTATCTTCCCTGGAGGAGTCTGGGGTTGCTACCTGGGGTGACAGAACCCTAAACCGCGAGAAAAAAGACTCAGGGACATAGCTGCAACAAGTCTCGGATGCATCAGAGAGGATGGAGCTTTGTCCAAGGAGAAAAATCATCTCGGGTGTCTTCCCTGGAGGAGTCTGTGGTTGCTAACTGGGATTACAGGGACCCAAACCACCGGAAAAATGTCTGCGGGAGACACCTGGGAGGAATCTCAGATGCATCCCTAAAGATGGAGCATTGTCCAAGGAGAAAAATCATCTCGGGTATCTTCCCTGGAGGAGTCTGGGGTTGCTACCTGGGATGACAGAACCCTAAACCGCGAGAAAAAAGACTCAGGGACATAGCTGAGACAAGTCTCGGATGCATCCCAGAGGATGGAGCTTTGTCCAAGGAGAAAAATCATCTCGGATATCTTCCCTGGAGGAGTCTGGGGTTGCTACCCTGTATCACTGGGCCCTAAAGCACTGGAGAAAACTCTGCGGGAGAGGCCTGGGAGGAGTTCTGAGTAGATCCCACAGGATGGACCACTGTCAAGAGAGAAAAATCATCTTGGGTGTCTTCCCTGGAGGAGTCTGGGGTTGCTACCGGGGATGACAGAACCCTAAACCGCGGGAAAAAAGACTCAGGGACATAGCTGCGACAAGTCTCGGATGCATCCCAGAAGATGGAGATATGTCCAAGGAGAAAAATCATCTCAGGTATCTTCCCTGGAGGAGTCAGGGGTTGCTACCCGGGATTACAGGGACCCAAACTACCGGAAATATGTCTGCGGGAGACGCCTGGGAGGAATCTCAGACGCATCCCAGAGGATGGAGCATTGTCCAAGGAGAAAAATCATCTCGGGTATCTTCCCTGGAGGAGTCTGGGGTTGCTACCCGGGATTACAGGGACCCAAACCACCGGAAAAACATCTGTGGGAATCGCCTGGGAGGAATCTCAGATGCATCCCAGAAGATGGAGCATTGTCCAAGGAGAAAAATCATCTCGGGTATCTTCCCTGGAGGAGTCTGGTGTTGCTACCCGGGATCACAGGGCCCTAAACCACCGGAATAAAGACTCAGGGACATACCTGCAAGGAGTCTCGGATGCTTCCCAGAGGATGGAGCTTTGTCCAAGGAGAAAAATTATCTCGGGTATCTATCCTGGAGGAGTCTTGGGTTGCTACCCGGGATTACAGGGACCCAAACCACAGGAAAAACATCTGCGGGAATCGCCTGGGAGGAATCTCAGATGCATCCCAGAAGATGGAGCATTGTCCAAGGAGAAAAATTATCTCGGGTATCTTCCCTGGAGGAGTCTGGGGTTGCTACCCGGGATTACAGGGACCCAAACCACAGGAAAAACATCTGCGGGAATCGCCTGGGAGGAATCTCAGATGCATCCCAGAAGATGGAGCATTGTCCAAGGAGAAAAATCATCTCGGGTATCTTCCCTGGAGGAGTCTGGGTTTGCTACCCGGGATCACAGGGCCCTAAACCACCGGAATAAAGACTCAGGGACATACCTGCAAGGAGTCTCGGATGCTTCCCAGAGGATGGAGCTTTGTCCAAGGAGAAAAATTATCTCGGGTATCTTTCCTGGAGGAGTCTGGGGTTGCTAACCGGGATTACAGGGACCCAAACCACAGGAAAAACATCTGCGGGAATCGCCTGGGAGGAATCTCAGATGCATCCCAGAAGATGGAGCATTGTCCAAGGAGAAAAATCATCTCGGGTATCTTCCCTGGAGGAGCCTGGGGTTGCTACCTGGGGTGACAGAACCCTAAACCGCGAGAAAAAAGACTCAGGGACATAGCTGCAACAAGTCTCGGATGCATCAGAGAGGATGGAGCTTTGTCCAAGGAGAAAAATCATCTCGGGTGTCTTCCCTGGAGGAGTCTGCGGTTGCTACCCGGGATTACAGGGACCCAAACCACCGGAAAAATGTCTGCGGGAGACGCCTGGGAGGAATCTCAGATGCATCCCAGAAGATGGAGCATTGTCCAAGGAGAAAAATCATCTCGGGTATCTTCCCTGCAGGAGTCTGGGGTTGCTACCTGGGATGACAGAACCCTAAACCGCGAGAAAAAAGACTCAGGGACATAGCTGAGACAAGTCTCGGATGCATCCCAGAGGATGGAGCTTTGTCCAAGGAGAAAAATCATCTCGGATATCTTCCCTGGAGGAGTCTGGGTTTGCTACCCTGTATCACTGGGCCCTAAAGCGCTGGAGAAAACTCTGCGGGAGAGGCCTGGGAGGAGTTCTGGGAAGATCCCACAGGATGGACCACTGTCAAGAGAGAAAAATCATCTTGGGTGTCTTCCCTGGAGGAGTCTGGGGTTGCTACCGGGGATGACAGAACCCTAAACCGCGAGAAAAGTGACTCAGGGACTTAGCTACGACAAGTCTCGGATGCATCCCAGAGGATGGAGATATGTCCAAGGAGAAAAATCATTTCTGGTATGTTCACTGGAGGAGTCTGGGGTTGCTACCCGGGATTACAGGGACCCAAACCACCGGAAAAATGTCTGCGGGAGACGCCTGGGAGGAATCTCAGATGCATCCCAGAAGATGGAGCATTGTCCAAGGAGAAAAATCATCTCGGGTATCTTCCCTGGAGGAGTCTGGGGTTGCTACCCGGGATTACAGGGACCCAAACCACAGGAAAAACATCTGCGGGAATCGCCTGGGAGGAATCTCAGATGCATCCCAGAAGATGGAGCATTGTCCAAGGAGAAAAATCATCTCGGGTATCTTCCCTGGAGGAGTCTGGGGTTGCTACTCGGGATCACAGGGCCCTAAACCACCGGAATAAAGACTCAGGGACATAACTGCAAGGAGTCTCGGATGCTTCCCAAAGGATGGAGTATTGTCCAAGGAGAAAAATTATCTCGGGTATCTTCCCTGGAGGAGTCTGGGTTTGCTACCGGGGATGACAGAACCCTAAACCGCGGGAAAAAAGACTCAGGGACATAGCTGCGACAAGTCTCGGATGCATCCCAGAAGATGGAGATATGTCCAAGGAGAAAAATCATCTCAGGTATCTATCCTGGAGGAGTCTTGGGTTGCTACCCGGGATTACAGGGACCCAAACCACAGGAAAAACATCTGCGGGAATCGCCTGGGAGGAATCTTAGATGCATCCCAGAAGATGGAGCATTGTCCAAGGAGAAAAATTATCTCGGGTATCTTCCCTGGAGGAGTCTGGGGTTGCTACCCGGGATTACAGGGACCCAAACCACAGGAAAAACATCTGCGGGAATCGCCTGGGAGGAATCTTAGATGCATCCCAGAAGATGGAGCATTGTCCAAGGAGAAAAATCATCTCGGGTATCTTCCCTGGAGGAGTCTGGGTTTGCTACCCGGGATCACAGGGCCCTAAACCACCGGAATAAAGACTCAGGGACATACCTGCAAGGAGTCTCGGATGCTTCCCAGAGGATGGAGCTTTGTCCAAGGAGAAAAATCATCTCGGGTGTCTTCCCTGGAGGAGTCTGCGGTTGGTACCCGGGATTACAGGGACCCAAACCATCGGAAAAATGTCTGCGGGAATCGCCTGGGAGGAATCTCAGATGCATCCCAGAAGATGGAGCATTGTCCAAGGAGAAAAATCATCTCGGGTATCTTCCCTGCAGGAGTCTGGGGTTGCTACCTGGGATGACAGAACCCTAAACCGCGAGAAAAAAGACTCAGGGACATAGCTGAGACAAGTCTCGGATGCATCACAGAGGATGGAGCTTTGTCCAAGGAGAAAAATCATCTCGGGTATCTTCCCTGGAGGAGTCTGGGTTTGCTACCCTGTATCACTGGGCCCTAAAGCGCTGGAGAAAACTCTGCGGGAGAGGCCTGGGAGGAGTTCTGGGAAGATCCCACAGGATGGACCACTGTCAAGAGAGAAAAATCATCTTGGGTGTCTTCCCTGGACGAGTCTGGGGTTGCTACCGGGGATGACAGAACCCTAAACCGCGAGAAAAGTGACTCAGGGACTTAGCTACGACAAGTCTCGGATGCATCCCAGAGGATGGAGATATGTCCAAGGAGAAAAATCATTTCTGGTATGTTCCCTGGAGGAGTCTGGGGTTGCTACCCGGGATTACAGGGACCCAAACCACCGGAAAAATGTCTGCGGGAGACGCCTGGGAGGAATCTCAGATGCATCCCAGAAGATGGAGCATTGTCCAAGGAGAAAAATCATCTCGGGTATCTTCCCTGGAGGAGTCTGGGGTTGCTACCGGGGATGACAGAACCCTAAACCGCGAGAAAAGTGACTCAGGGACATAGCTACGACAAGTCTCGGATGCATCCCAGAGGATGGAGATATGTCCAAGGAGAAAAATCATTTCTGGTATGTTCCCTGGAGGAGTCAGGGGTTGCTACCCGGGATTACAGGGACCCAAACCACCGGAAAAATATCTGCGGGAGTCGCCTGGGAGGAATCTCAGATGCATCCCAGAAGATGGAGCATTGTCCAAGGAGAAAAATCATCTCGGGTATCTTCCCTGGAGGAGTCTGGGGTTGCTACCCGGGATTACAGGGACCCAAACCACAGGAAAAACATCTGCGGGAATCGCCTGGGAGGAATCTCAGATGCATCCCAGAAGATGGACCATTGTCCAAGGAGAAAAATTATCTCGGGTATCTTCCCTGGAGGAGTCTGGGGTTGCTACCCGGGATTACAGGGACCCAAACCACAGGAAAAATGTCTGCGGGAGACGCCTGGGAGGAATCTCAGATGCATCCCAGAGGATGGATCTTTGTCCAAGGAGAAAAATCATCTCGGGTGTCTTCCCTGGAGGAGTCTGGGGTTGCTACCCCGGATTACAGGGACCGAAACCAACGGAAAAATGTCTGCGGGAGACGCCTGGGAGGAATCTCAGATGCATCCCAGAAGATGGAGCATTGTCCAAGGAGAAAAATCATCTCGGGTATCTTCCCTGGAGGAGTCTGGGGTTGCTACCCGGGATCACAGGGCCCTAAAGCACTGGAGAAAACTCTGCGGGATATACCTGGGAGGAGTTCTGGGTAGATCCTGCAGGATGGACCGATGTCAAGAGAGAAAAATCATCTTGGTTGTCTTCCCTGGAGGAGTCTGGGGTTGCTACCCGGGATCACAGGGACCCAAACCACAGGAAAAATGTCTGCGGGAGACGCCTGGGAGGAATCTCAGATGCATCCCAGAAGATGGAGCATTGTCCAAGGAGAAAAATCATCTCGGGTATCTTCCCTGGAGGAGTCTGGGGTTGCTACATGGGATGACAGAACCCTAAACCGCGAGAAAAAAGACTCAGGGACATAGCTGCGACAAGTCTCGGATGCATCCCAGAGGATGGATCTTTGTCCAAGGAGAAAAATCATCTCGGGTGTCTTCCCTGGAGGAGTCTGGGGTTGCTACCCGGGATTACAGGGACCCAAACCACCGGAAAAATGTCTGCGGGAGACGCCTGGGAGGAATCTCAGATGCATCCCAGAAGATGGAGCATTGTCCAAGGAGAAAAATCATCTCGGGTATCTTCCCTGGAGGAGTCTGGGGTTGCTACCTGGGGTGACAGAACCCTAAACCGCGAGAAAAAAGACTCAGGGACATAGCTGCAACAAGTCTCGGATGCATCAGAGAGGATGGAGCTTTGTCCAAGGAGAAAAATCATCTCGGGTGTCTTCCCTGGAGGAGTCTGTGGTTGCTAACTGGGATTACAGGGACCCAAACCACCGGAAAAATGTCTGCGGGAGTCACCTGGGAGGAATCTCAGATGCATCCCAGAAGATGGAGCATTGTCCAAGGAGAAAAATCATCTCGGGTATCTTCCCTGCAGGAGTCTGGTGTTGCTACCTGGGATGACAGAACCCTAAACCGCGAGAAAAAAGACTCAGGGACATAGCTGAGACAAGTCTCGGATGCATCCCAGAGGATGGAGCTTTGTCCAAGGAGAAAAATCATCTCGGATATCTTCCCTGGAGGAGTCTGGGGTTGCTACCCGGGATCACAGGGCCCTAAAGCACTGGAGAAAACTCTGCGGGAGAGGCCTGGGAGGAGTTCTGAGTAGATCCCACAGGATGGACCACTGTCAAGAGAGAAAAATCATCTTGGGTGTCTTCCCTGGAGGAGTCTGGGGTTGCTACCGGGGATGACAGAACCCTAAACCGCGGGAAAAAAGACTCAGGGACATAGCTGCGACAAGTCTCGGATGCATCCCAGAAGATGGAGATATGTCCAAGGAGAAAAATCATCTCAGGTATCTTCCCTGGAGGAGTCAGGGGTTGCTACCCGGGATTACAGGGACCCAAACTACCGGAAATATGTCTGCGGGAGACGCCTGGGAGGAATCTCAGACGCATCCCAGAGGATGGAGCATTGTCCAAGGAGAAAAATCATCTCGGGTATCTTCCCTGGAGGAGTCTGGGGTTGCTACCCGGGATTACAGGGACACAAACCACCGGAAAAACATCTGTGGGAATCGCCTGGGAGGAATCTCAGATGCATCCCAGAAGATGGAGCATTGTCCAAGGAGAAAAATCATCTCGGGTATCTTCCCTGGAGGAGTCTGGTGTTGCTACCCGGGATCACAGGGCCCTAAACCACCGGAATAAAGACTCAGGGACATACCTGCAAGGAGTCCCGGATGCTTCCCAGAGGATGGAGCTTTGTCCAAGGAGAAAAATTATCTCGGGTATCTATCCTGGAGGAGTCTGGGGTTGCTACCCGGGATTACAGGGACCCAAACCACAGGAAAAACATCTGCGGGAATCGCCTGGGAGGAATCTCAGATGCATCCCAGAAGATGGAGCATTGTCCAAGGAGAAAAATTATCTCGGGTATCTTCCCTGGAGGAGTCTGGGGTTGCTACCCGGGATTACAGGGACCCAAACCACAGGAAAAACATCTGCGGGAATCGCCTGGGAGGAATCTCAGATGCATCCCAGAAGATGGAGCATTGTCCAAGGAGAAAAATCATCTCGGGTATCTTCCCTGGAGGAGTCTGGGTTTGCTACCCGGGATCACAGGGCCCTAAACCACCGGAATAAAGACTCAGGGACATACCTGCAAGGAGTCTCGGATGCTTCCCAGAGGATGGAGCTTTGTCCAAGGAGAAAAATTATCTCGGGTATCTTTCCTGGAGGAGTCTGGGGTTGCTAACCGGGATTACAGGGACCCAAACCACAGGAAAAACATCTGCGGGAATCGCCTGGGAGGAATCTCAGATGCATCCCAGAAGATGGAGCATTGTCCAAGGAGAAAAATCATCTCGGGTATCTTCCCTGGAGGAGCCTGGGGTTGCTACCTGGGGTGACAGAACCCTAAACCGCGAGAAAAAAGACTCAGGGACATAGCTGCAACAAGTCTCGGATGCATCAGAGAGGATGGAGCTTTGTCCAAGGAGAAAAATCATCTCGGGTGTCTTCCCTGGAGGAGTCTGCGGTTGCTACCCGGGATTACAGGGACCCAAACCACCGGAAAAATGTCTGCGGGAGACGCCTGGGAGGAATCTCAGATGCATCCCAGAAGATGGAGCATTGTCCAAGGAGAAAAATCATCTCGGGTATCTTCCCTGCAGGAGTCTGGGGTTGCTACCTGGGATGACAGAACCCTAAACCGCGAGAAAAAAGACTCAGGGACATAGCTGAGACAAGTCTCGGATGCATCCCAGAGGATGGAGCTTTGTCCAAGGAGAAAAATCATCTCGGATATCTTCCCTGGAGGAGTCTGGGTTTGCTACCCTGTATCACTGGGCCCTAAAGCGCTGGAGAAAACTCTGCGGGAGAGGCCTGGGAGGAGTTCTGGGAAGATCCCACAGGATGGACCACTGTCAAGAGAGAAAAATCATCTTGGGTGTCTTCCCTGGAGGAGTCTGGGGTTGCTACCGGGGATGACAGAACCCTAAACCGCGAGAAAAGTGACTCAGGGACTTAGCTACGACAAGTCTCGGATGCATCCCAGAGGATGGAGATATGTCCAAGGAGAAAAATCATTTCTGGTATGTTCACTGGAGGAGTCTGGGGTTGCTACCCGGGATTACAGGGACCCAAACCACCGGAAAAATGTCTGCGGGAGACGCCTGGGAGGAATCTCAGATGCATCCCAGAAGATGGAGCATTGTCCAAGGAGAAAAATCATCTCGGGTATCTTCCCTGGAGGAGTCTGGGGTTGCTACCCGGGATTACAGGGACCCAAACCACAGGAAAAACATCTGCGGGAATCGCCTGGGAGGAATCTCAGATGCATCCCAGAAGATGGAGCATTGTCCAAGGAGAAAAATCATCTCGGGTATCTTCCCTGGAGGAGTCTGGGGTTGCTACTCGGGATCACAGGGCCCTAAACCACCGGAATAAAGACTCAGGGACATAACTGCAAGGAGTCTCGGATGCTTCCCAGAGGATGGAGTATTGTCCAAGGAGAAAAATTATCTCGGGTATCTTCCCTGGAGGAGTCTGGGTTTGCTACCGGGGATGACAGAACCCTAAACCGCGGGAAAAAAGACTCAGGGACATAGCTGCGACAAGTCTCGGATGCATCCCAGAAGATGGAGATATGTCCAAGGAGAAAAATCATCTCAGGTATCTATCCTGGAGGAGTCTTGGGTTGCTACCCGGGATTACAGGGACCCAAACCACA
Source organism: Vanellus vanellus (assembly GCF_965231255.1). Classification (NCBI taxonomy): domain Eukaryota; kingdom Metazoa; phylum Chordata; class Aves; order Charadriiformes; family Charadriidae; genus Vanellus; species Vanellus vanellus. The sequence continues at coordinate 651,222 of NW_028128833.1, forward strand.
GGAAAAACATCTGCGGGAATCGCCTGGGAGGAATCTTAGATGCATCCCAGAAGATGGAGCATTGTCCAAGGAGAAAAATTATCTCGGGTATCTTCCCTGGAGGAGTCTGGGGTTGCTACCCGGGATTACAGGGACCCAAACCACAGGAAAAACATCTGCGGGAATCGCCTGGGAGGAATCTTAGATGCATCCCAGAAGATGGAGCATTGTCCAAGGAGAAAAATCATCTCGGGTATCTTCCCTGGAGGAGTCTGGGGTTGCTACCCGGGATCACAGGGCCCTAAACCACCGGAATAAAGACTCAGGGACATACCTGCAAGGAGTCTCGGATGCTTCCCAGAGGATGGAGCTTTGTCCAAGGAGAAAAATCATCTCGGGTGTCTTCCCTGGAGGAGTCTGCGGTTGCTACCCGGGATTACAGGGACCCAAACCATCGGAAAAATGTCTGCGGGAATCACCTGGGAGGAATCTCAGATGCATCCCAGAAGATGGAGCATTGTCCAAGGAGAAAAATCATCTTGGGTATCTTCCCTGCAGGAGTCTGGGGTTGCTACCTGGGATGACAGAACCCTAAACCGTGAGAAAAAAGACTCAGGGACATAGCTGAGACAAGTCTCGGATGCATCCCAGAGGATGGAGCTTTGTCCAAGGAGAAAAATCATCTCGGATATCTTCCCTGGAGGAGTCTGGGTTTGCTACCCTGTATCACTGGGCCCTAAAGCGCTGGAGAAAACTCTGCGGGAGAGGCCTGGGAGGAGTTCTGGGAAGATCCCACAGGATGGACCACTGTCAAGAGAGAAAAATCATCTTGGGTGTCTTCCCTGGACGAGTCTGGGGTTGCTACCGGGGATGACAGAACCCTAAACCGCGAGAAAAGTGACTCAGGGACTTAGCTACGACAAGTCTCGGATGCATCCCAGAGGATGGAGATATGTCCAAGGAGAAAAATAATTTCTGGTATGTTCCCTGGAGGAGTCTGGGGTTGCTACCCGGGATTACAGGGACCAAAACCACAGGAAAAATGTCTGCGGGAGACGCCTGGGAGGAATCTCAGATGCATCCCAGAAGATGGAGCATTGTCCAAGGAGAAAAATCATCTCGGGTATCTTCCCTGGAGGAGTCTGGGGTTGCTACCGGGGATGACAGAACCCTAAACCGCGAGAAAAGTGACTCAGGGACATAGCTACGAGAAGTCTCGGATGCATCCCAGAGGATGGAGATATGTCCAAGGAGAAAAATCATTTCTGGTATGTTCCCTGGAGGAGTCAGGGGTTGCTACCCGGGATTACAGGGACCCAAACCACCGGAAAAATATCTGCGGGAGTCGCCTGGGAGGAATCTCAGATGCATCCCAGGAGATGGAGCATTGTCCAAGGAGAAAAATCATCTCGGGTATCTTCCCTGGAGGAGTCTGGGGTTGCTACCCGGGATTACAGGGACCCAAACAACAGGAAAAATGTCTGCGGGAGACGCCTGGGAGGAATCTCAGATGCATCCCAGAGGATGGATCTTTGTCCAAGGAGAAAAATCATCTCGGGTGTCTTCCCTGGAGGAGTCTGGGGTTGCTACCCGGGATTACAGGGACCCAAACCACAGGAAAAACATCTGCGGGAATCGCCTGGGAGGAATCTCAGATGCATCCCAGAAGATGGAGCATTGTCCAAGGAGAAAAATTATCTCGGGTATCTTCCCTGGAGGAGTCTGGGGTTGCTACCCGGGATTACAGGGACCCAAACCACAGGAAAAATGTCTGCGGGAGACGCCTGGGAGGAATCTCAGATGCATCCCAGAGGATGGATCTTTGTCCAAGGAGAAAAATCATCTCGGGTGTCTTCCCTGGAGGAGTCTGGGGTTGCTACCCGGGATTACAGGGACCGAAACCAACGGAAAAATGTCTGCGGGAGACGCCTGGGAGGAATCTCAGATGCATCCCAGAAGATGGAGCATTGTCCAAGGAGAAAAATCATCTCGGGTATCTTCCCTGGAGGAGTCTGGGGTTGCTACCCGGGATCACAGGGCCCTAAAGCACTGGAGAAAACTCTGCGGGATATACCTGGGAGGAGTTCTGGGTAGATCCTGCAGGATGGACCGATGTCAAGAGAGAAAAATCATCTTGGGTGTCTTCCCTGGAGGAGTCTGGGGTTGCTACCCGGGATCACAGGGACCCAAACCACAGGAAAAATGTCTGCGGGAGACGCCTGGGAGGAATCTCAGATGCATCCCAGAAGATGGAGCATTGTCCAAGGAGAAAAATCATCTCGGGTATCTTCCCTGGAGGAGTCTGGGGTTGCTACATGGGATGACAGAACCCTAAACCGCGAGAAAAAAGACTCAGGGACATAGCTGCGACAAGTCTCGGATGCATCCCAGAGGATGGATCTTTGTCCAAGGAGAAAAATCATCTCGGGTGTCTTCCCTGGAGGAGTCTGGGGTTGCTACCCGGGATTACAGGGACCCAAACCACCGGAAAAATGTCTGCGGGAGACGCCTGGGAGGAATCTCAGATGCATCCCAGAAGATGGAGCATTGTCCAAGGAGAAAAATCATCTCGGGTATCTTCCCTGGAGGAGCCTGGGGTTGCTACCTGGGGTGACAGAACCCTAAACCGCAATAAAAAAGACTCAGGGACATAGCTGCAACAAGTCTCGGATGCATCAGAGAGGATGGAGCTTTGTCCAAGGAGAAAAATCATCTCGGGTGTCTTCCCTGGAGGAGTCTGTGGTTGCTAACTGGGATTACAGGGACCCAAACCACCGGAAAAATGTCTGCGGGAGACGCCTGGGAGGAATCTCAGATGCATCCCAGAAGATGGAGCATTGTCCAAGGAGAAAAATCATCTCGGGTATCTTCCCTGGAGGAGTCTGGGGTTGCTACCCGGGATTACAGGGACCCAAACCACAGGAAAAACATCTTCGGGAATCGCCTGGGAGGAATCTCAGATGCATCCCAGAAGATGGAGCATTGTCCAAGGAGAAAAATTATCTCGGGTATCTTCCCTGGAGGAGTCTGGGGTTGCTACCCGGGATTACAGGGACCCAAACCACAGGAAAAATATCTGCGGGAATAGCCTGGGACGAATCTCAGATGTATCCCAGAAGATGGAGCATTGTCCAAGGAGAAAAATCATCTCGGGTATCTTCCCTGGAGGAGTCTGGGGTTGCTACTCGGGATCACAGGGCCCTAAACCACCGGAATAAATACTCAGAAACATACCTGCAAGGAGTCTCGGATGCTTCCCAGAGGATGGAGTATTGTCCAAGGAGAAAAATTATCTCGGGTATCTTCCCTGGAGGAGTCTGGGGTTGCTACCCGGGATCACAGGGACCCAAACCACAGGAAAAATGTCTGCGGGAGACGCCTGGGAGGAATCTCAGATGCATCCCAGAAGATGGAGCATTGTCCAAGGAGAAAAATCATCTCGGGTATCTTCCCTGGAGGAGTCTGGTGTTGCTACATGGGATGACAGAACCCTAAACCGCGAGAAAAAAGACTCAGGGACATAGCTGCGACAAGTCTCGGATGCATCCCAGAGGATGGATCTTTCTCCAAGGAGAAAAATCATCTCGGGTGTCTTCCCTGGAGGAGTCTGGGGTTGCTACCCGGGATTACAGGGACCCAAACCACCGGAAAAATGTCTGCGGGAGACGCCTGGGAGGAATCTCAGATGCATCCCAGAAGATGGAGCATTGTCGAAGGAGAAAAATCATCTCGGGTATCTTCCCTGGAGGAGTCTGGGGTTGCTACCTGGGATGACAGAACCCTAAACCGCGAGAAAAAAGACTCAGGGACATAGCTGCGACAAGTCTCGGATGCATCACAGAGGATGGAGCTTTGTCCAAGGAGAAAAATCATCTCGGGTGTCTTCCCTGGAGGAGTCTGGGGTTCCTACCCGGGATTACAGGGACCCAAACCACCGGAAAAATGTCTGCGGGAGACGACTGGGAGGAATCTCAGATGCATCCCAGAAGATGGAGCATTGTCCAAGGAGAAAAATCATCTCGGGTATCTTCCCTGGAGGAGTCTGGGTTTGCTACCCAGGATCACAGGGCCCTAAACCACCGGAATAAAGACTCAGGGACATACCTGCAAGGAGTCTCGGATGCTTCCCAGAGGATGGAGCTTTGTCCAAGGAGAAAAATTATCTCGGGTATCTTCCCTGGAGGAGTCTGGGGTTGCTAACCGGGATTACAGGGACCCAAACCACAGGAAAAAAATCTGCGGGAATCGCCTGGGAGGAATCTCAGATGCATCCCAGAAGATGGAGCATTGTCCAAGGAGAAAAATCATCTCGGGTATCTTCCCTGCAGGAGTCTGGGGTTGCTACCTGGGATGACAGAACCCTAAACCGCGAGAAAAAAGACTCAGGGACATAGCTGCGACAAGTCTCGGATGCATCAGAGAGGATGGAGCTTTGTCCAAGGAGAAAAATCATCTCGGGTGTCTTCCCTGGAGGAGTCTGGGGTTGCTACCCGGGATTACAGGGACCCAAACCACCGGAAAAATGTCTGCGGGAGACGCCTGGGAGGAATCTCAGATGCATCCCAGAAGATGGAGCATTGTCCAAGGAGAAAAATCATCTCGGGTATCTTCCCTGGAGGAGTCTGGGGTTGCTACCCGGGATTACAGGGACCCAAACCACAGGAAAAACATCTGCGGGAATCGCCTGGGAGGAATCTCAGATGCATCCCAGAAGATGGAGCATTGTCCAAGGAGAAAAATTATCTCGGGTATCTTCCCTGGAGGAGTCTGGGGTTGCTACCCGGGATTACAGGGACCCAAACCACAGGAAAAATGTCTGCGGGAGACGCCTGGGAGGAATCTCAGATGCATCCCAGAAGATGGAGCATTGTCCAAGGAGAAAAATCATCTCGGGTATCTTCCCTGGAGGAGTCTGGGGTTGCTACCCGGCATCACAGGGCCCTAAAGCACTGGAGAAAACTCTGCGGGATATACCTGGGAGGAGTTCTGGGTAGATCCTGCAGGATGGACCGATGTCAAGAGAGAAAAATCATCTTGGGTGTCTTCCCTGGAGGAGTCTGGGGTTGCTACCCGGGATCAAAGGGACCCAAACCACAGGAAAAATGTCTGCGGGAGACGCCTGGGAGGAATCTCAGATGCATCCCAGAAGATGGAGCATTGTCCAAGGGAAAAATCATCTCGGGTATCTTCCCTGGAGGAGTCTGGGGTTGCTACCGGGGATGACAGAACCCTAAACCGCGAGAAAAAAGACTCAGGGACATAGCTGCGACAAGTCTCGGATGCATCCCAGAGGATGGATCTTTGTCCAAGGAGAAAAATCATCTCGGGTGTCTTCCCTGGAGGAGTCTGGGGTTGCTACCCGGGATTACAGGGACCCAAAGCACCGGAAAAATGTCTGCGGGAGACGCCTGGGAGGAATCTCAGATGCATCCCAGAAGATGGAGCATTGTCCAAGGAGAAAAATCATCTCGGGTATCTTCCCTGGAGGAGTCTGGGGTTGCTACCTGGGGTGACAGAACCCTAAACCGCGAGAAAAAAGACTCAGGGACATAGCTGCAACAAGTCTCGGATGCATCAGAGAGGATGGAGCTTTGTCCAAGGAGAAAAATCATCTCGGGTGTCTTCCCTGGAGGAGTCTGTGGTTGCTAACTGGGATTACAGGGACCCAAACCACCGGAAAAATGTCTGCGGGAGACAACTGAGAGGAATCTCAGATGCATCCCAGAAGATGGAGCATTGTCCAAGGAGAAAAATCATCTCGGGTATCTTCCCTGGAGGAGTCTGGGGTTGCTACCTGGGATGACAGAACCCTAAACCGCGAGAAAAAAGACTCAGGGACATAGCTGAGACAAGTCTCGGATGCATCCCAGAGGATGGAGCTTTGTCCAAGGAGAAAAATCATCTCGGATATCTTCCCTGGAGGAGTCTGGGGTTGCTAGCCGGGATCACAGGGCCCTAAAGCACTGGAGAAAACTCTGCGGGAGAGGCCTGGGAGGAGTTCTGAGTAGATCCCACAGGATGGACCACTGTCAAGAGAGAAAAATCATCTTGGGTGTCTTCCCTGGAGGAGTCTGGGGTTGCTACCGGGGATGACAGAACCCTAAACCGCGGGAAAAAAGACTCAGGGACATAGCTGCGACAAGTCTCGGATGCATCCCAGAAGATGGAGATATGTCCAAGGAGAAAAATCATCTCAGGTATCTTCCCTGGAGGAGTCAGGGGTTGCTACCCGGGATTACAGGGACCCAAACTACCGGAAATATGTCTGCGGGAGACGCCTGGGAGGAATCTCAGACGCATCCCAGAGGATGGAGCATTGTCCAAGGAGAAAAATCATCTCGGGTATCTTCCCTGGAGGAGTCTGGGGTTGCTACCCGGGATTACAGGGACCCAAACCACCGGAAAAACATCTGTGGGAATCGCCTGGGAGGAATCTCAGATGCATCCCAGAAGATGGAGCATTGTCCAAGGAGAAAAATCATCTCGGGTATCTTCCCTGGAGGAGTCTGGTGTTGCTACCCGGGATCACAGGGCCCTAAACCACCGGAATAAAGACTCAGGGACATACCTGCAAGGAGTCTCGGATGCTTCCCAGAGGATGGAGCTTTGTCCAAGGAGAAAAATTATCTCGGGTATCTATCCTGGAGGAGTCTTGGGTTGCTACCCGGGATTACAGGGACCCAAACCACAGGAAAAACATCTGCGGGAATCGCCTGGGAGGAATCTCAGATGCATCCCAGAAGATGGAGCATTGTCCAAGGAGAAAAATTATCTCGGGTATCTTCCCTGGAGGAGTCTGGGGTTGCTACCCGGGATTACAGGGACCCAAACCACAGGAAAAACATCTGCGGGAATCGCCTGGGAGGAATCTCAGATGCATCCCAGAAGATGGAGCATTGTCCAAGGAGAAAAATCATCTCGGGTATCTTCCCTGGAGGAGTCTGGGTTTGCTACCCGGGATCACAGGGCCCTAAACCACCGGAATAAAGACTCAGGGACATACCTGCAAGGAGTCTCGGATGCTTCCCAGAGGATGGAGCTTTGTCCAAGGAGAAAAATTATCTCGGGTATCTTTCCTGGAGGAGTCTGGGGTTGCTAACCGGGATTACAGGGACCCAAACCACAGGAAAAACATCTGCGGGAATCGCCTGGGAGGAATCTCAGATGCATCCCAGAAGATGGAGCATTGTCCAAGGAGAAAAATCATCTCGGGTATCTTCCCTGGAGGAGTCTGGGGTTGCTACCTGGGGTGACAGAACCCTAAACCGCGAGAAAAAAGACTCAGGGACATAGCTGCAACAAGTCTCGGATGCATCAGAGAGGATGGAGCTTTGTCCAAGGAGAAAAATCATCTCGGGTGTCTTCCCTGGAGGAGTCTGCGGTTGCTACCCGGGATTACAGGGACCCAAACCACCGGAAAAATGTCTGCGGGAATCGCCTGGGAGGAATCTTAGATGCATCCCAGAAGATGGAGCATTGTCCAAGGAGAAAAATCATCTCGGGTATCTTCCCTGGAGGAGTCTGGGTTTGCTACCCGGGATCACAGGGCCCTAAACCACCGGAATAAAGACTCAGGGACATACCTGCAAGGAGTCTCGGATGCTTCCCAGAGGATGGAGCTTTGTCCAAGGAGAAAAATCATCTCGGGTGTCTTCCCTGGAGGAGTCTGCGGTTGCTACCCGGGATTACAGGGACCCAAACCATCGGAAAAATGTCTGCGGGAATCGCCTGGGAGGAATCTCAGATGCATCCCAGAAGATGGAGCATTGTCCAAGGAGAAAAATCATCTCGGGTATCTTCACTGCAGGAGTCTGGGGTTGCTACCTGGGATGACAGAACCCTAAACCGCGAGAAAAAAGACTCAGGGACATAGCTGAGACAAGTCTCGGATGCATCCCAGAGGATGGAGCTTTGTCCAAGGAGAAAAATCATCTCGGATATCTTCCCTGGAGGAGTCTGGGTTTGCTACCCTGTATCACTGGGCCCTAAAGCGCTAGAGAAAACTCTGCGGGAGAGGCCTGGGAGGAGTTCTGGGAAGATCCCACAGGATGGACCACTGTCAAGAGAGAAAAATCATCTTGGGTGTCTTCCCTGGACGAGTCTGGGGTTGCTACCGGGGATGACAGAACCCTAAACCGCGAGAAAAGTGACTCAGGGACTTAGCTACGACAAGTCTCGGATGCATCCCAGAGGATGGAGATATGTCCAAGGAGAAAAATCATTTCTGGTATGTTCCCTGGAGGAGTCTGGGGTTGCTACCCGGGATTACAGGGACCAAAACCACAGGAAAAATGTCTGCGGGAGACGCCTGGGAGGAATCTCAGATGCATCCCAGAAGATGGAGCATTGTCCAAGGAGAAAAATCATCTCGGGTATCTTCCCTGGAGGAGTCTGGGCTTGCTACCCGGGATTACAGGGACCCAAACCACAGGAAAAACATCTGCGGGAATCGCCTGGGAGGAATCTCAGATGCATCCCAGAAGATGGAGCATTGTCCAAGGAGAAAAATCATCTCGGGTATCTTCCCTGGAGGAGTCTGGGGTTGCTACCCGGGATTACAGGGACCCAAACCACAGGAAAAATGTCTGCGGGAGACGCCTGGGAGGAATCTCAGATGCATCCCAGAAGATGGAGCATTGTCCAAGGAGAAAAATCATCTCGGGTATCTTCCCTGGAGGAGTCTGGGCTTGCTACCCGGGATCACAGGGCCCTAAAGCACTGGAGGAAACTCTGCGGGATATACCTGGGAGGAGTTCTGGGTAGATCCTGCAGGATGGACCGATGTCAAGAGAGAAAAATCATCTTGGGTGTCTTCCCTGGAGGAGTCTGGGGTTGCTACCCGGGATCACAGGGACCCAAACCACAGGAAAAATGTCTGCGGGAGACGCCTGGGAGGAATCTCAGATGCATCCCAGAAGATGGAGCATTGTCCAAGGAGAAAAATCATCTCGGGTATCTTCCCTGGAGGAGTCTGGGGTTGCTACCTGGGATGACAGAACCCTAAACCGCGAGAAAAAAGACTCAGGGACATAGCTGCGACAAGTCTCGGATGCATCCCAGAGGATGGATCTTTGTCCAAGGAGAAAAATCATCTCGGGTGTCTTCCCTGGAGGAGTCTGGGGTTGCTACCCGGGATTACAGGGACCCAAACCACCGGAAAAATGTCTGCGGGAGACGCCTGGGAGGAATCTCAGATGCATCCCAGAAGATGGAGCATTGTCCAAGGAGAAAAATCATCTCGGGTATCTTCCCTGGAGGAGCCTGGGGTTGCTACCTGGGGTGACAGAACCCTAAACCGCGAGAAAAAAGACTCAGGGACATAGCTGCAACAAGTCTCGGATGCATCAGAGAGGATGGAGCTTTGTCCAAGGAGAAAAATCATCTCGGGTGTCTTCCCTGGAGGAGTCTGTGGTTGCTAACTGGGATTACAGGGACCCAAACCACCGGAAAAATGTCTGCGGGAGACACCTGGGAGGAATCTCAGATGCATCCAAGAAGATGGAGCATTGTCCAAGGAGAAAAATCATCTCGGGTATCTTCCCTGGAGGAGTCTGGGGTTGCTACCTGGGATGACAGAACCCTAAACCGCGAGAAAAAAGACTCAGGGACATAGCTGAGACAAGTCTCGGATGCATCCCAGAGGATGGAGCTTTGTCCAAGGAGAAAAATCATCTCGGATATCTTCCCTGGAGGAGTCTGGGGTTGCTACCCTGTATCACTGGGCCCTAAAGCACTGGAGAAAACTCTGCGGGAGAGGCCTGGGAGGAGTTCTGGGTAGATCCCACAGGATGGACCACTGTCAAGAGAGAAAAATCATCTTGGGTGTCTTCCCTGGAGGAGTCTGGGGTTCCTACCGGGGATGACAGAACCCTAAACCGCGAGAAAAGTGACTCAGGGACATAGCTACGACAAGTCTCGGATGCATCCCAGAGGATGGAGATATGTCCAAGGAGAAAAATCATTTCTGGTATGTTCCCTGGAGGAGTCTGGGTTTGCTACCGGGATTACAGGGACCCAAACCACCGGAAAAATGTCTGCGGGAGACGCCTGGGAGGAATCTCAGATGCATCCCAGAAGATGGAGCATTGTCCAAGGAGAAAAATCATCTCGGGTATCTTCCCTGGAGGAGTCTGGGGTTGCTACCCGGGATTACAGGGCCCTAAACCACCGGAATAAAGACTCAGAAACATACCTGCAAGGAGTCTCGGATGCTTCCCAGAGGATGGAGCATTGTCCAAGGAGAAAAATTATCTCGGGTATCTTCCCTGGAGGAGTCTGGGGTTGCTACCCGGGATTACAGGGACCCAAACCACAGGAAAAACATCTGCGGGAATCGCCTGGGAGGAATCTCAGATGCATCCCAGAAGATGGAGCATTGTCCAAGGAGAAAAATCATCTCGGGTATCTTCCCTGGAGGAGTCTGGGGTTGCTACCCGGGATCACAGGGACCCAAACCACAGGAAAAATGTCTGCGGGAGACGCCTGGGAGGAATCTCAGATGCATCCCAGAAGATGGAGCATTGTCCAAGGAGAAAAATCATCTCGGGTATCTTCCCTGGAGGAGTCTGGGGTTGCTACATGGGATGACAGAACCCTAAACCGCGAGAAAAAAGACTCAGGGACATAGCTGCGACAAGTCTCGGATGCATCCCAGAGGATGGATCTTTGTCCAAGGAGAAAAATCATCTCGGGTGTCTTCCCTGGAGGAGTCTGGGGTTGCTACCCGGGATTACAGGGACCCAAACCACCGGAAAAATGTCTGCGGGAGACGCCTGGGAGGAATCTCAGATGCATCCCAGAAGATGGAGCATTGTCCAAGGAGAAAAATCATCTCGGGTGTCTTCCCTGGAGGAGTCTGGGGTTGCTACCTGGGATGACAGAACCCTAAACCGCGAGAAAAAAGACTCAGGGACATAGCTGCGACAAGTCTCGGATGCATCAGAGAGGATGGAGCTTTGTCCAAGGAGAAAAATCATCTCGGGTGTCTTCCCTGGAGGAGTCTGGGGTTGCTACCCGGGATTACAGGGACCCAAACCACAGGAAAAATGTCTGCGGGAGACGCCTGGGAGGAATCTCAGATGCATCCCAGAAGATGGAGCATTGTCCAAGGAGAAAAATCATCTTGGGTATCTTCCCTGGAGGAGCCTGGGGTTGCTACCTGGGGTGACAGAACCCTAAACCGCGAGAAAAAAGACTCAGGGACATAGCTGCAACAAGTCTCGGATGCATCAGAGAGGATGGAGCTTTGTCCAAGGAGAAAAATCATCTCGGGTGTCTTCCCTGGAGGAGTCTGTGGTTGCTAACTGGGATTACAGGGACCCAAACCACCGGAAAAATATCTGCGGGAGACACCTGGGAGGAATGTCAGATGCATCCAAGAAGATGGAGCATTGTCCAAGGAGAAAAATCATCTCGGGTATCTTCCCTGGAGGAGTCTGGGGTTGCTACCTGGGATGACAGAACCCTAAACCGCGAGAAAAAAGACTCAGGGACATAGCTGAGACAAGTCTCGGATGCATCCCAGAGGATGGAGCTTTGTCCAAGGAGAAAAATCATCTCGGATATCTTCCCTGGAGGAGTCTGGGGTTGCTACCCTGTATCACTGGGCCCTAAAGCACTGGAGAAAACTCTGCGGGAGAGGCCTGGGAGGAGTTCTGGGTAGATCCCACAGGATGGACCACTGTCAAGAGAGAAAAATCATCTTGGGTGTCTTCCCTGGAGGAGTCTGGGGTTGCTACCGGGGATGACAGAACCCTAAACCGCGAGAAAAGTGACTCAGGGACATAGCTACGACAAGTCTCGGATGCATCCCAGAGGCTGGAGATATGTCCAAGGAGAAAAATCATTTCTGGTATGTTCCCTGGAGGAGTCTGGGGTTGCTACCGGGATTACAGGGACCCAAACCACCGGAAAAATGTCTGCGGGAGACGCCTGGGAGGAATCTCAGATGCATCCCAGAAGATGGAGCATTGTCCAAGGAGAAAAATCATCTCGGGTATCTTCCCTGGAGGAGTCTGGGGTTGCTACCCGGGATTACAGGGCCCTAAACCACCGGAATAAAGACTCAGAAACATACCTGCAAGGAGTCTCGGATGCTTCCCAGAGGATGGAGCATTGTCCAAGGAGAAAAATTATCTCGGGTATCTTCCCTGGAGGAGTCTGGGGTTGCTACCCGGGATTACAGGGACCCAAACCACAGGAAAAACATCTGCGGGAATCGCCTGGGAGGAATCTCAGATGCATCCCAGAAGATGGAGCATTGTCCAAGGAGAAAAATTATCTCGGGTGTCTTCCCTGGAGGAGTCTGGGGTTGCTACCCGGGATCACAGGGACCCAAACCACAGGAAAAATGTCTGCGGGAGACGCCTGGGAGGAATCTCAGATGCATCCCAGAAGATGGAGCATTGTCCAAGGAGAAAAATCATCTCGGGTATCTTCCCTGGAGGAGCCTGGGGTTGCTACCTGGGGTGACAGAACCCTAAACCGCGAGAAAAAAGACTCAGGGACATAGCTGCAACAAGTCTCGGATGCATCAGAGAGGATGGAGCTTTGTCCAAGGAGAAAAATCATCTCGGGTGTCTTCCCTGGAGGAGTCTGTGGTTGCTAACTGGGATTACAGGGACCCAAACCACCGGAAAAATGTCTGCGGGAGACACCTGGGAGGAATCTCAGATGCATCCCAGAAGATGGAGCATTGTCCAAGGAGAAAAATCATCTCGGGTATCTTCCCTGGAGGAGTCTGGGGTTGCTACCTGGGATGACAGAACCCTAAACCGCGAGAAAAAAGACTCAGGGACATAGCTGAGACAAGTCTCGGATGCATCCCAGAGGATGGAGCTTTGTCCAAGGAGAAAAATCATCTCGGATATCTTCCCTGGAGGAGTCTGGGGTTGCTACCCTGTATCACTGGGCCCTAAAGCACTGGAGAAAACTCTGCGGGAGAGGCCTGGGAGGAGTTCTGGGAAGATCCCACAGGATGGACCACTGTCAAGAGAGAAAAATCATCTTGGGTGTCTTCCCTGGAGGAGTCTGGCGTTGCTACCGGGGATGACAGAACCCTAAACCGCGAGAAAAGTGACTCAGGGACATAGCTACGACAAGTCTCGGATGCATCCCAGAGGATGGAGATATGTCCAAGGAGAAAAATCATTTCTGGTATGTTCCCTGGAGGAGTCTGGGGTTGCTACCCGGGATTACAGGGACCCAAACCACAGGAAAAACATCTGCGGGAATCGCCTGGGAGGAATCTCAGATGCATCCCAGAAGATGGAGCATTGTCCAAGGAGAAAAATTATCTCGGGTATCTTCCCTGGAGGAGTCTGGGGTTGCTACCCGGGATTACAGGGACCCAAACCACAGGAAAAATGTCTGCGGGAGACGCCTGGGAGGAATCTCAGATGCATCCCAGAAGATGGAGCATTGTCCAAGGAGAAAAATCATCTCGGGTATCTTCCCTGGAGGAGTCTGGGGTTGCTACCCGGGATCACAGGGCCCTAAAGCACTGGAGAAAACTCTGCGGGATATACCTGGGAGGAGTTCTGGGTAGATCCTGCAGGATGGACCGATGTCAAGAGAGAAAAATCATCTTGGGTGTCTTCCCTGGAGGAGTCTGGGGTTGCTACTCGGGATCACAGGGCCCTAAACCACCGGAATAAAGACTCAGGGACATACCTGCAAGGAGTCTCGGATGCTTCCCAGAGGATGGAGTATTGTCCAAGGAGAAAAATTATCTCGGGTATCTTCCCTGGAGGAGTCTGGGTTTGCTACCGGGGATGACAGAACCCTAAACCGCGAGAAAAAAAGACTCAGGGACATAGCTGCGACAAGTCTCGGATGCATCCCAGAAGATGGAGATATGTCCAAGGAGAAAAATCATCTCAGGTGTCTTCCCTGGAGGAGTCTGGGGTTGCTACCCAGTATCACTGGGCCCTAAAGCACTGGAGAAAACTCTGCGGGAGAGGACTGGGAAGAGTTCTGGGTAAATCCCGCAGGACTGGACCACTGTCAAGAGAGAAAAATCATCTTGGGTGTCTTCCCTGGAGGAGTCTGGAGTTGCTACCTGGGATGACAGAACCCTAAACCGCGAGAAAAAAGACTCAGGGACATAGCTGCGACAAGTCTCGGATGCATCCCAGAGGATGGATCTTTGTCCAAGGAGAAAAATCATCTCGGGTGTCTTCCCTGGAGGAGTCTGGGGTTGCTACCAGGGATTACAGGGACCCAAACCACCGGAAAAATGTCTGCGTGAGACGCCTGGGAGGAATCTCAGATGCATCCCAGAAGATGGAGCATTGTCCAAGGAGAAAAATCATCTCGGGTATCTTCCCTGGAGGAGTCTGGGGTTGCTACCCGGGATCAAAGGGCCCTAAACCACCGGAATAAAGACTCAGGGACATACCTGCAAGGAGTCTCGGATGCTTCCCAGAGGATGGAGCATTGTCCAAGGAGAAAAACCATCTTGGGTGTCTTCCCTGGAGGATTCTGCGGTTGCTACCCGGGATTACAGGGACCCAAACCACAGGAAAAATGTCTACGGGAGACGCCTGGGAGGAATCTCAGATGCATCCCAGTAGATGGAGCATTGTCCAAGGAGAAAAATCATCTCGGCTATCTTCCCTGGAGGAGTCTGGGGTTGCTACCCGGGATCACAGGGCCCTAAACCACCGGAATAAATACTCAGAAACATACCTGCAAGGAGTCTCGGATGCTTCCCAGAGGATGGAGCATTGTCCAAGGAGAAAAATTATCTCGGGTATCTTCCCTGGAGGAGTCTGGGGTTGCTACCTGGGATCACAGGGCCCTAAACCACAGGAAAAACATCTGCGGGAGACGCCTGGGAGGAGTTCTGGGTAGATCCCGCAGGATTGGACCACTGTCAAGAGAGAAAAATCATCTTGGGTGTCTTCCCTGGAGGAGTCTGGGGTTGCTACCTGGGATGACAGAACCCTAAACCGCGAGAAAAAAGACTCAGGGACATAGCTGCGACAAGTCTCGGATGCATCCCAGAGGATGGAGCTTTGTCCAAGGAGAAAAATCATCTCGGGTATCTTCCCTGGAGGAGTCTGGGGTTGCTACTCGGGATCACAGGGCCCTAAAGCTCTGGAGAAAACTCTGCGGGAGATACCTGGGAGGAGTTCTGGGTAGATCCTGCAGGATGGACCGATGTCAAGAGAGAAAAATCATCTTGGGTGTCTTCCCTGGAGGAGTCTGGGTTTGCTACCCGGGATCACAGGGTCCTAAACCACCGGAATAAAGACTCAGGGACATACCTGCAAGGAGTCTCGGATGCTTCCCAGAGGATGGAGCTTTGTCCAAGGAGGAAAATCATCTCGGGTGTCTTCCCTGGAGGAGTCTGGGGTTGCTACTCGGGATTACAGGGACCCAAACCACAGGAAAAAAATCTGTGGGAGTCACCTGGGAGGAATCTCAGATGCATCCCAGAAGATGGAGCATTGTCCAAGGAGAAAAATCATCTCGGTTATCTTCCCTGGAGGAGTCTGGGGTTGCTACCTGGGATGAGAGAACCCTAAACCGCGAGAAAAAAGACTCAGGGACATAGCTGCGACAAGTCTCGGATGCATCCCAGAGGATGGATCTTTGTCCAAGGAGAAAAATCATCTCGGGTGTCTTCCCTGGAGGAGTCTGGGGTTGCTACCCGGGATTACAGGGACCCAAACCACCGGAAAAATGTCTGCGGGAGACGCCTGGGAGGAATCTCAGATGCATCCCAGAAGATGGAGCATTGTCCAAGGAGAAAAATCATCTCGGGTATCTTCCCTGGAGGAGTCTGGGGTTGCTACCCGGGATCACAGGGACCCAAACCACAGGAAAAATGTCTGCGGGAGACGCCTGGGAGGAATCTCAGATGCATCCCAGAAGATGGAGCATTGTCCAAGGAGAAAAATCATCTCGGGTATCTTCCCTGGAGGAGTCTGGGGTTGCTACATGGGATGACAGAACCCTAAACCGCGAGAAAAAAGACTCAGGGACATAGCTGCGACAAGTCTCGGATGCATCCCAGAGGATGGATCTTTGTCCAAGGAGAAAAATCATCTCGGGTGTCTTCCCTGGAGGAGTCTGGGGTTGCTACCCGGGATTACAGGGACCCAAACCACCGGAAAAATGTCTGCGGGAGACGCCTGGGAGGAATCTCAGATGCATCCCAGAAGATGGAGCATTGTCCAAGGAGAAAAATCATCTCGGGTGTCTTCCCTGGAGGAGTCTGGGGTTGCTACCTGGGATGACAGAACCCTAAACCGCGAGAAAAAAGACTCAGGGACATAGCTGCGACAAGTCTCGGATGCATCAGAGAGGATGGAGCTTTGTCCAAGGAGAAAAATCATCTCGGGTGTCTTCCCTGGAGGAGTCTGGGGTTGCTACCCGGGATTACAGGGACCCAAACCACAGGAAAAATGTCTGCGGGAGACGCCTGGGAGGAATCTCAGATGCATCCCAGAAGATGGAGCATTGTCCAAGGAGAAAAATCATCTTGGGTATCTTCCCTGGAGGAGCCTGGGGTTGCTACCTGGGGTGACAGAACCCTAAACCGCGAGAAAAAAGACTCAGGGACATAGCTGCAACAAGTCTCGGATGCATCAGAGAGGATGGAGCTTTGTCCAAGGAGAAAAATCATCTCGGGTGTCTTCCCTGGAGGAGTCTGTGGTTGCTAACTGGGATTACAGGGACCCAAACCACCGGAAAAATATCTGCGGGAGACACCTGGGAGGAATGTCAGATGCATCCAAGAAGATGGAGCATTGTCCAAGGAGAAAAATCATCTCGGGTATCTTCCCTGGAGGAGTCTGGGGTTGCTACCTGGGATGACAGAACCCTAAACCGCGAGAAAAAAGACTCAGGGACATAGCTGAGACAAGTCTCGGATGCATCCCAGAGGATGGAGCTTTGTCCAAGGAGAAAAATCATCTCGGATATCTTCCCTGGAGGAGTCTGGGGTTGCTACCCTGTATCACTGGGCCCTAAAGCACTGGAGAAAACTCTGCGGGAGAGGCCTGGGAGGAGTTCTGGGTAGATCCCACAGGATGGACCACTGTCAAGAGAGAAAAATCATCTTGGGTGTCTTCCCTGGAGGAGTCTGGGGTTGCTACCGGGGATGACAGAACCCTAAACCGCGAGAAAAGTGACTCAGGGACATAGCTACGACAAGTCTCGGATGCATCCCAGAGGCTGGAGATATGTCCAAGGAGAAAAATCATTTCTGGTATGTTCCCTGGAGGAGTCTGGGGTTGCTACCGGGATTACAGGGACCCAAACCACCGGAAAAATGTCTGCGGGAGACGCCTGGGAGGAATCTCAGATGCATCCCAGAAGATGGAGCATTGTCCAAGGAGAAAAATCATCTCGGGTATCTTCCCTGGAGGAGTCTGGGGTTGCTACCCGGGATTACAGGGCCCTAAACCACCGGAATAAAGACTCAGAAACATACCTGCAAGGAGTCTCGGATGCTTCCCAGAGGATGGAGCATTGTCCAAGGAGAAAAATTATCTCGGGTATCTTCCCTGGAGGAGTCTGGGGTTGCTACCCGGGATTACAGGGACCCAAACCACAGGAAAAACATCTGCGGGAATCGCCTGGGAGGAATCTCAGATGCATCCCAGAAGATGGAGCATTGTCCAAGGAGAAAAATTATCTCGGGTGTCTTCCCTGGAGGAGTCTGGGGTTGCTACCCGGGATCACAGGGACCCAAACCACAGGAAAAATGTCTGCGGGAGACGCCTGGGAGGAATCTCAGATGCATCCCAGAAGATGGAGCATTGTCCAAGGAGAAAAATCATCTCGGGTATCTTCCCTGGAGGAGCCTGGGGTTGCTACCTGGGGTGACAGAACCCTAAACCGCGAGAAAAAAGACTCAGGGACATAGCTGCAACAAGTCTCGGATGCATCAGAGAGGATGGAGCTTTGTCCAAGGAGAAAAATCATCTCGGGTGTCTTCCCTGGAGGAGTCTGTGGTTGCTAACTGGGATTACAGGGACCCAAACCACCGGAAAAATGTCTGCGGGAGACACCTGGGAGGAATCTCAGATGCATCCCAGAAGATGGAGCATTGTCCAAGGAGAAAAATCATCTCGGGTATCTTCCCTGGAGGAGTCTGGGGTTGCTACCTGGGATGACAGAACCCTAAACCGCGAGAAAAAAGACTCAGGGACATAGCTGAGACAAGTCTCGGATGCATCCCAGAGGATGGAGCTTTGTCCAAGGAGAAAAATCATCTCGGATATCTTCCCTGGAGGAGTCTGGGGTTGCTACCCTGTATCACTGGGCCCTAAAGCACTGGAGAAAACTCTGCGGGAGAGGCCTGGGAGGAGTTCTGGGAAGATCCCACAGGATGGACCACTGTCAAGAGAGAAAAATCATCTTGGGTGTCTTCCCTGGAGGAGTCTGGCGTTGCTACCGGGGATGACAGAACCCTAAACCGCGAGAAAAGTGACTCAGGGACATAGCTACGACAAGTCTCGGATGCATCCCAGAGGATGGAGATATGTCCAAGGAGAAAAATCATTTCTGGTATGTTCCCTGGAGGAGTCTGGGGTTGCTACCCGGGATTACAGGGACACAAACCACAGGAAAAACATCTGCGGGAATCGCCTGGGAGGAATCTCAGATGCATCCCAGAAGATGGAGCATTGTCCAAGGAGAAAAATTATCTCGGGTATCTTCCCTGGAGGAGTCTGGGGTTGCTACCCGGGATTACAGGGACCCAAACCACAGGAAAAATGTCTGCGGGAGACGCCTGGGAGGAATCTCAGATGCATCCCAGAAGATGGAGCATTGTCCAAGGAGAAAAATCATCTCGGGTATCTTCCCTGGAGGAGTCTGGGGTTGCTACCCGGGATCACAGGGCCCTAAAGCACTGGAGAAAACTCTGCGGGATATACCTGGGAGGAGTTCTGGGTAGATCCTGCAGGATGGACCGATGTCAAGAGAGAAAAATCATCTTGGGTGTCTTCCCTGGAGGAGTCTGGGGTTGCTACTCGGGATCACAGGGCCCTAAACCACCGGAATAAAGACTCAGGGACATACCTGCAAGGAGTCTCGGATGCTTCCCAGAGGATGGAGTATTGTCCAAGGAGAAAAATTATCTCGGGTATCTTCCCTGGAGGAGTCTGGGTTTGCTACCGGGGATGACAGAACCCTAAACCGCGAGAAAAAAAGACTCAGGGACATAGCTGCGACAAGTCTCGGATGCATCCCAGAAGATGGAGATATGTCCAAGGAGAAAAATCATCTCAGGTGTCTTCCCTGGAGGAGTCTGGGGTTGCTACCCAGTATCACTGGGCCCTAAAGCACTGGAGAAAACTCTGCGGGAGAGGCCTGGGAAGAGTTCTGGGTAAATCCCGCAGGACTGG
The DNA here is from genome assembly GCF_965231255.1 of Vanellus vanellus. Taxonomy (NCBI): domain Eukaryota; kingdom Metazoa; phylum Chordata; class Aves; order Charadriiformes; family Charadriidae; genus Vanellus; species Vanellus vanellus. Next base: position 670,565 of record NW_028128833.1, read on the forward strand.
ACCACTGTCAAGAGAGAAAAATCATCTTGGGTGTCTTCCCTGGAGGAGTCTGGAGTTGCTACCTGGGATGACAGAACCCTAAACCGCGAGAAAAAAGACTCAGGGACATAGCTGCGACAAGTCTCGGATGCATCCCAGAGGATGGATCTTTGTCCAAGGAGAAAAATCATCTCGGGTGTCTTCCCTGGAGGAGTCTGGGGTTGCTACCAGGGATTACAGGGACCCAAACCACCGGAAAAATGTCTGCGTGAGACGCCTGGGAGGAATCTCAGATGCATCCCAGAAGATGGAGCATTGTCCAAGGAGAAAAATCATCTCGGGTATCTTCCCTGGAGGAGTCTGGGGTTGCTACCCGGGATCAAAGGGCCCTAAACCACCGGAATAAAGACTCAGGGACATACCTGCAAGGAGTCTCGGATGCATCCCAGAGGATGGATCTTTGTCCAAGGAGAAAAACCATCTTGGGTGTCTTCCCTGGAGGATTCTGCGGTTGCTACCCGGGATTACAGGGACCCAAACCACAGGAAAAATGTCTACGGGAGACGCCTGGGAGGAATCTCAGATGCATCCCAGTAGATGGAGCATTGTCCAAGGAGAAAAATCATCTCGGCTATCTTCCCTGGAGGAGTCTGGGGTTGCTACCCGGGATCACAGGGCCCTAAACCACCGGAATAAATACTCAGAAACATACCTGCAAGGAGTCTCGGATGCTTCCCAGAGGATGGAGCATTGTCCAAGGAGAAAAATTATCTCGGGTATCTTCCCTGGAGGAGTCTGGGGTTGCTACCCGGGATCACAGGGCCCTAAACCACAGGAAAAACATCTGCGGGAGACGCCTGGGAGGAGTTCTGGGTAGATCCCGCAGGATTGGACCACTGTCAAGAGAGAAAAATCATCTTGGGTGTCTTCCCTGGAGGAGTCTGGGGTTGCTACCTGGGATGACAGAACCCTAAACCGCGAGAAAAAAGACTCAGGGACATAGCTGCGACAAGTCTCGGATGCATCCCAGAGGATGGAGCTTTGTCCAAGGAGAAAAATCATCTCGGGTATCTTCCCTGGAGGAGTCTGGGGTTGCTACTCGGGATCACAGGGCCCTAAAGCTCTGGAGAAAACTCTGCGGGAGATACCTGGGAGGAGTTCTGGGTAGATCCTGCAGGATGGACCGATGTCAAGAGAGAAAAATCATCTTGGGTGTCTTCCCTGGAGGAGTCTGGGTTTGCTACCCGGGATCACAGGGTCCTAAACCACCGGAATAAAGACTCAGGGACATACCTGCAAGGAGTCTCGGATGCTTCCCAGAGGATGGAGCTTTGTCCAAGGAGGAAAATCATCTCGGGTGTCTTCCCTGGAGGAGTCTGGGGTTGCTACTCGGGATTACAGGGACCCAAACCACAGGAAAAAAATCTGTGGGAGTCACCTGGGAGGAATCTCAGATGCATCCCAGAAGATGGAGCATTGTCCAAGGAGAAAAATCATCTCGGTTATCTTCCCTGGAGGAGTCTGGGGTTGCTACCTGGGATGACAGAACCCTAAACCGCGAGAAAAAAGACTCAGGGACATAGCTGCGACAAGTCTCGGATGCATCCCAGAGGATGGATCTTTGTCCAAGGAGAAAAATCATCTCGGGTGTCTTCCCTGGAGGAGTCTGGGGTTGCTACCCGGGATTACAGGGACCCAAACCACCGGAAAAATGTCTGCGGGAGACGCCTGGGAGGAATCTCAGATGCATCCCAGAAGATGGAGCATTGTCCAAGGAGAAAAATCATCTCGGGTATCTTCCCTGGAGGAGTCTGGGGTTGCTACCTGGGATGACAGAACCCTAATCCGCGAGAAAAAAAACTCAGGGACATAGCTGCGACAAGTCTCGGATGCATCCCAGAGGATGGATCTTTGTCCAAGGAGAAAAATCATCTCGGGTGTCTTCCCTGGAGGAGTCTGGGGTTGCTACCCGGGATTACAGGGACCCAAACCACCGGAAAAATGTCTGCGGGAGACGCCTGGGAGGAATCTCAGATGCATCCCAGAAGATGGAGCATTGTCCAAGGAGAAAAATCATCTCGGGTATCTTCCCTGGAGGAGTCTGGGTTTGCTACCCGGGATCACAGGGCCCTAAACCACCGGAATAAAGACTCAGAAACATACCTGCAAGGAGTCTCGGATGCTTCCCAGAGGATGGAGCATTGTCCAAGGAGAAAAATTATCTCGGGTATCTTCCCTGGAGGAGTCTGGGGTTGCTACCCGGGATTAAAGGGACCCAAACCACAGGAAAAACATCTGCGGGAGACGCCTGGGAGGAGTTCTGGGTAGATCCCGCAGGATGGACCAATGTCAAGAGAGAAAAATCATCTTGGGTGTCTTCCCTGGAGGAGTCTGGGGTTGCTACCCGGGATCACAGGGCCCTAAAACACTGGAGAAAACTCGGCGGGAGATACGTGGGAGGAGTTCTGGGTATATCCTGCAGGATGGACTGATGTCAAGAGAGAAAAATCATCTTGGGTGTCTTCCCTGGAGGAGTCTGGGGTTGCTACCTGGGATGACAGAACCCTAAAGCACGAGAAAAAAGACTCAGGAACGTACCTGAGACAAGTCTCAGATGCATCCCAGAGGATGGAGCTTTGTCCAAGGAGAAAAATCATCTCGGATATCTTCCCTGGAGGAGTCTGGGGTTGCTACCCGGGATTACAGGGACCCAAACCACCGGAAAAATGTCTGCGGGAGACGCCTGGGAGGAATCTCAGATGCATCCCAGAAGATGGAGCATTGTCCAAGGAGAAAAATCATCTCGGGTATCTTCCCTGGAGGAGTCTGGGGTTGCTACCCGGGATCACAGGGCCCTAAACCACCGGAATAAAGACTCAGGGACATACCTGCAAGGAGTCTCGGATGCTTCCCAGAGGATGGAGCATTGTCCAAGGAGAAAAATTATCTCGGGTATCTTCCCTGGAGGAGTCTGGGGTTGCTACCCGGGATTACAGGGACCCAAACCACCGGAAAAATGTCTGCGGGAGACACCTGGGAGGAATGTCAGATGCATCCAAGAATATGGAGCATTGTCCAAGGAGAAAAATCATCTCGGGTATCTTCCCTGGAGGAGTCTGGGGTTGCTACCCTGTATCACTGGGCCCTAAAGCACTGGAGAAATCTCTGCGGGAGATACCTGGGAGGAGTTCTGGGTAGATCCCGCAGGATGGACCAATGTCAAGAGAGAAAAATCATCTGGGGTGTCTTCCCTGGAGGAGTCTGGGGTTGCTACCCGGGATCACAGGGCCCTAAAGCACTGGAGAAAACTCTGCGGGAGATACCTGGGAGGAGTTCTGGGTAGATCCTGCAGGATGGACCGAAGTCAAGAGAGAAAAATCATCTCGGGTGTCTTCCCTGGAGGAGTCTGGGGTTGCTACCCGGGATTAAAGGGAATCAAACCACAGGAAAAATGTCTGTGGGAGACGCCTGGGAGGAATCTCAGATGCATCCCAGAAGATGGAGCATTGTCCAAGGAGAAAAATCATCTCGGGTATCTTCCCTGGAGGAGTCTGGGGTTGCTACCCGGGATCACAGGGCCCTAAACCACCGGAATAAATACTCAGAAACATACCTGCAAGGAGTCTCGGATGCTTCCCAGAGGATGGAGCATTGTCCAAGGAGAAAAATTATCTCGGGTATCTTCCCTGGAGGAGTCTGGGGTTGCTACCCGGGATTACAGGGACCCAAACCACAGGAAAAACATCTGCGGGAGACGCCTGGGAGGAGTTCTGGGTAGATCCCGCAGGATGGACCAATGTCAAGAGAGAAAAATCATCTTGGGTGTCTTCCCTGGAGGAGTCTGGGGTTGCTACCCGGGATCACAGGGCCCTAAAGCACTGGAGAAAACTCTGCAGGAGATACCTGGGAGGAGTTCTGGGTAGATCCTGCAGGATGGACCGATGTCAAGAGAGAAAAATCATCTTGGGTGTCTTCCCTGGAGGAGTCTGGGGTTGCTACCTGGGATGACAGAACCCTAAACCGCGAGAAAAAGGACTCAGGGACATAGCTGCGACAAGTCTCGGATGCATCCCAGAGGATGGAGCTTTGTCCAAGGAGAAAAATCAGCTCGGGTATCTTCCCTGGAGGAGTCTGGGGTTGCTACCCTGTATCACTGGGCCCTAAAGCACTGGAGAAAACTCTGCGGGAGAGGCCTGGGAGGAGTTCTGGGTAGATCCCACAGGATGGACCACTGTCAAGAGAGAAAAATCATCTTGGGTGTCTTCCCTGGAGGAGTCTGGGGTTGCTACCGGGGATGACAGAACCCTAAACCGCGAGAAAAGTGACTCAGGGACATAGCTACGACAAGTCTCGGATGCATCCCAGAGGCTGGAGATATGTCCAAGGAGAAAAATCATTTCTGGTATGTTCCCTGGAGGAGTCTGGGGTTGCTACCGGGATTACAGGGACCCAAACCACCGGAAAAATGTCTGCGGGAGACGCCTGGGAGGAATCTCAGATGCATCCCAGAAGATGGAGCATTGTCCAAGGAGAAAAATCATCTCGGGTATCTTCCCTGGAGGAGTCTGGGGTTGCTACCCGGGATTACAGGGCCCTAAACCACCGGAATAAAGACTCAGAAACATACCTGCAAGGAGTCTCGGATGCTTCCCAGAGGATGGAGCATTGTCCAAGGAGAAAAATTATCTCGGGTGTCTTCCCTGGAGGAGTCTGGGGTTGCTACCCGGGATCACAGGGACCCAAACCACAGGAAAAATGTCTGCGGGAGACGCCTGGGAGGAATCTCAGATGCATCCCAGAAGATGGAGCATTGTCCAAGGAGAAAAATCATCTCGGGTATCTTCCCTGGAGGAGTCTGGGGTTGCTACATGGGATGACAGAACCCTAAACCGCGAGAAAAAAGACTCAGGGACATAGCTGCGACAAGTCTCGGATGCATCCCAGAGGATGGATCTTTGTCCAAGGAGAAAAATCATCTCGGGTGTCTTCCCTGGAGGAGTCTGGGGTTGCTACCCGGGATTACAGGGACCCAAACCACCGGAAAAATGTCTGCGGGAGACGCCTGGGAGGAATCTCAGATGCATCCCAGAAGATGGAGCATTGTCCAAGGAGAAAAATCATCTCGGGTATCTTCCCTGGAGGAGCCTGGGGTTGCTACCTGGGGTGACAGAACCCTAAACCGCGAGAAAAAAGACTCAGGGACATAGCTGCAACAAGTCTCGGATGCATCAGAGAGGATGGAGCTTTGTCCAAGGAGAAAAATCATCTCGGGTGTCTTCCCTGGAGGAGTCTGTGGTTGCTAACTGGGATTACAAGGACCCAAACCACCGGAAAAATGTCTGCGGGAGACACCTGGGAGGAATCTCAGATGCATCCCAGAAGATGGAGCATTGTCCAAGGAGAAAAATCATCTCGGGTATCTTCCCTGGAGGAGTCTGGGGTTGCTACCCGGGATTACAGGGCCCTAAAGCACTGGAGAAAACTCTGCGGGAGAGGCCTGGGAGGAGTTCTGGGTAGATCCCACAGGATGGACCACTGTCAAGAGAGAAAAATCATCTTGGGTGTCTTCCCTGGAGGAGTCTGGCGTTGCTACCGGGGATGACAGAACCCTAAACCGCGAGAAAAGTGACTCAGGGACATAGCTACGACAAGTCTCGGATGCATCCCAGAGGATGGAGATATGTCCAAGGAGAAAAATCATTTCTGGTATGTTCCCTGGAGGAGTCTGGGGTTGCTACCCGGGATTACAGGGACCCAAACCACAGGAAAAACATCTGCGGGAATCGCCTGGGAGGAATCTCAGATGCATCCCAGAAGATGGAGCATTGTCCAAGGAGAAAAATTATCTCGGGTATCTTCCCTGGAGGAGTCTGGGGTTGCTACCCGGGATTACAGGGACCCAAACCACAGGAAAAATGTCTGCGGGAGACGCCTGGGAGGAATCTCAGATGCATCCCAGAAGATGGAGCATTGTCCAAGGAGAAAAATCATCTCGGGTATCTTCCCTGGAGGAGTCTGGGGTTGCTACCCGGGATTACAGGGACCCAAACCACAGGAAAAATATCTGCGGGAGTCGCCTGGGAGGAATCTCAGATGCATCCCAGAAGATGGAGCATTGTCCAAGGAGAAAAATCATCTCGGGTATCTTCCCTGGAGGAGTCTGGGGTTGCTACCCGGGATCACAGGGCCCTAAAGCACTGGAGAAAACTCGGCGGGATATACCTGGGAGGAGTTCTGGGTAGATCCTGCAGGATGGACCGATGTCAAGAGAGAAAAATCATCTTGGGTGTCTTCCCTGGAGGAGTCTGGGGTTGCTACTCGGGATCACAGGGCCCTAAACCACCGGAATAAAGACTCAGGGACATACCTGCAAGGAGTCTCGGATGCTTCCCAGAGGATGGAGTATTGTCCAAGGAGAAAAATTATCTCGGGTATCTTCCCTGGAGGAGTCTGGGTTTGCTACCGGGGATGACAGAACCCTAAACCGCGAGAAAAAAAGACTCAGGGACATAGCTGCGACAAGTCTCGGATGCATCCCAGAAGATGGAGATATGTCCAAGGAGAAAAATCATCTCAGGTGTCTTCCCTGGAGGAGTCTGGGGTTGCTACCCAGTATCACTGGGCCCTAAAGCACTGGAGAAAACTCTGCGGGAGAGGCCTGGGAAGAGTTCTGGGTAAATCCCGCAGGACTGGACCACTGTCAAGAGAGAAAAATCATCTTGGGTGTCTTCCCTGGAGGAGTCTGGAGTTGCTACCTGGGATGACAGAACCCTAAACCGCGAGAAAAAAGACTCAGGGACATAGCTGCGACAAGTCTCGGATGCATCCCAGAGGATGGATCTTTGTCCAAGGAGAAAAATCATCTCGGGTGTCTTCCCTGGAGGAGTCTGGGGTTGCTACCCGGGATTACAGGGACCCAAACCACAGGAAAAATGTCTGCGTGAGACGCCTGGGAGGAATCTCAGATGCATCCCAGAAGATGGAGCATTGTCCAAGGAGAAAAATCATCTCGGGTATCTTCCCTGGAGGAGTCTGGGGTTGCTACCGGGGATGACAGAACCCTAATCCGCGAGAAAAAAAACTCAGGGACATAGCTGCGACAAGTCTCGGATGCATCCCAGAGGATGGATCTTTGTCCAAGGAGAAAAATCATCTCGGGTGTCTTCCCTGGAGGAGTCTGGGGTTGCTACCCGGGATTACAGGGACCCAAACCACCGGAAAAATGTCTGCGGGAGACGCCTGGGAGGAATCTCAGATGCATCCCAGAAGATGGAGCATTGTCCAAGGAGAAAAATCATCTCGGGTATCTTCCCTGGAGGAGTCTGGGGTTGCTACCCGGGATCACAGGGCCCTAAACCACCGGAATAAAGACTCAGAAACATACCTGCAAGGAGTCTCGGATGCTTCCCAGAGGATGGAGCATTGTCCAAGGAGAAAAATTATCTCGGGTATCTTCCCTGGAGGAGTCTGGGGTTGCTACCCGGGATTAAAGGGACCCAAACCACAGGAAAAACATCTGCGGGAGACGCCTGGGAGGAGTTCTGGGTAGATCCCGCAGGATGGACCAATGTCAAGAGAGAAAAATCATCTTGGGTGTCTTCCCTGGAGGAGTCTGGGGTTGCTACCCGGGATCACAGGGCCCTAAAACACTGGAGAAAACTCGGCGGGAGATACGTGGGAGGAGTTCTGGGTATATCCTGCAGGATGGACTGATGTCAAGAGAGAAAAATCATCTTGGGTGTCTTCCCTGGAGGAGTCTGGGGTTGCTACCTGGGATGACAGAACCCTAAAGCACGAGAAAAAAGACTCAGGAACGTACCTGAGACAAGTCTCAGATGCATCCCAGAGGATGGAGCTTTGTCCAAGGAGAAAAATCATCTCGGATATCTTCCCTGGAGGAGTCTGGGGTTGCTACCCGGGATTACAGGGACCCAAACCACCGGAAAAATGTCTGCGGGAGACGCCTGGGAGGAATCTCAGATGCATCCCAGAAGATGGAGCATTGTCCAAGGAGAAAAATCATCTCGGGTATCTTCCCTGGAGGAGCCTGGGGTTGCTACCTGGGGTGACAGAACCCTAAACCGCGAGAAAAAAGACTCAGGGACATAGCTGCAACAAGTCTCGGATGCATCAGAGAGGATGGAGCTTTGTCCAAGGAGAAAAATCATCTCGGGTGTCTTCCCTGGAGGAGTCTGTGGTTGCTAACTGGGATTACAGGGACCCAAACCACCGGAAAAATGTCTGCGGGAGACACCTGGGAGGAATCTCAGATGCATCCCAGAAGATGGAGCATTGTCCAAGGAGAAAAATCATCTCGGGTATCTTCCCTGGAGGAGTCTGGGGTTGCTACCTGGGATGACAGAACCCTAAACCGCGAGAAAAAAGACTCAGGGACATAGCTGAGACAAGTCTCGGATGCATCCCAGAGGATGGAGCTTTGTCCAAGGAGAAAAATCATCTCGGATATCTTCCCTGGAGGAGTCTGGGGTTGCTACCCTGTATCACTGGGCCCTAAAGCACTGGAGAAAACTCTGCGGGAGAGGCCTGGGAGGAGTTCTGGGTAGATCCCACAGGATGGACCACTGTCAAGAGAGAAAAATCATCATGGGTGTCTTCCCCGGAGGAGTCTGGCGTTGCTACCGGGGATGACAGAACCCTAAACCGCGAGAAAAGTGACTCAGGGACATAGCTACGACAAGTCTCGGATGCATCCCAGAGGATGGAGATATGTCCAAGGAGAAAAATCATTTCTGGTATGTTCCCTGGAGGAGTCTGGGGTTGCTACCCGGGATTACAGGGACCCAAACCACAGGAAAAACATCTGCGGGAATCGCCTGGGAGGAATCTCAGATGCATCCCAGAAGATGGAGCATTGTCCAAGGAGAAAAATTATCTCGGGTATCTTCCCTGGAGGAGTCTGGGGTTGCTACCCGGGATTACAGGGACCCAAACCACAGGAAAAATGTCTGCGGGAGACGCCTGGGAGGAATCTCAGATGCATCCCAGAAGATGGAGCATTGTCCAAGGAGAAAAATCATCTCGGGTATCTTCCCTGGAGGAGTCTGGGGTTGCTACCCGGGATTACAGGGACCCAAACCACAGGAAAAATATCTGCGGGAGTCGCCTGGGAGGAATCTCAGATGCATCCCAGAAGATGGAGCATTGTCCAAGGAGAAAAATCATCTCGGGTATCTTCCCTGGAGGAGTCTGGGGTTGCTACCCGGGATCACAGGGCCCTAAAGCACTGGAGAAAACTCTGCGGGATATACCTGGGAGGAGTTCTGGGTAGATCCTGCAGGATGGACCGATGTCAAGAGAGAAAAATCATCTTGGGTGTCTTCCCTGGAGGAGTCTGGGGTTGCTACTCGGGATCACAGGGCCCTAAACCACCGGAATAAAGACTCAGGGACATACCTGCAAGGAGTCTCGGATGCTTCCCAGAGGATGGAGTATTGTCCAAGGAGAAAAATTATCTCGGGTATCTTCCCTGGAGGAGTCTGGGTTTGCTACCGGGGATGACAGAACCCTAAACCGCGAGAAAAAAAGACTCAGGGACATAGCTGCGACAAGTCTCGGATGCATCCCAGAAGATGGAGATATGTCCAAGGAGAAAAATCATCTCAGGTGTCTTCCCTGGAGGAGTCTGGGGTTGCTACCCAGTATCACTGGGCCCTAAAGCACTGGAGAAAACTCTGCGGGAGAGGCCTGGGAAGAGTTCTGGGTAAATCCCGCAGGACTGGACCACTGTCAAGAGAGAAAAATCATCTTGGGTGTCTTCCCTGGAGGAGTCTGGAGTTGCTACCTGGGATGACAGAACCCTAAACCGCGAGAAAAAAGACTCAGGGACATAGCTGCGACAAGTCTCGGATGCATCCCAGAGGATGGATCTTTGTCCAAGGAGAAAAATCATCTCGGGTGTCTTCCCTGGAGGAGTCTGGGGTTGCTACCCGGGATTACAGGGACCCAAACCACAGGAAAAATGTCTGCGTGAGACGCCTGGGAGGAATCTCAGATGCATCCCAGAAGATGGAGCATTGTCCAAGGAGAAAAATCATCTCGGGTATCTTCCCTGGAGGAGTCTGGGGTTGCTACCCGGGATCAAAGGGCCCTAAACCACCGGAATAAAGACTCAGGGACATACCTGCAAGGAGTCTCGGATGCTTCCCAGAGGATGGAGCACTGTCCAAGGAGAAAAACCATCTTGGGTGTCTTCCCTGGAGGATTCTGCGGTTGCTACCCGGGATTACAGGGACCCAAACCACAGGAAAAATGTCTACGGGAGACGCCTGGGAGGAATCTCAGATGCATCCCAGAAGATGGAGCATTGTCCAAGGAGAAAAATCATCTCGGCTATCTTCCCTGGAGGAGTCTGGGGTTGCTACCCGGGATCACAGGGCCCTAAACCACCGGAATAAATACTCAGAAACATACCTGCAAGGAGTCTCGGATGCTTCCCAGAGGATGGAGCATTGTCCAAGGAGAAAAATTATCTCGGGTATCTTCCCTGGAGGAGTCTGGGGTTGCTACCCGGGATCACAGGGCCCTAAACCACAGGAAAAACATCTGCGGGAGACGCCTGGGAGGAGTTCTGGGTAGATCCTGCAGGATTGGACCACTGTCAAGAGAGAAAAATCATCTTGGGTGTCTTCCCTGGAGGAGTCTGGGGTTGCTACCTGGGATGACAGAACCCTAAACCGCGAGAAAAAAGACTCAGGGACATAGCTGCGACAAGTCTCGGATGCATCCCAGAGGATGGATCTTTGTCCAAGGAGAAAAATCATCTCGGGTGTCTTCCCTGGAGGAGTCTGTGGTTGCTACCCGGGATTACAGGGACCCAAACCACCGGAAAAATGTCTGCGGGAGACGCCTGGGAGGAATCTCAGATGCATCCCAGAAGATGGAGCATTGTCCAAGGAGAAAAATCATCTCGGGTATCTTCCCTGGAGGAGTCTGGGGTTGCTACCTGGGATGACAGAACCCTAATCCGCGAGAAAAAAAACTCAGGGACATAGCTGCGACAAGTCTCGGATGCATCCCAGAGGATGGATCTTTGTCCAAGGAGAAAAATCATCTCGGGTGTCTTCCCTGGAGGAGTCTGGGGTTGCTACCCGGGATTACAGGGACCCAAACCACCGGAAAAATGTCTGCGGGAGACGCCTGGGAGGAATCTCAGATGCATCCCAGAAGATGGAGCATTGTCCAAGGAGAAAAATCATCTCGGGTATCTTCCCTGGAGGAGTCTGGGGTTGCTACCCGGGATCACAGGGCCCTAAACCACCGGAATAAAGACTCAGAAACATACCTGCAAGGAGTCTCGGATGCTTCCCAGAGGATGGAGCATTGTCCAAGGAGAAAAATTATCTCGGGTATCTTCCCTGGAGGAGTCTGGGGTTGCTACCCGGGATTAAAGGGACCCAAACCACAGGAAAAACATCTGCGGGAGACGCCTGGGAGGAGTTCTGGGTAGATCCCGCAGGATGGACCAATGTCAAGAGAGAAAAATCATCTTGGGTGTCTTCCCTGGAGGAGTCTGGGGTTGCTACCCGGGATCACAGGGCCCTAAAACACTGGAGAAAACTCAGCGGGAGATACGTGGGAGGAGTTCTGGGTATATCCTGCAGGATGGACTGATGTCAAGAGAGAAAAATCATCTTGGGTGTCTTCCCTGGAGGAGTCTGGGGTTGCTACCTGGGATGACAGAACCCTAAAGCACGAGAAAAAAGACTCAGGAACGTACCTGAGACAAGTCTCAGATGCATCCCAGAGGATGGAGCTTTGTCCAAGGAGAAAAATCATCTCGGATATCTTCCCTGGAGGAGTCTGGGGTTGCTACCCGGGATTACAGGGACCCAAACCACCGGAAAAATGTCTGCGGGAGACGCCTGGGAGGAATCTCAGATGCATCCCAGAAGATGGAGCATTGTCCAAGGAGAAAAATCATCTCGGGTATCTTCCCTGGAGGAGTCTGGGGTTGCTACCCGGGATCACAGGGCCCTAAACCACCGGAATAAAGACTCAGGGACATACCTGCAAGGAGTCTCGGATGCTTCCCAGAGGATGGAGCATTGTCCAGGGAGAAAAATTATCTCGGGTATCTTCCCTGGAGGAGTCTGGGGTTGCTACCCGGGATTACAGGGACCCAAACCACCGGAAAAATGTCTGCGGGAGACACCTGGGAGGAATGTCAGATGCATCCAAGAATATGGAGCATTGTCCAAGGAGAAAAATCATCTCGGGTATCTTCCCTGGAGGAGTCTGGGGTTGCTACCCTGTATCACTGGGCCCTAAAGCACTGGAGAAATCTCTGCGGGAGATACCTGGGAGGAGTTCTGGGTAGATCCCGCAGGATGGACCAATGTCAAGAGAGAAAAATCATCTGGGGTGTCTTCCCTGGAGGAGTCTGGGGTTGCTACCCGGGATCACAGGGCCCTAAAGCACTGGAGAAAACTCTGCGGGAGATACCTGGGAGGAGTTCTGGGTAGATCCTGCAGGATGGACCGAAGTCAAGAGAGAAAAATCATCTCGGGTGTCTTCCCTGGAGGAGTCTGGGGTTGCTACCCGGGATTAAAGGGAATCAAACCACAGGAAAAATGTCTGTGGGAGACGCCTGGGAGGAATCTCAGATGCATCCCAGAAGATGGAGCATTGTCCAAGGAGAAAAATCATCTCGGGTATCTTCCCTGGAGGAGTCTGGGGTTGCTACCCGGGATCACAGGGCCCTAAACCACCGGAATAAATACTCAGAAACATACCTGCAAGGAGTCTCGGATGCTTCCCAGAGGATGGAGCATTGTCCAAGGAGAAAAATTATCTCGGGTATCTTCCCTGGAGGAGTCTGGGGTTGCTACCCGGGATTACAGGGACCCAAACCACAGGAAAAACATCTGCGGGAGACGCCTGGGAGGAGTTCTGGGTAGATCCCGCAGGATGGACCAATGTCAAGAGAGAAAAATCATCTTGGGTGTCTTCCCTGGAGGAGTCTGGGGTTGCTACCCGGGATTACAGGGCCCTAAAGCACTGGAGAAAACTCTGCAGGAGATACCTGGGAGGAGTTCTGGGTAGATCCTGCAGGATGTACTGATGTCAAGAGAGAAAAATCATCTTGGGTGTCTTCCCTGGAGGAGTCTGGGGTTGCTACCTGGGATGACAGAACCCTAAACCGCGAGAAAAAGGACTCAGGGACATAGCTGCGACAAGTCTCGGATGCATCCCAGAGGATGGAGCTTTGTCCAAGGAGAAAAATCATCTCGGGTGTCTTCCCTGGAGGAGTCTGGGGTTGCTACCCAGGATTACAGGGCCCTAAAGCACTGGAGAAAACTCTGCGGGAGAGGCCTGGGAGGAGTTCTGGGTAGATCCCGCAGGATTGGACCACTGTCAAGAGAGAAAAATCATCTTGGGTGTCTTCCCTGGAGGAGTCTGGGGTTGCTACCTGGGATGACAGAACCCTCAACCGCGAGAAAAAAGACTCAGGGACATAGCTGCGACAAGTCTCGGATGCTTCCCAGAGGATGGAGCTTTGTCCAAGGAGAAAAATCATCTCGGGTGTCTTCCCTGGAGGAGTCTGGGGTTGCTACCCGGGATTACAGGGACCCAAACCACTGGAAAAATGTCTGCGGGAGACGCCTGGGAGGAATCTCAGATGCATCCCAGAAGATGGAGCATTGTCCAAGGAGAAAAATCATCTCGGGTATCTTCCCTGGAGGAGTCTGGGGTTGCTACCCGGGATCACAGGGCCCTAAACCACCGGAATAAAGACTCAGGGACATACCTGCAAGGAGTGTCGGATGCTTCCCAGAGGATGGAGCATTGTCCAAGGAGAAAAATTATCTCGGGTATCTTCCCTGGAGGAGTCTGGTGTTGCTACCCGGGATTACAGGGACCCAAACCACAGGAAAAACATCTGCGGGAGACGCCTGGGAGGAGTTCTGGGTAGAGCCCGCAGGATGGACCAATGTCAAGAGAGAAAAATCATCTTGGGTGTCTTCCCTGGAGGAGTCTGGGGTTGCTACCTGGGATGACAGAACCCTAAACCGCGAAAAAAAGGGCTCAGGGACATAGCTGCGACAAGTCTCGGATGCATCCCAGAGGATGGAGCTTTGTCCAAGGAGAAAAATCAGCTCGGGTATCTTCCCTGGAGGAGTCTGGGGTTGCTACTCGGGATCACAGGGCCCTAAAGCTCTGGAGAAAACTCTGCGGGAGATACCTCGGAGGAGTTCTGGGTAGATCCTGCAGGATGGACCGATGTCAAGAGAGAAAAATCATCTTGGGTGTCTTCCCTGGAGGAGTCTGGGGTTGCTACCTGGGATGACAGAACCCTCAACCGCGAGAAAAAAGACTCAGGGACATAGCTGAGACAAGTCTCGGATGCATCCCAGAGGATGGATCTTTGTCCAAGGAGAAAAATCATCTCGGGTGTCTTCCCTGGAGGAGTCTGGGGTTGCTACCCGGGATTACAGGGACCCAAACCACCGGAAAAATGTCTGCGGGAGACGCCTGGGAGGAATCTCAGATGCATCCCAGAAGATGGAGCATTGTCCAAGGAGAAAAATCATCTCGGGTATCTTCCCTGGAGGAGTCTGGGGTTGCTACCTGGGATGACAGAACCCTAATCCGCGAGAAAAAAAACTCAGGGACATAGCTGCGACAAGTCTCGGATGCATCCCAGAGGATGGATCTTTGTCCAAGGAGAAAAATCATCTCGGGTGTCTTCCCTGGAGGAGTCTGGGGTTGCTACCCGGGATTACAGGGACCCAAACTACCGGAAAAATGTCTGCGGGAGACGCCTGGGAGGAATCTCAGACGCATCCCAGAGGATGGAGCATTGTCCAAGGAGAAAAATCATCTCGGGTATCTTCCCTGGAGGAGTCTGGGGTTGCTACCCGGGATTACAGGGACCCAAACCACCGGAAAAACATCTGTGGGAATCGCCTGGGAGGAATCTCAGATGCATCCCAGAAGATGGAGCATTGTCCAAGGAGAAAAATCATCTCGGGTATCTTCCCTGGAGGAGTCTGGTGTTGCTACCCGGGATCACAGGGCCCTAAACCACCGGATTAAAGACTCAGGGACATACCTGCAAGGAGTCTCGGATGCTTCCCAGAGGATGGAGCTTTGTCCAAGGAGAAAAATTATCTCGGGTATCTATCCTGGAGGAGTCTTGGGTTGCTACCCGGGATTACAGGGACCCAAACCACAGGAAAAACATCTGCGGGAATCGCCTGGGAGGAATCTCAGATGCATCCCAGAAGATGGAGCATTGTCCAAGGAGAAAAATTATCTCGGGTATCTTCCCTGGAGGAGTCTGGGGTTGCTACCCGGGATTACAGGGACCCAAACCACAGGAAAAACATCTGCGGGAATCGCCTGGGAGGAATCTCAGATGCATCCCAGAAGATGGAGCATTGTCCAAGGAGAAAAATCATCTCGGGTATCTTCCCTGGAGGAGCCTGGGGTTGCTACCTGGGGTGACAGAACCCTAAACCGCGAGAAAAAAGACTCAGGGACATAGCTGCAACAAGTCTCGGATGCATCAGAGAGGATGGAGCTTTGTCCAAGGAGAAAAATCATCTCGGGTGTCTTCCCTGGAGGAGTCTGCGGTTGCTACCCGGGAGTACAGGGACCCAAACCACCGGAAAAATGTCTGCGGGAGACGCCTGGGAGGAATCTCAGATGCATCCCAGAAGATGGAGCATTGTCCAAGGAGAAAAATCATCTCGGGTATCTTGCCTGGAGGAGTCTGGGTTTGCTACCCTGTATCACTGGGCCCTAAAGCGCTGGAGAAAACTCTGCGGGAGAGGCCTGGGAGGAGTTCTGGGAAGATCCCACAGGATGGACCACTGTCAAGAGAGAAAAATCATCTTGGGTGTCTTCCCTGGAGGAGTCTGGGGTTGCTACCGGGGATGACAGAACCCTAAACCGCGAGAAAAGTGACTCAGGGACTTAGCTACGACAAGTCTCGGATGCATCCCAGAGGATGGAGATATGTCCAAGGAGAAAAATCATTTCTGGTATGTTCACTGGAGGAGTCTGGGGTTGCTACCCGGGATTACAGGGACCCAAACCACCGGAAAAATGTCTGCGGGAGACGCCTGGGAGGAATCTCAGATGCATCCCAGAAGATGGAGCATTGTCCAAGGAGAAAAATCATCTCGGGTATCTTCCCTGGAGGAGTCTGGGGTTGCTACTCGGGATCACAGGGCCCTAAACCACCGGAATAAAGACTCAGGGACATAACTGCAAGGAGTCTCGGATGCTTCCCAGAGGATGGAGTATTGTCCAAGGAGAAAAATTATCTCGGGTATCTTCCCTGGAGGAGTCTGGGTTTGCTACCGGGGATGACAGAACCCTAAACCGCGAGAAAAAAGACTCAGGGACATAGCTGCGACAAGTCTCGGATGCATCCCAGAAGATGGAGATATGTACAAGGAGAAAAATCATCTCAGGTATCTTCCCTGGAGGAGTCAGGGGTTGCTACCCGGGATTACAGGGACCCAAACTACCGGAAAAATGTCTGCGGGAGACGCCTGGGAGGAATCTCAGACGCATCCCAGAGGATGGAGCATTGTCCAAGGAGAAAAATCATCTCGGGTATCTTCCCTGGAGGAGTCTGGGGTTGCTACCCGGGATTACAGGGACCCAAACCACCGGAAAAACATCTGTGGGAATCGCCTGGGAGGAATCTCAGATGCATCCCAGAAGATGGAGCATTGTCCAAGGAGAAAAATCATCTCGGGTATCTTCCCTGGAGGAGTCTGGTGTTGCTACCCGGGATCACAGGGCCCTAAACCACCGGAATAAAGACTCAGGGACATACCTGCAAGGAGTCTCGGATGCTTCCCAGAGGATGGAGCTTTGTCCAAGGAGAAAAATTATCTCGGGTATCTATCCTGGAGGAGTCTTGGGTTGCTACCCGGGATTACAGGGACCCAAACCACAGGAAAAACATCTGCGGGAATCGCCTGGGAGGAATCTTAGATGCATCCCAGAAGATGGAGCATTGTCCAAGGAGAAAAATTATCTCGGGTATCTTCCCTGGAGGAGTCTGGGGTTGCTACCCGGGATTACAGGGACCCAAACCACAGGAAAAACATCTGCGGGAATCGCCTGGGAGGAATCTTAGATGCATCCCAGAAGATGGAGCATTGTCCAAGGAGAAAAATCATCTCGGGTATCTTCCCTGGAGGAGTCTGGGTTTGCTACCCGGGATCACAGGGCCCTAAACCACCGGAATAAAGACTCAGGGACATACCTGCAAGGAGTCTCGGATGCTTCCCAGAGGATGGAGCTTTGTCCAAGGAGAAAAATCATCTCGGGTGTCTTCCCTGGAGGAGTCTGCGGTTGCTACCCGGGATTACAGGGACCCAAACCATCGGAAAAATGTCTGCGGGAATCGCCTGGGAGGAATCTCAGATGCATCCCAGAAGATGGAGCATTGTCCAAGGAGAAAAATCATCTCGGGTATCTTCCCTGCAGGAGTCTGGGGTTGCTACCTGGGATGACAGAACCCTAAACCGCGAGAAAAAAGACTCAGGGACATAGCTGAGACAAGTCTCGGATGCATCCCAGAGGATGGAGCTTTGTCCAAGGAGAAAAATCATCTCGGATATCTTCCCTGGAGGAGTCTGGGTTTGCTACCCTGTATCACTGGGCCCTAAAGCGCTGGAGAAAACTCTGCGGGAGAGGCCTGGGAGGAGTTCTGGGAAGATCCCACAGGATGGACCACTGTCAAGAGAGAAAAATCATTTCTGGTATGTTCCCTGGAGGAGTCTGGGGTTGCTACCCGGGATTACAGGGACCAAAACCACAGGAAAAATGTCTGCGGGAGACGCCTGGGAGGAATCTCAGATGCATCCCAGAAGATGGAGCATTGTCCAAGGAGAAAAATCATCTCGGGTATCTTCCCTGGAGGAGTCTGGGGTTGCTACCCGGGATTACAGGGACCCAAACCACAGGAAAAATGTCTGCGGGAGACGCCTGGGAGGAATCTCAGATGCATCCCAGAAGATGGAGCATTGTCCAAGGAGAAAAATCATCTCGGGTATCTTCCCTGGAGGAGTCTGGGCTTGCTACCCGGGATCACAGGGCCCTAAAGCACTGGAGAAAACTCTGCGGGATATACCTGGGAGGAGTTCTGGGTAGATCCTGCAGGATGGACCGATGTCAAGAGAGAAAAATCATCTTGGGTGTCTTCCCTGGAGGAGTCTGGGGTTGCTACCCGGGATCACAGGGACCCAAACCACGGGAAAAATGTCTGCGGAAGACGCCTGGGAGGAATCTCAGATGCATCCCAGAAGATGGAGCATTGTCCAAGGAGAAAAATCATCTCGGGTATCTTCCCTGGAGGAGCCTGGGGTTGCTACCTGGGGTGACAGAACCCTAAACCGCGAGAAAAAAGACTCAGGGACATAGCTGCAACAAGTCTCGGATGCATCAGAGAGGATGGAGCTTTGTCCAAGGAGAAAAATCATCTCGGGTGTCTTCCCTGGAGGAGTCTGTGGTTGCTAACTGGGATTACAGGGACCCAAACCACCGGAAAAATGTCTGCGGGAGACACCTGGGAGGAATGTCAGATGCATCCAAGAAGATGGAGCATTGTCCAAGGAGAAAAATCATCTCGGGTATCTTCCCTGGAGGAGTCTGGGGTTGCTACCTGGGATGACAGAACCCTAAACCGCGAGAAAAAAGACTCAGGGACATAGCTGAGACAAGTCTCGGATGCATCCCAGAGGATGGAGCTTTGTCCAAGGAGAAAAATCATCTCGGATATCTTCCCTGGAGGAGTCTGGGGTTGCTACCCTGTATCACTGGGCCCTAAAGCACTGGAGAAAACTCTGCGGGAGAGGCCTGGGAGGAGTTCTGGGTAGATCCCACAGGATGGACCACTGTCAAGAGAGAAAAATCATCTTGGGTGTCTTCCCTGGAGGAGTCTGGGGTTGCTACCGGGGATGACAGAACCCTAAACCGCGAGAAAAGTGACTCAGGGACATAGCTACGACAAGTCTCGGATGCATCCCAGAGGATGGAGATATGTCCAAGGAGAAAAATCATTTCTGGTATGTTCCCTGGAGGAGTCTGGGTTTGCTACCGGGATTA
The DNA here is from genome assembly GCF_965231255.1 of Vanellus vanellus. Taxonomy (NCBI): domain Eukaryota; kingdom Metazoa; phylum Chordata; class Aves; order Charadriiformes; family Charadriidae; genus Vanellus; species Vanellus vanellus. The sequence continues at coordinate 689,636 of NW_028128833.1, forward strand.
CAGGGACCCAAACCACCGGAAAAATGTCTGCGGGAGACGCCTGGGAGGAATCTCAGATGCATCCCAGAAGATGGAGCATTGTCCAAGGAGAAAAATCATCTCGGGTATCTTCCCTGGAGGAGTCTGGGGTTGCTACCCGGGATTACAGGGCCCTAAACCACCGGAATAAAGACTCAGAAACATACCTGCAAGGAGTCTCGGATGCTTCCCAGAGGATGGAGCATTGTCCAAGGAGAAAAATTATCTCGGGTATCTTCCCTGGAGGAGTCTGGGGTTGCTACCCGGGATTACAGGGACCCAAACCACAGGAAAAACATCTGCGGGAATCGCCTGGGAGGAATCTCAGATGCATCCCAGAAGATGGAGCATTGTCCAAGGAGAAAAATCATCTCGGGTATCTTCCCTGGAGGAGTCTGGGGTTGCTACCCGGGATCACAGGGACCCAAACCACAGGAAAAATGTCTGCGGGAGACGCCTGGGAGGAATCTCAGATGCATCCCAGAAGATGGAGCATTGTCCAAGGAGAAAAATCATCTCGGGTATCTTCCCTGGAGGAGTCTGGGGTTGCTACATGGGATGACAGAACCCTAAACCGCGAGAAAAAAGACTCAGGGACATAGCTGCGACAAGTCTCGGATGCATCCCAGAGGATGGATCTTTGTCCAAGGAGAAAAATCATCTCGGGTGTCTTCCCTGGAGGAGTCTGGGGTTGCTACCCGGGATTACAGGGACCCAAACCACCGGAAAAATGTCTGCGGGAGACGCCTGGGAGGAATCTCAGATGCATCCCAGAAGATGGAGCATTGTCCAAGGAGAAAAATCATCTCGGGTGTCTTCCCTGGAGGAGTCTGGGGTTGCTACCTGGGATGACAGAACCCTAAACCGCGAGAAAAAAGACTCAGGGACATAGCTGCGACAAGTCTCGGATGCATCAGAGAGGATGGAGCTTTGTCCAAGGAGAAAAATCATCTCGGGTGTCTTCCCTGGAGGAGTCTGGGGTTGCTACCCGGGATTACAGGGACCCAAACCACAGGAAAAATGTCTGCGGGAGACGCCTGGGAGGAATCTCAGATGCATCCCAGAAGATGGAGCATTGTCCAAGGAGAAAAATCATCTCGGGTATCTTCCCTGGAGGAGCCTGGGGTTGCTACCTGGGGTGACAGAACCCTAAACCGCGAGAAAAAAGACTCAGGGACATAGCTGCAACAAGTCTCGGATGCATCAGAGAGGATGGAGCTTTGTCCAAGGAGAAAAATCATCTCGGGTGTCTTCCCTGGAGGAGTCTGTGGTTGCTAACTGGGATTACAGGGACCCAAACCACCGGAAAAATATCTGCGGGAGACACCTGGGAGGAATGTCAGATGCATCCAAGAAGATGGAGCATTGTCCAAGGAGAAAAATCATCTCGGGTATCTTCCCTGGAGGAGTCTGGGGTTGCTACCTGGGATGACAGAACCCTAAACCGCGAGAAAAAAGACTCAGGGACATAGCTGAGACAAGTCTCGGATGCATCCCAGAGGATGGAGCTTTGTCCAAGGAGAAAAATCATCTCGGATATCTTCCCTGGAGGAGTCTGGGGTTGCTACCCTGTATCACTGGGCCCTAAAGCACTGGAGAAAACTCTGCGGGAGAGGCCTGGGAGGAGTTCTGGGTAGATCCCACAGGATGGACCACTGTCAAGAGAGAAAAATCATCTTGGGTGTCTTCCCTGGAGGAGTCTGGGGTTGCTACCGGGGATGACAGAACCCTAAACCGCGAGAAAAGTGACTCAGGGACATAGCTACGACAAGTCTCGGATGCATCCCAGAGGCTGGAGATATGTCCAAGGAGAAAAATCATTTCTGGTATGTTCCCTGGAGGAGTCTGGGGTTGCTACCGGGATTACAGGGACCCAAACCACCGGAAAAATGTCTGCGGGAGACGCCTGGGAGGAATCTCAGATGCATCCCAGAAGATGGAGCATTGTCCAAGGAGAAAAATCATCTCGGGTATCTTCCCTGGAGGAGTCTGGGGTTGCTACCCGGGATTACAGGGCCCTAAACCACCGGAATAAAGACTCAGAAACATACCTGCAAGGAGTCTCGGATGCTTCCCAGAGGATGGAGCATTGTCCAAGGAGAAAAATTATCTCGGGTATCTTCCCTGGAGGAGTCTGGGGTTGCTACCCGGGATTACAGGGACCCAAACCACAGGAAAAACATCTGCGGGAATCGCCTGGGAGGAATCTCAGATGCATCCCAGAAGATGGAGCATTGTCCAAGGAGAAAAATTATCTCGGGTGTCTTCCCTGGAGGAGTCTGGGGTTGCTACCCGGGATCACAGGGACCCAAACCACAGGAAAAATGTCTGCGGGAGACGCCTGGGAGGAATCTCAGATGCATCCCAGAAGATGGAGCATTGTCCAAGGAGAAAAATCATCTCGGGTATCTTCCCTGGAGGAGCCTGGGGTTGCTACCTGGGGTGACAGAACCCTAAACCGCGAGAAAAAAGACTCAGGGACATAGCTGCAACAAGTCTCGGATGCATCAGAGAGGATGGAGCTTTGTCCAAGGAGAAAAATCATCTCGGGTGTCTTCCCTGGAGGAGTCTGTGGTTGCTAACTGGGATTACAGGGACCCAAACCACCGGAAAAATGTCTGCGGGAGACACCTGGGAGGAATCTCAGATGCATCCCAGAAGATGGAGCATTGTCCAAGGAGAAAAATCATCTCGGGTATCTTCCCTGGAGGAGTCTGGGGTTGCTACCTGGGATGACAGAACCCTAAACCGCGAGAAAAAAGACTCAGGGACATAGCTGAGACAAGTCTCGGATGCATCCCAGAGGATGGAGCTTTGTCCAAGGAGAAAAATCATCTCGGATATCTTCCCTGGAGGAGTCTGGGGTTGCTACCCTGTATCACTGGGCCCTAAAGCACTGGAGAAAACTCTGCGGGAGAGGCCTGGGAGGAGTTCTGGGAAGATCCCACAGGATGGACCACTGTCAAGAGAGAAAAATCATCTTGGGTGTCTTCCCTGGAGGAGTCTGGCGTTGCTACCGGGGATGACAGAACCCTAAACCGCGAGAAAAGTGACTCAGGGACATAGCTACGACAAGTCTCGGATGCATCCCAGAGGATGGAGATATGTCCAAGGAGAAAAATCATTTCTGGTATGTTCCCTGGAGGAGTCTGGGGTTGCTACCCGGGATTACAGGGACCCAAACCACAGGAAAAACATCTGCGGGAATCGCCTGGGAGGAATCTCAGATGCATCCCAGAAGATGGAGCATTGTCCAAGGAGAAAAATTATCTCGGGTATCTTCCCTGGAGGAGTCTGGGGTTGCTACCCGGGATTACAGGGACCCAAACCACAGGAAAAATGTCTGCGGGAGACGCCTGGGAGGAATCTCAGATGCATCCCAGAAGATGGAGCATTGTCCAAGGAGAAAAATCATCTCGGGTATCTTCCCTGGAGGAGTCTGGGGTTGCTACCCGGGATTACAGGGACCCAAACCACAGGAAAAATATCTGCGGGAGTCGCCTGGGAGGAATCTCAGATGCATCCCAGAAGATGGAGCATTGTCCAAGGAGAAAAATCATCTCGGGTATCTTCCCTGGAGGAGTCTGGGGTTGCTACCCGGGATCACAGGGCCCTAAAGCACTGGAGAAAACTCTGCGGGATATACCTGGGAGGAGTTCTGGGTAGATCCTGCAGGATGGACCGATGTCAAGAGAGAAAAATCATCTTGGGTGTCTTCCCTGGAGGAGTCTGGGGTTGCTACTCGGGATCACAGGGCCCTAAACCACCGGAATAAAGACTCAGGGACATACCTGCAAGGAGTCTCGGATGCTTCCCAGAGGATGGAGTATTGTCCAAGGAGAAAAATTATCTCGGGTATCTTCCCTGGAGGAGTCTGGGTTTGCTACCGGGGATGACAGAACCCTAAACCGCGAGAAAAAAGACTCAGGGACATAGCTGCGACAAGTCTCGGATGCATCCCAGAGGATGGATCTTTGTCCAAGGAGAAAAATCATCTCGGGTGTCTTCCCTGGAGGAGTCTGGGGTTGCTACCAGGGATTACAGGGACCCAAACCACCGGAAAAATGTCTGCGTGAGACGCCTGGGAGGAATCTCAGATGCATCCCAGAAGATGGAGCATTGTCCAAGGAGAAAAATCATCTCGGGTATCTTCCCTGGAGGAGTCTGGGGTTGCTACCCGGGATCAAAGGGCCCTAAACCACCGGAATAAAGACTCAGGGACATACCTGCAAGGAGTCTCGGATGCTTCCCAGAGGATGGAGCATTGTCCAAGGAGAAAAACCATCTTGGGTGTCTTCCCTGGAGGATTCTGCGGTTGCTACCCGGGATTACAGGGACCCAAACCACAGGAAAAATGTCTACGGGAGACGCCTGGGAGGAATCTCAGATGCATCCCAGTAGATGGAGCATTGTCCAAGGAGAAAAATCATCTCGGCTATCTTCCCTGGAGGAGTCTGGGGTTGCTACCCGGGATCACAGGGCCCTAAACCACCGGAATAAATACTCAGAAACATACCTGCAAGGAGTCTCGGATGCTTCCCAGAGGATGGAGCATTGTCCAAGGAGAAAAATTATCTCGGGTATCTTCCCTGGAGGAGTCTGGGGTTGCTACCCGGGATCACAGGGCCCTAAACCACAGGAAAAACATCTGCGGGAGACGCCTGGGAGGAGTTCTGGGTAGATCCCGCAGGATTGGACCACTGTCAAGAGAGAAAAATCATCTTGGGTGTCTTCCCTGGAGGAGTCTGGGGTTGCTACCTGGGATGACAGAACCCTAAACCGCGAGAAAAAAGACTCAGGGACATAGCTGCGACAAGTCTCGGATGCATCCCAGAGGATGGAGCTTTGTCCAAGGAGAAAAATCATCTCGGGTATCTTCCCTGGAGGAGTCTGGGGTTGCTACTCGGGATCACAGGGCCCTAAAGCTCTGGAGAAAACTCTGCGGGAGATACCTGGGAGGAGTTCTGGGTAGATCCTGCAGGATGGACCGATGTCAAGAGAGAAAAATCATCTTGGGTGTCTTCCCTGGAGGAGTCTGGGTTTGCTACCCGGGATCACAGGGTCCTAAACCACCGGAATAAAGACTCAGGGACATACCTGCAAGGAGTCTCGGATGCTTCCCAGAGGATGGAGCTTTGTCCAAGGAGGAAAATCATCTCGGGTGTCTTCCCTGGAGGAGTCTGGGGTTGCTACTCGGGATTACAGGGACCCAAACCACAGGAAAAAAATCTGTGGGAGTCACCTGGGAGGAATCTCAGATGCATCCCAGAAGATGGAGCATTGTCCAAGGAGAAAAATCATCTCGGTTATCTTCCCTGGAGGAGTCTGGGGTTGCTACCTGGGATGACAGAACCCTAAACCACGAGAAAAAAGACTCAGGGACATAGCTGCGACAAGTCTCGGATGCATCCCAGAGGATGGATCTTTGTCCAAGGAGAAAAATCATCTCGGGTGTCTTCCCTGGAGGAGTCTGGGGTTGCTACCCGGGATTACAGGGACCCAAACCACCGGAAAAATGTCTGCGGGAGACGCCTGGGAGGAATCTCAGATGCATCCCAGAAGATGGAGCATTGTCCAAGGAGAAAAATCATCTCGGGTATCTTCCCTGGAGGAGTCTGGGGTTGCTACCTGGGATGACAGAACCCTAATCCGCGAGAAAAAAAACTCAGGGACATAGCTGCGACAAGTCTCGGATGCATCCCAGAGGATGGATCTTTGTCCAAGGAGAAAAATCATCTCGGGTGTCTTCCCTGGAGGAGTCTGGGGTTGCTACCCGGGATTACAGGGACCCAAACCACCGGAAAAATGTCTGCGGGAGACGCCTGGGAGGAATCTCAGATGCATCCCAGAAGATGGAGCATTGTCCAAGGAGAAAAATCATCTCGGGTATCTTCCCTGGAGGAGTCTGGGTTTGCTACCCGGGATCACAGGGCCCTAAACCACCGGAATAAAGACTCAGAAACATACCTGCAAGGAGTCTCGGATGCTTCCCAGAGGATGGAGCATTGTCCAAGGAGAAAAATTATCTCGGGTATCTTCCCTGGAGGAGTCTGGGGTTGCTACCCGGGATTAAAGGGACCCAAACCACAGGAAAAACATCTGCGGGAGACGCCTGGGAGGAGTTCTGGGTAGATCCCGCAGGATGGACCAATGTCAAGAGAGAAAAATCATCTTGGGTGTCTTCCCTGGAGGAGTCTGGGGTTGCTACCCGGGATCACAGGGCCCTAAAACACTGGAGAAAACTCGGCGGGAGATACCTGGGAGGAGTTCTGGGTATATCCTGCAGGATGGACTGATGTCAAGAGAGAAAAATCATCTTGGGTGTCTTCCCTGGAGGAGTCTGGGGTTGCTACCTGGGATGACAGAACCCTAAAGCACGAGAAAAAAGACTCAGGAACGTACCTGAGACAAGTCTCAGATGCATCCCAGAGGATGGAGCTTTGTCCAAGGAGAAAAATCATCTCGGATATCTTCCCTGGAGGAGTCTGGGGTTGCTACCCGGGATTACAGGGACCCAAACCACCGGAAAAATGTCTGCGGGAGACGCCTGGGAGGAATCTCAGATGCATCCCAGAAGATGGAGCATTGTCCAAGGAGAAAAATCATCTCGGGTATCTTCCCTGGAGGAGTCTGGGGTTGCTACCCGGGATCACAGGGCCCTAAACCACCGGAATAAAGACTCAGGGACATACCTGCAAGGAGTCTCGGATGCTTCCCAGAGGATGGAGCATTGTCCAAGGAGAAAAATTATCTCGGGTATCTTCCCTGGAGGAGTCTGGGGTTGCTACCCGGGATTACAGGGACCCAAACCACCGGAAAAATGTCTGCGGGAGACACCTGGGAGGAATGTCAGATGCATCCAAGAATATGGAGCATTGTCCAAGGAGAAAAATCATCTCGGGTATCTTCCCTGGAGGAGTCTGGGGTTGCTACCCTGTATCACTGGGCCCTAAAGCACTGGAGAAATCTCTGCGGGAGATACCTGGGAGGAGTTCTGGGTAGATCCCGCAGGATGGACCAATGTCAAGAGAGAAAAATCATCTGGGGTGTCTTCCCTGGAGGAGTCTGGGGTTGCTACCCGGGATCACAGGGCCCTAAAGCACTGGAGAAAACTCTGCGGGAGATACCTGGGAGGAGTTCTGGGTAGATCCTGCAGGATGGACCGAAGTCAAGAGAGAAAAATCATCTCGGGTGTCTTCCCGAGAGGAGTCTGGGGTTGCTACCCGGGATTAAAGGGAATCAAACCACAGGAAAAATGTCTGTGGGAGACGCCTGGGAGGAATCTCAGATGCATCCCAGAAGATGGAGCATTGTCCAAGGAGAAAAATCATCTCGGGTATCTTCCCTGGAGGAGTCTGGGGTTGCTACCCGGGATCACAGGGCCCTAAACCACCGGAATAAATACTCAGAAACATACCTGCAAGGAGTCTCGGATGCTTCCCAGAGGATGGAGCATTGTCCAAGGAGAAAAATTATCTCGGGTATCTTCCCTGGAGGAGTCTGGGGTTGCTACCCGGGATTAAAGGGACCCAAACCACAGGAAAAACATCTGCGGGAGACGCCTGGGAGGAGTTCTGGGTAGATCCCGCAGGATGGACCAATGTCAAGAGAGAAAAATCATCTTGGGTGTCTTCCCTGGAGGAGTCTGGGGTTGCTACCCGGGATCACAGGGCCCTAAAGCACTGGAGAAAACTCTGCAGGAGATACCTGGGAGGAGTTCTGGGTAGATCCTGCAGGATGGACCGATGTCAAGAGAGAAAAATCATCTTGGGTGTCTTCCCTGGAGGAGTCTGGGGTTGCTACCTGGGATGACAGAACCCTAAACCGCGAGAAAAAGGACTCAGGGACATAGCTGCGACAAGTCTCGGATGCATCCCAGAGGATGGAGCTTTGTCCAAGGAGAAAAATCAGCTCGGGTATCTTCCCTGGAGGAGTCTGGGGTTGCTACCCTGTATCACTGGGCCCTAAAGCACTGGAGAAAACTCTGCGGGAGAGGCCTGGGAGGAGTTCTGGGTAGATCCCACAGGATGGACCACTGTCAAGAGAGAAAAATCATCTTGGGTGTCTTCCCTGGAGGAGTCTGGGGTTGCTACCGGGGATGACAGAACCCTAAACCGCGAGAAAAGTGACTCAGGGACATAGCTACGACAAGTCTCGGATGCATCCCAGAGGCTGGAGATATGTCCAAGGAGAAAAATCATTTCTGGTATGTTCCCTGGAGGAGTCTGGGGTTGCTACCGGGATTACAGGGACCCAAACCACCGGAAAAATGTCTGCGGGAGACGCCTGGGAGGAATCTCAGATGCATCCCAGAAGATGGAGCATTGTCCAAGGAGAAAAATCATCTCGGGTATCTTCCCTGGAGGAGTCTGGGGTTGCTACCCGGGATTACAGGGCCCTAAACCACCGGAATAAAGACTCAGAAACATACCTGCAAGGAGTCTCGGATGCTTCCCAGAGGATGGAGCATTGTCCAAGGAGAAAAATTATCTCGGGTGTCTTCCCTGGAGGAGTCTGGGGTTGCTACCCGGGATCACAGGGACCCAAACCACAGGAAAAATGTCTGCGGGAGACGCCTGGGAGGAATCTCAGATGCATCCCAGAAGATGGAGCATTGTCCAAGGAGAAAAATCATCTCGGGTATCTTCCCTGGAGGAGTCTGGGGTTGCTACATGGGATGACAGAACCCTAAACCGCGAGAAAAAAGACTCAGGGACATAGCTGCGACAAGTCTCGGATGCATCCCAGAGGATGGATCTTTGTCCAAGGAGAAAAATCATCTCGGGTGTCTTCCCTGGAGGAGTCTGGGGTTGCTACCCGGGATTACAGGGACCCAAACCACCGGAAAAATGTCTGCGGGAGACGCCTGGGAGGAATCTCAGATGCATCCCAGAAGATGGAGCATTGTCCAAGGAGAAAAATCATCTCGGGTATCTTCCCTGGAGGAGCCTGGGGTTGCTACCTGGGGTGACAGAACCCTAAACCGCGAGAAAAAAGACTCAGGGACATAGCTGCAACAAGTCTCGGATGCATCAGAGAGGATGGAGCTTTGTCCAAGGAGAAAAATCATCTCGGGTGTCTTCCCTGGAGGAGTCTGTGGTTGCTAACTGGGATTACAAGGACCCAAACCACCGGAAAAATGTCTGCGGGAGACACCTGGGAGGAATCTCAGATGCATCCCAGAAGATGGAGCATTGTCCAAGGAGAAAAATCATCTCGGGTATCTTCCCTGGAGGAGTCTGGGGTTGCTACCTGGGATGACAGAACCCTAAACCGCGAGAAAAAAGACTCAGGGACATAGCTGAGACAAGTCTCGGATGCATCCCAGAGGATGGAGCTTTGTCCAAGGAGAAAAATCATCTCGGATATCTTCCCTGGAGGAGTCTGGGGTTGCTACCCTGTATCACTGGGCCCTAAAGCACTGGAGAAAACTCTGCGGGAGAGGCCTGGGAGGAGTTCTGGGTAGATCCCACAGGATGGACCACTGTCAAGAGAGAAAAATCATCTTGGGTGTCTTCCCTGGAGGAGTCTGGCGTTGCTACCGGGGATGACAGAACCCTAAACCGCGAGAAAAGTGACTCAGGGACATAGCTACGACAAGTCTCGGATGCATCCCAGAGGATGGAGATATGTCCAAGGAGAAAAATCATTTCTGGTATGTTCCCTGGAGGAGTCTGGGGTTGCTACCCGGGATTACAGGGACCCAAACCACAGGAAAAATATCTGCGGGAGACGCCTGGGAGGAATCTCAGATGCATCCCAGAAGATGGAGCATTGTCCAAGGAGAAAAATCATCTCGGGTATCTTCCCTGGAGGAGTCTGGGGTTGCTACCCGGGATTACAGGGACCCAAACCACAGGAAAAATATCTGCGGGAGTCGCCTGGGAGGAATCTCAGATGCATCCCAGAAGATGGAGCATTGTCCAAGGAGAAAAATCATCTCGGGTATCTTCCCTGGAGGAGTCTGGGGTTGCTACCCGGGATCACAGGGCCCTAAAGCACTGGAGAAAACTCTGCGGGATATACCTGGGAGGAGTTCTGGGTAGATCCTGCAGGATGGACCGATGTCAAGAGAGAAAAATCATCTTGGGTGTCTTCCCTGGAGGAGTCTGGGGTTGCTACTCGGGATCACAGGGCCCTAAACCACCGGAATAAAGACTCAGGGACATACCTGCAAGGAGTCTCGGATGCTTCCCAGAGGATGGAGTATTGTCCAAGGAGAAAAATTATCTCGGGTATCTTCCCTGGAGGAGTCTGGGTTTGCTACCGGGGATGACAGAACCCTAAACCGCGAGAAAAAAAGACTCAGGGACATAGCTGCGACAAGTCTCGGATGCATCCCAGAAGATGGAGATATGTCCAAGGAGAAAAATCATCTCAGGTGTCTTCCCTGGAGGAGTCTGGGGTTGCTACCCAGTATCACTGGGCCCTAAAGCACTGGAGAAAACTCTGCGGGAGAGGCCTGGGAAGAGTTCTGGGTAAATCCCGCAGGACTGGACCACTGTCAAGAGAGAAAAATCATCTTGGGTGTCTTCCCTGGAGGAGTCTGGAGTTGCTACCTGGGATGACAGAACCCTAAACCGCGAGAAAAAAGACTCAGGGACATAGCTGCGACAAGTCTCGGATGCATCCCAGAGGATGGATCTTTGTCCAAGGAGAAAAATCATCTCGGGTGTCTTCCCTGGAGGAGTCTGGGGTTGCTACCCGGGATTACAGGGACCCAAACCACAGGAAAAATGTCTGCGTGAGACGCCTGGGAGGAATCTCAGATGCATCCCAGAAGATGGAGCATTGTCCAAGGAGAAAAATCATCTCGGGTATCTTCCCTGGAGGAGTCTGGGGTTGCTACCCGGGATCAAAGGGCCCTAAACCACCGGAATAAAGACTCAGGGACATACCTGCAAGGAGTCTCGGATGCTTCCCAGAGGATGGAGCACTGTCCAAGGAGAAAAACCATCTTGGGTGTCTTCCCTGGAGGATTCTGCGGTTGCTACCCGGGATTACAGGGACCCAAACCACAGGAAAAATGTCTACGGGAGACGCCTGGGAGGAATCTCAGATGCATCCCAGAAGATGGAGCATTGTCCAAGGAGAAAAATCATCTCGGCTATCTTCCCTGGAGGAGTCTGGGGTTGCTACCCGGGATCACAGGGCCCTAAACCACCGGAATAAATACTCAGAAACATACCTGCAAGGAGTCTCGGATGCTTCCCAGAGGATGGAGCATTGTCCAAGGAGAAAAATTATCTCGGGTATCTTCCCTGGAGGAGTCTGGGGTTGCTACCCGGGATCACAGGGCCCTAAACCACAGGAAAAACATCTGCGGGAGACGCCTGGGAGGAGTTCTGGGTAGATCCTGCAGGATTGGACCACTGTCAAGAGAGAAAAATCATCTTGGGTGTCTTCCCTGGAGGAGTCTGGGGTTGCTACCTGGGATGACAGAACCCTAAACCGCGAGAAAAAAGACTCAGGGACATAGCTGCGACAAGTCTCGGATGCATCCCAGAGGATGGATCTTTGTCCAAGGAGAAAAATCATCTCGGGTGTCTTCCCTGGAGGAGTCTGTGGTTGCTACCCGGGATTACAGGGACCCAAACCACCGGAAAAATGTCTGCGGGAGACGCCTGGGAGGAATCTCAGATGCATCCCAGAAGATGGAGCATTGTCCAAGGAGAAAAATCATCTCGGGTATCTTCCCTGGAGGAGTCTGGGGTTGCTACCTGGGATGACAGAACCCTAATCCGCGAGAAAAAAAACTCAGGGACATAGCTGCGACAAGTCTCGGATGCATCCCAGAGGATGGATCTTTGTCCAAGGAGAAAAATCATCTCGGGTGTCTTCCCTGGAGGAGTCTGGGGTTGCTACCCGGGATTACAGGGACCCAAACCACCGGAAAAATGTCTGCGGGAGACGCCTGGCAGGAATCTCAGATGAATCCCAGAAGATGGAGCATTGTCCAAGGAGAAAAATCATCTCGGGTATCTTCCCTGGAGGAGTCTGGGGTTGCTACCCGGGATCACAGGGCCCTAAACCACCGGAATAAAGACTCAGAAACATACCTGCAAGGAGTCTCGGATGCTTCCCAGAGGATGGAGCATTGTCCAAGGAGAAAAATTATCTCGGGTATCTTCCCTGGAGGAGTCTGGGGTTGCTACCCGGGATTAAAGGGACCCAAACCACAGGAAAAACATCTGCGGGAGACGCCTGGGAGGAGTTCTGGGTAGATCCCGCAGGATGGACCAATGTCAAGAGAGAAAAATCATCTTGGGTGTCTTCCCTGGAGGAGTCTGGGGTTGCTACCCGGGATCACAGGGCCCTAAAACACTGGAGAAAACTCAGCGGGAGATACGTGGGAGGAGTTCTGGGTATATCCTGCAGGATGGACTGATGTCAAGAGAGAAAAATCATCTTGGGTGTCTTCCCTGGAGGAGTCTGGGGTTGCTACCTGGGATGACAGAACCCTAAAGCACGAGAAAAAAGACTCAGGAACGTACCTGAGACAAGTCTCAGATGCATCCCAGAGGATGGAGCTTTGTCCAAGGAGAAAAATCATCTCGGATATCTTCCCTGGAGGAGTCTGGGGTTGCTACCCGGGATTACAGGGACCCAAACCACCGGAAAAATGTCTGCGGGAGACGCCTGGGAGGAATCTCAGATGCATCCCAGAAGATGGAGCATTGTCCAAGGAGAAAAATCATCTCGGGTATCTTCCCTGGAGGAGTCTGGGGTTGCTACCCGGGATCACAGGGCCCTAAACCACCGGAATAAAGACTCAGGGACATACCTGCAAGGAGTCTCGGATGCTTCCCAGAGGATGGAGCATTGTCCAAGGAGAAAAATTATCTCGGGTATCTTCCCTGGAGGAGTCTGGGGTTGCTACCCGGGATTACAGGGACCCAAACCACAGGAAAAACATCTGCGGGAATCGCCTGGGAGGAATCTCAGATGCATCCCAGAAGATGGAGCATTGTCCAAGGAGAAAAATTATCTCGGGTGTCTTCCCTGGAGGAGTCTGGGGTTGCTACCCGGGATCACAGGGACCCAAACCACAGGAAAAATGTCTGCGGGAGACGCCTGGGAGGAATCTCAGATGCATCCCAGAAGATGGAGCATTGTACAAGGAGAAAAATCATCTCGGGTATCTTCCCTGGAGGAGTCTGGGGTTGCTACATGGGATGACAGAACCCTAAACCGCGAGAAAAAAGACTCAGGGACATAGCTGCGACAAGTCTCGGATGCATCCCAGAGGATGGATCTTTGTCCAAGGAGAAAAATCATCTCGGGTGTCTTCCCTGGAGGAGTCTGGGGTTGCTACCCGGGATTACAGGGACCCAAACCACCGGAAAAATGTCTGCGGGAGACGCCTGGGAGGAATCTCAGATGCATCCCAGAAGATGGAGCATTGTCCAAGGAGAAAAATCATCTCGGGTATCTTCCCTGGAGGAGCCTGGGGTTGCTACCTGGGGTGACAGAACCCTAAACCGCGAGAAAAAAGACTCAGGGACATAGCTGCAACAAGTCTCGGATGCATCAGAGAGGATGGAGCTTTGTCCAAGGAGAAAAATCATCTCGGGTGTCTTCCCTGGAGGAGTCTGTGGTTGCTAACTGGGATTACAGGGACCCAAACCACCGGAAAAATGTCTGCGGGAGACACCTGGGAGGAATCTCAGATGCATCCCAGAAGATGGAGCATTGTCCAAGGAGAAAAATCATCTCGGGTATCTTCCCTGGAGGAGTCTGGGGTTGCTACCTGGGATGACAGAACCCTAAACCGCGAGAAAAAAGACTCAGGGACATAGCTGAGACAAGTCTCGGATGCATCCCAGAGGATGGAGCTTTGTCCAAGGAGAAAAATCATCTCGGATATCTTCCCTGGAGGAGTCTGGGGTTGCTACCGTGTATCACTGGGCCCTAAAGCACTGGAGAAAACTCTGCGGGAGAGGCCTGGGAGGAGTTCTGGGTAGATCCCACAGGATGGACCACTGTCAAGAGAGAAAAATCATCTTGGGTGTCTTCCCTGGAGGAGTCTGGCGTTGCTACCAGGGATGACAGAACCCTAAACCGCGAGAAAAGTGACTCAGGGGCATAGCTACGACAAGTCTCGGATGCATCCCAGAGGATGGAGATATGTCCAAGGAGAAAAATCATTTCTGGTATGTTCCCTGGAGGAGTCTGGGGTTGCTACCCGGGATTACAGGGACCCAAACCACAGGAAAAACCTCTGCGGGAATCGCCTGGGAGGAATCTCAGATGCATCCCAGAAGATGGAGCATTGTCCAAGGAGAAAAATTATCTCGGGTATCTTCCCTGGCGGAGTCTGGGGTTGCTACCCGGGATTACAGGGACCCAAACCACAGGAAAAATGTCTGCGGGAGACGCCTGGGAGGAATCTCAGATGCATCCCAGAAGATGGAGCATTGTCCAAGGAGAAAAATCATCTCGGGTATCTTACCTGGAGGAGTCTGGGGTTGCTACCCGGGATTACAGGGACCCAAACCACAGGAAAAATATCTGCGGGAGTCGCCTGGGAGGAATCTCAGATGCATCCCAGAAGATGGAGCATTGTCCAAGGAGAAAAATCATCTCGGGTATCTTCCATGGAGGAGTCTGGGGTTGCTACCCGGGATCACAGGGCCCTAAAGCACTGGAGAAAACTCTGCGGGATATACCTGGGAGGAGTTCTGGGTAGATCCTGCAGGATGGACCGATGTCAAGAGAGAAAAATCATCTTGGGTGTCTTCCCTGGAGGAGTCTGGGGTTGCTACTCGGGATCACAGGGCCCTAAACCACCGGAATAAAGACTCAGGGACATACCTGCAAGGAGTCTCGGATGCTTCCCAGAGGATGGAGTATTGTCCAAGGAGAAAAATTATCTCGGGTATCTTCCCTGGAGGAGTCTGGGTTTGCTACCGGGGATGACAGAACCCTAAACCGCGAGAAAAAAAGACTCAGGGACATAGCTGCGACAAGTCTCGGATGCATCCCAGAAGATGGAGATATGTCCAAGGAGAAAAATCATCTCAGGTGTCTTCCCTGGAGGAGTCTGGGGTTGCTACCCAGTATCACTGGGCCCTAAAGCACTGGAGAAAACTCTGCGGGAGAGGCCTGGGAAGAGTTCTGGGTAAATCCCGCAGGACTGGACCACTGTCAAGAGAGAAAAATCATCTTGGGTGTCTTCCCTGGAGGAGTCTGGAGTTGCTACCTGGGATGACAGAACCCTAAACCGCGAGAAAAAAGACTCAGGGACATAGCTGCGACAAGTCTCGGATGCATCCCAGAGGATGGATCTTTGTCCAAGGAGAAAAATCATCTCGGGTGTCTTCCCTGGAGGAGTCTGGGGTTGCTACCAGGGATTACAGGGACCCAAACCACCGGAAAAATGTCTGCGTGAGACGCCTGGGAGGAATCTCAGATGCATCCCAGAAGATGGAGCATTGTCCAAGGAGAAAAATCCTATCGGGTATCTTCCCTGGAGGAGTCTGGGGTTGCTACCCGGGATCAAAGGGCCCTAAACCACCGGAATAAAGACTCAGGGACATACCTGCAAGGAGTCTCGGATGTTTCCCAGAGGATGGAGCATTGTCCAAGGAGAAAAACCATCTTGGGTGTCTTCCCTGGAGGATTCTGCTCTTGCTACCCGGGATTACAGGGACCCAAACCACAGGAAAAATGTCTACGGGAGACGCCTGGGAGGAATCTCAGATGCATCCCAGTAGATGGAGCATTGTCCAAGGAGAAAAATCATCTCGGCTATCTTCCCTGGAGGAGTCTGGGGTTGCTACCCGGGATCACAGGGCCCTAAACCACCGGAATAAATACTCAGAAACATACCTGCAAGGAGTCTCGGATGCTTCCCAGAGGATGGAGCATTGTCCAAGGCGAAAAATTATCTCGGGTATCTTCCCTGGAGGAGTCTGGGGTTGCTACCCGGGATCACAGGGCCCTAAACCACAGGAAAAACATCTGCGGGAGACGCCTGGGAGGAGTTCTGGGTAGATCCCGCAGGATTGGACCACTGTCAAGAGAGAAAAATCATCTTGGGTGTCTTCCCTGGAGGAGTCTGGGGTTGCTACCTGGGATGACAGAACCCTAAACCGCGAGAAAAAAGACTCAGGGACATAGCTGCGACAAGTCTCGGATGCATCCCAGAGGATGGAGCTTTGTCCAAGGAGAAAAATCATCTCGGGTATCTTCCCTGGAGGAGTCTGGGGTTGCTACTCGGGATCACAGGGCCCTAAAGCTCTGGAGAAAACTCTGCGGGAGATACCTGGGAGGAGTTCTGGGTAGATCCTGCAGGATGGACCGATGTCAAGAGAGAAAAATCATCTTGGGTGTCTTCCCTGGAGGAGTCTGGGTTTGCTACCCGGGATCACAGGGTCCTAAACCACCGGAATAAAGACTCAGGGACATACCTGCAAGGAGTCTCGGATGCTTCCCAGAGGATGGAGCTTTGTCCAAGGAGGAAAATCATCTCGGGTGTCTTCCCTGGAGGAGTCTGGGGTTGCTACCCGGGATTACAGGGACCCAAACCACAGGAAAAAAATCTGTGGGAGTCACCTGGGAGGAATCTCAGATGCATCCCAGAAGATGGAGCATTGTCCAAGGAGAAAAATCATCTCGGGTATCTTCCCTGCAGGAGTCTGGGGTTGCTACCTGGGATGACAGAACCCTAAACCGCGAGAAAAAAGACTCAGGGACATAGCTGCGACAAGTCTCGGATGCATCCCAGAGGATGGATCTTTGTCCAAGGAGAAAAATCATCTCGGGTGTCTTCCCTGGAGGAGTCTGGGGTTGCTACCCGGGATTACAGGGACCCAAACCACCGGAAAAATGTCTGCGGGAGACGCCTGGGAGGAATCTCAGATGCATCCCAGAAGATGGAGCATTGTCCAAGGAGAAAAATCATCTCGGGTATCTTCCCTGGAGGAGTCTGGGGTTGCTACCTGGGATGACAGAACCCTAATCCGCGAGAAAAAAAACTCAGGGACATAGCTGCGACAAGTCTCGGATGCATCCCAGAGGATGGATCTTTGTCCAAGGAGAAAAATCATCTCGGGTGTCTTCCCTGGAGGAGTCTGGGGTTGCTACCCGGGATTACAGGGACCCAAACCACCGGAAAAATGTCTGCGGGAGACGCCTGGGAGGAATCTCAGATGCATCCCAGAAGATGGAGCATTGTCCAAGGAGAAAAATCATCTCGGGTATCTTCCCTGGAGGAGTCTGGGTTTGCTACCCGGGATCACAGGGCCCTAAACCACCGGAATAAAGACTCAGAAACATACCTGCAAGGAGTCTCGGATGCTTCCCAGAGGATGGAGCATTGTCCAAGGAGAAAAATTATCTCGGGTATCTTCCCTGGAGGAGTCTGGGGTTGCTACCCGGGATTAAAGGGACCCAAACCACAGGAAAAACATCTGCGGGAGACGCCTGGGAGGAGTTCTGGGTAGATCCCGCAGGATGGACCAATGTCAAGAGAGAAAAATCATCTTGGGTGTCTTCCCTGGAGGAGTCTGGGGTTGCTACCCGGGATCACAGGGCCCTAAAACACTGGAGAAAACTCGGCGGGAGATACCTGGGAGGAGTTCTGGGTATATCCTGCAGGATGGACTGATGTCAAGAGAGAAAAATCATCTTGGGTGTCTTCCCTGGAGGAGTCTGGGGTTGCTACCTGGGATGACAGAACCCTAAAGCACGAGAAAAAAGACTCAGGAACGTACCTGAGACAAGTCTCAGATGCATCCCAGAGGATGGAGCTTTGTCCAAGGAGAAAAATCATCTCGGATATCTTCCCTGGAGGAGTCTGGGGTTGCTACCCGGGATTACAGGGACCCAAACCACCGGAAAAATGTCTGCGGGAGACGCCTGGGAGGAATCTCAGATGCATCCCAGAAGATGGAGCATTGTCCAAGGAGAAAAATCATCTCGGGTATCTTCCCTGGAGGAGTCTGGGGTTGCTACCCGGGATCACAGGGCCCTAAACCACCGGAATAAAGACTCAGGGACATACCTGCAAGGAGTCTCGGATGCTTCCCAGAGGATGGAGCATTGTCCAGGGAGAAAAATTATCTCGGGTATCTTCCCTGGAGGAGTCTGGGGTTGCTACCCGGGATTACAGGGACCCAAACCACCGGAAAAATGTCTGCGGGAGACACCTGGGAGGAATGTCAGATGCATCCAAGAATATGGAGCATTGTCCAAGGAGAAAAATCATCTCGGGTATCTTCCCTGGAGGAGTCTGGGGTTGCTACCCTGTATCACTGGGCCCTAAAGCACTGGAGAAATCTCTGCGGGAGATACCTGGGAGGAGTTCTGGGTAGATCCCGCAGGATGGACCAATGTCAAGAGAGAAAAATCATCTGGGGTGTCTTCCCTGGAGGAGTCTGGGGTTGCTACCCGGGATCACAGGGCCCTAAAGCACTGGAGAAAACTCTGCGGGAGATACCTGGGAGGAGTTCTGGGTAGATCCTGCAGGATGGACCGAAGTCAAGAGAGAAAAATCATCTCGGGTGTCTTCCCTGGAGGAGTCTGGGGTTGCTACCCGGGATTAAAGGGAATCAAACCACAGGAAAAATGTCTGTGGGAGACGCCTGGGAGGAATCTCAGATGCATCCCAGAAGATGGAGCATTGTCCAAGGAGAAAAATCATCTCGGGTATCTTCCCTGGAGGAGTCTGGGGTTGCTACCCGGGATCACAGGGCCCTAAACCACCGGAATAAATACTCAGAAACATACCTGCAAGGAGTCTCGGATGCTTCCCAGAGGATGGAGCATTGTCCAAGGAGAAAAATTATCTCGGGTATCTTCCCTGGAGGAGTCTGGGGTTGCTACCCGGGATTACAGGGACCCAAACCACAGGAAAAACATCTGCGGGAGACGCCTGGGAGGAGTTCTGGGTAGATCCCGCAGGATGGACCAATGTCAAGAGAGAAAAATCATCTTGGGTGTCTTCCCTGGAGGAGTCTGGGGTTGCTACCCGGGATTACAGGGCCCTAAAGCACTGGAGAAAACTCTGCAGGAGATACCTGGGAGGAGTTCTGGGTAGATCCTGCAGGATGTACTGATGTCAAGAGAGAAAAATCATCTTGGGTGTCTTCCCTGGAGGAGTCTGGGGTTGCTACCTGGGATGACAGAACCCTAAACCGCGAGAAAAAGGACTCAGGGACATAGCTGCGACAAGTCTCGGATGCATCCCAGAGGATGGATCTTTGTCCAAGGAGAAAAATCATCTCGGGTGTCTTCCCTGGAGGAGTCTGGGGTTGCTACCCAGGATTACAGGGCCCTAAAGCACTGGAGAAAACTCTGCGGGAGAGGCCTGGGAGGAGTTCTGGGTAGATCCCGCAGGATTGGACCACTGTCAAGAGAGAAAAATCATCTTGGGTGTCTTCCCTGGAGGAGTCTGGGGTTGCTACCTGGGATGACAGAACCCTCAACCGCGAGAAAAAAGACTCAGGGACATAGCTGCGACAAGTCTCGGATGCTTCCCAGAGGATGGAGCTTTGTCCAAGGAGAAAAATCATCTCGGGTGTCTTCCCTGGAGGAGTCTGGGTTTGCTACCCGGGATTACAGGGACCCAAACCACTGGAAAAATGTCTGCGGGAGACGCCTGGGAGGAATCTCAGATGCATCCCAGAAGATGGAGCATTGTCCAAGGAGAAAAATCATCTCGGGTATCTTCCCTGGAGGAGTCTGGGGTTGCTACCCGGGATCACAGGGCCCTAAACCACCGGAATAAAGACTCAGGGACATACCTGCAAGGAGTGTCGGATGCTTCCCAGAGGATGGAGCATTGTCCAAGGAGAAAAATTATCTCGGGTATCTTCCCTGGAGGAGTCTGGTGTTGCTACCCGGGATTACAGGGACCCAAACCACAGGAAAAACATCTGCGGGAGACGCCTGGGAGGAGTTCTGGGTAGAGCCCGCAGGATGGACCAATGTCAAGAGAGAAAAATCATCTTGGGTGTCTTCCCTGGAGGAGTCTGGGGTTGCTACCTGGGATGACAGAACCCTAAACCGCGAAAAAAAGGGCTCAGGGACATAGCTGCGACAAGTCTCGGATGCATCCCAGAGGATGGAGCTTTGTCCAAGGAGAAAAATCAGCTCGGGTATCTTCCCTGGAGGAGTCTGGGGTTGCTACTCGGGATCACAGGGCCCTAAAGCTCTGGAGAAAACTCTGCGGGAGATACCTCGGAGGAGTTCTGGGTAGATCCTGCAGGATGGACCGATGTCAAGAGAGAAAAATCATCTTGGGTGTCTTCCCTGGAGGAGTCTGGGGTTGCTACCTGGGATGACAGAACCCTCAACCGCGAGAAAAAAGACTCAGGGACATAGCTGAGACAAGTCTCGGATGCATCCCAGAGGATGGATCTTTGTCCAAGGAGAAAAATCATCTCGGGTGTCTTCCCTGGAGGAGTCTGGGGTTGCTACCCGGGATTACAGGGACCCAAACCACCGGAAAAATGTCTGCGGGAGACGCCTGGGAGGAATCTCAGATGCATCCCAGAAGATGGAGCATTGTCCAAGGAGAAAAATCATCTCGGGTATCTTCCCTGGAGGAGTCTGGGGTTGCTACCTGGGATGACAGAACCCTAATCCGCGAGAAACAAAACTCAGGGACATAGCTGCGACAAGTCTCGGATGCATCCCAGAGGATGGATCTTTGTCCAAGGAGAAAAATGATCTCGGGTGTCTTCCCTGGAGGAGTCTGGGGTTGCTACCCGGGATTACAGGGACCCAAACTACCGGAAAAATGTCTGCGGGAGACGCCTGGGAGGAATCTCAGACGCATCCCAGAGGATGGAGCATTGTCCAAGGAGAAAAATCATCTCGGGTATCTTCCCTGGAGGAGTCTGGGGTTGCTACCCGGGATTACAGGGACCCAAACCACCGGAAAAACATCTGTGGGAATCGCCTGGGAGGAATCTCAGATGCATCCCAGAAGATGGAGCATTGTCCAAGGAGAAAAATCATCTCGGGTATCTTCCCTGGAGGAGTCTGGTGTTGCTACCCGGGATCACAGGGCCCTAAACCACCGGAATAAAGACTCAGGGACATACCTGCAAGGAGTCTCGGATGCTTCCCAGAGGATGGAGCTTTGTCCAAGGAGAAAAATTATCTCGGGTATCTATCCTGGAGGAGTCTTGGGTTGCTACCCGGGATTACAGGGACCCAAACCACAGGAAAAACATCTGCGGGAATCGCCTGGGAGGAATCTTAGATGCATCCCAGAAGATGGAGCATTGTCCAAGGAGAAAAATTATCTCGGGTATCTTCCCTGGAGGAGTCTGGGGTTGCTACCCGGGATTACAGGGACCCAAACCACAGGAAAAACATCTGCGGGAATCGCCTGGGAGGAATCTTAGATGCATCCCAGAAGATGGAGCATTGTCCAAGGAGAAAAATCATCTCGGGTATCTTCCCTGGAGGAGTCTGGGTTTGCTACCCGGGATCACAGGGCCCTAAACCACCGGAATAAAGACTCAGGGACATACCTGCAAGGAGTCTCGGATGCTTCCCAGAGGATGGAGCTTTGTCCAAGGAGAAAAATCATCTCGGGTGTCTTCCCTGGAGGAGTCTGCGGTTGCTACCCGGGATTACAGGGACCCAAACCATCGGAAAAATGTCTGCGGGAATCGCCTGGGAGGAATCTCAGATGCATCCCAGAAGATGGAGCATTGTCCAAGGAGAAAAATCATCTCGGGTGTCTTCCCTGGAGGAGTCTGGGGTTGCTACCCGGGATTACAGGGACCAAAACCACAGGAAAAATGTCTGCGGGAGACGCCTGGGAGGAATCTCAGATGCATCCCAGAAGATGGAGCATTGTCCAAGGAGAAAAATCATCTCGGGTATCTTCCCTGGAGGAGTCTGGGGTTGCTACCCGGGATTACAGGGACCCAAACCACAGGAAAAATGTCTGCGGGAGACGCCTGGGAGGAATCTCAGATGCATCCCAGAAGATGGAGCATTGTCCAAGGAGAAAAATCATCTCGGGTATCTTCCCTGGAGGAGTCTGGGCTTGCTACCCGGGATCACAGGGCCCTAAAGCACTGGAGAAAACTCTGCGGGATATACCTGGGAGGAGTTCTGGGTAGATCCTGCAGGATGGACCGATGTCAAGAGAGAAAAATCATCTTGGGTGTCTTCCCTGGAGGAGTCTGGGGTTGCTACCCGGGATCACAGGGACCCAAACCACGGGAAAAATGTCTGCGGAAGACGCCTGGGAGGAATCTCAGATGCATCCCAGAAGATGGAGCATTGTCCAAGGAGAAAAATCATCTCGGGTATCTTCCCTGGAGGAGTCTGGGATTGCTACCCGGGATTACAGGGACCCAAACCACAGGAAAAACATCTGCGGAAATCGCCTGGGAGGAATCTCAGATGCATCCCAGAAGATGGAGCATTGTCCAAGGAGAAAAATTATCTCGGGTATCTTCCCTGGAGGAGTCTGGGGTTGCTACCCGGGATTACAGGGACCCAAACCACAGGAAAAATGTCTGCGGGAGACGCCTGGGAGGAATCTCAGATGCATCCCAGAAGATGGAGCATTGTCCAAGGAGAAAAATCATCTCGGGTATCTTCCCTGGAGGAGTCTGGGCTTGCTACCCGGGATCACAGGGCCCTAAAGCACTGGAGGAAACTCTGCGGGATATACCTGGGAGGAGTTCTGGGTAGATCCTGCAGGATGGACCGATGTCAAGAGAGAAAAATCATCTTGGGTGTCTTCCCTGGAGGAGTCTGGGGTTGCTACCCGGGATCACAGGGACCCAAACCACAGGAAAAATGTCTGCGGGAGACGCCTGGGAGGAATCTCAGATGCATCCCAGAAGATGGAGCATTGTCCAAGGAGAAAAATCATCTCGGGTATCTTCCCTGGAGGAGTCTGGGGTTGCTACATGGGATGACAGAACCCTAAACCGCGAGAAAAAAGACTCAGGGACATAGCTGCGACAAGTCTCGGATGCATCCCAGAGGATGGATCTTTGTCCAAGGAGAAAAATCATCTCGGGTGTCTTCCCTGGAGGAGTCTGCTGTTGCTACCCGGGATTACAGGGACCCAAACCACCGGAAAAATGTCTGCGGGAGACGCCTGGGAGGAATCTCAGATGCATCCCAGAAGATGGAGCATTGTCCAAGGAGAAAAATCATCTCGGGTATCTTCCCTGGAGGAGTCTGGGGTTGCTACCCGGGATCAAAGGGCCCTAAACCACCGGAATAAAGACTCAGGGACATACCTGCAAGGAGTCTCGGATGCTTCCCAGAGGATGGAGCATTGTCCAAGGAGAAAAACCATCTTGGGTGTCTTCCCTGGAGGATTCTGCGGTTGCTACCCGGGATTACAGGGACCCAAACCACAGGAAAAATGTCTACGGGAGACGCCTGGGAGGAATCTCAGATGCATCCCAGTAGATGGAGCATTGTCCAAGGAGAAAAATCATCTCGGCTATCTTCCCTGGAGGAGTCTGGGGTTGCTACCCGGGATCACAGGGCCCTAAACCACCGGAATAAATACTCAGAAACATACCTGCAAGGAGTCTCGGATGCTTCCCAGAGGATGGAGCATTGTCCAAGGAGAAAAATTATCTCGGGTATCTTCCCTGGAGGAGTCTGGGGTTGCTACCCGGGATCACAGGGCCCTAAACCACAGGAAAAACATCTGCGGGAGACGCCTGGGAGGAGTTCTGGGTAGATCCCGCAGGATTGGACCACTGTCAAGAGAGAAAAATCATCTTGGGTGTCTTCCCTGGAGGAGTCTGGGGTTGCTACCTGGGATGACAGAACCCTAAACCGCGAGAAAAAAGACTCAGGGACATAGCTGCGACAAGTCTCGGATGCATCCCAGAGGATGGAGCTTTGTCCAAGGAGAAAAATCATCTCGGGTATCTTCCCTGGAGGAGTCTGGGGTTGCTACTCGGGATCACAGGGCCCTAAAGCTCTGGAGAAAACTCTGCGGGAGATACCTGGGAGGAGTTCTGGGTAGATCCTGCAGGATGGACCGATGTCAAGAGAGAAAAATCATCTTGGGTGTCTTCCCTGGAGGAGTCTGGGTTTGCTACCCGGGATCACAGGGTCCTAAACCACCGGAATAAAGACTCAGGGACATACCTGCAAGGAGTCTCGGATGCTTCCCAGAGGATGGAGCTTTGTCCAAGGAGGAAAATCATCTCGGGTGTCTTCCCTGGAGGAGTCTGGGGTTGCTACCCGGGATTACAGGGACCCAAACCACAGGAAAAAAATCTGTGGGAGTCACCTGGGAGGAATCTCAGATGCATCCCAGAAGATGGAGCATTGTCCAAGGAGAAAAATCATCTCGGGTATCTTCCCTGCAGGAGTCTGGGGTTGCTACCTGGGATGACAGAACCCTAAACCGCGAGAAAAAAGACTCAGGGACATAGCTGCGACAAGTCTCGGATGCATCCCAGAGGATGGATCTTTGTCCAAGGAGAAAAATCATCTCGGGTGTCTTCCCTGGAGGAGTCTGGGGTTGCTACCCGGGATTACAGGGACCCAAACCACCGGAAAAATGTCTGCGGGAGACGCCTGGGAGGAATCTCAGATGCATCCCAGAAGATGGAGCATTGTCCAAGGAGAAAAATCATCTCGGGTATCTTCCCTGGAGGAGTCTGGGGTTGCTACCTGGGATGACAGAACCCTAATCCGCGAGAAAAAAAACTCAGGGACATAGCTGCGACAAGTCTCGGATGCATCCCAGAGGATGGATCTTTGTCCAAGGAGAAAAATCATCTCGGGTGTCTTCCCTGGAGGAGTCTGGGGTTGCTACCCGGGATTACAAGGACCCAAACCACCGGAAAAATGTCTGCGGGAGACGCCTGGGAGGAATCTCAGATGCATCCCAGAAGATGGAGCATTGTCCAAGGAGAAAAATCATCTCGGGTATCTTCCCTGGAGGAGTCTGGGTTTGCTACCCGGGATCACAGGGCCCTAAACCACCGGAATAAAGACTCAGAAACATACCTGCAAGGAGTCTCGGATGCTTCCCAGAGGATGGAGCATTGTCCAAGGAGAAAAATTATCTCGGGTATCTTCCCTGGAGGAGTCTGGGGTTGCTACCCGGGATTAAAGGGACCCAAACCACAGGAAAAACATCTGCGGGAGACGCCTGGGAGGAGTTCTGGGTAGATCCCGCAGGATGGACCAATGTCAAGAGAGAAAAATCATCTTGGGTGTCTTCCCTGGAGGAGTCTGGGGTTGCTACCCGGGATCACAGGGCCCTAAAACACTGGAGAAAACTCGGCGGGAGATACCTGGGAGGAGTTCTGGGTATATCCTGCAGGATGGACTGATGTCAAGAGAGAAAAATCATCTTGGGTGTCTTCCCTGGAGGAGTCTGGGGTTGCTACCTGGGATGACAGAACCCTAAAGCACGAGAAAAAAGACTCAGGAACGTACCTGAGACAAGTCTCAGATGCATCCCAGAGGATGGAGCTTTGTCCAAGGAGAAAAATCATCTCGGATATCTTCCCTGGAGGAGTCTGGGGTTGCTACCCGGGATTACAGGGACCCAAACCACCGGAAAAATGTCTGCGGGAGACGCCTGGGAGGAATCTCAGATGCATCCCAGAAGATGGAGCATTGTCCAAGGAGAAAAATCATCTCGGGTATCTTCCCTGGAGGAGTCTGGGGTTGCTACCCGGGATCACAGGGCCCTAAACCACCGGAATAAAGACTCAGGGACATACCTGCAAGGAGTCTCGGATGCTTCCCAGAGGATGGAGCATTGTCCAAGGAGAAAAATTATCTCGGGTATCTTCCCTGGAGGAGTCTGGGGTTGCTACCCGGGATTACAGGGACCCAAACCACTGGAAAAATGTCTGCGGGAGACACCTGGGAGGAATGTCAGATGCATCCAAGAATATGGAGCATTGTCCAAGGAGAAAAATCATCTCGGGTATCTTCCCTGGAGGAGTCTGGGGTTGCTACCCTGTATCACTGGGCCCTAAAGCACTGGAGAAATCTCTGCGGGAGATACCTGGGAGGAGTTCTGGGTAGATCCCGCAGGATGGACCAATGTCAAGAGAGAAAAATCATCTGGGGTGTCTTCCCTGGAGGAGTCTGGGGTTGCTACCCGGGATCACAGGGCCCTAAAGCACTGGAGAAAACTCTGCGGGAGATACCTGGGAGGAGTTCTGGGTAGATCCTGCAGGATGGACCGATGTCAAGAGAGAAAAATCATCTTGGGTGTCTTCCCTGGAGGAGTCTGGGGTTGCTACCCGGGATTAAAGGGAATCAAACCACAGGAAAAATGTCTGTGGGAGACGCCTGGGAGGAATCTCAGATGCATCCCAGAAGATGGAGCATTGTCCAAGGAGAAAAATCATCTCGGGTATCTTCCCTGGAGGAGTCTGGGGTTGCTACCCGGGATCACAGGGCCCTAAACCACCGGAATAAATACTCAGAAACATACCTGCAAGGAGTCTCGGATGCTTCCCAGAGGATGGAGCATTGTCCAAGGAGAAAAATTATCTCGGGTATCTTCCCTGGAGGAGTCTGGGGTTGCTACCCGGGATTACAGGGACCCAAACCACAGGAAAAACATCTGCGGGAGACGCCTGGGAGGAGTTCTGGGTAGATCCCGCAGGATGGACCAATGTCAAGAGAGAAAAATCATCTTGGGTGTCTTCCCTGGAGGAGTCTGGGGTTGCTACCCGGGATCACAGGGCCCTAAAGCACTGGAGAAAACTCTGCAGGAGATACCTGGGAGGAGTTCTGGGTAGATCCTGCAGGATGGACCGATGTCAAGAGAGAAAAATCATCTTGGGTGTCTTCCCTGGAGGAGTCTGGGGTTGCTACCTGGGATGACAGAACCCTAAACCGCGAGAAAAAGGACTCAGGGACATAGCTGCGAAAAGTCTCGGATGCATCCCAGAGGATGGAGCTTTGTCCAAGGAGAAAAATCATCTCGGGTGTCTTCCCTGGAGGAGTCTGGGGTTGCTACCCAGGATTACAGGGCCCTAAAGCACTGGAGAAAACTCTGCGGGAGAGGCCTGGGAGGAGTTCTGGGTAGATCCCGCAGGATTGGACCACTGTCAAGAGAGAAAAATCATCTTGGGTGTCTTCCCTGGAGGAGTCTGGGGTTGCTACCTGGGATGACAGAACCCTCAACCGCGAGAAAAAAGACTCAGGGACATAGCTGCGACAAGTCTCGGATGCTTCCCAGAGGATGGAGCTTTGTCCAAGGAGAAAAATCATCTCGGGTGTCTTCCCTGGAGGAGTCTGGGGTTGCTACCCGGGATTACAGGGACCCAAACCACCGGAAAAATGTCTGCGGGAGACGCCTGGGAGGAATCTCAGATGCATCCCAGAAGATGGAGCATTGTCCAAGGAGAAAAATCATCTCGGCTATCTTCCCTGGAGGAGTCTGGGGTTGCTACCCGGGATCACAGGGCCCTAAACCACCGGAATAAAGACTCAGGGACATACCTGCAAGGAGTCTCGGATGCTTCCCAGAGGATGGAGCATTGTCCAAGGAGAAAAATTATCTCGGGTATCTTCCCTGGAGGAGTCTGCTGTTGCTACCCGGGATTACAGGGACCCAAACCACAGGAAAAACATCTGCGGGAGACGACTGGGAGGAGTTCTGGGTAGAGCCCGCAGGATGGACCAATGTCAAGAGAGAAAAATCATCTTGGGTGTCTTCCCTGGAGGAGTCTGGGGTTGCTACCTGGGATGACAGAACCCTAAACCGCGAAAAAAAGGGCTCAGGGACATAGCTGCGACAAGTCTCGGATGCATCCCAGAGGATGGAGCTTTGTCCAAGGAGAAAAATCAGCTCGGGTATCTTCCCTGGAGGAGTCTGGGGTTGCTACTCGGGATCACAGGGCCCTAAAGCTCTGGAGAAAACTCTGCGGGAGATACCTCGGAGGAGTTCTGGGTAGATCCTGCAGGATGGACCGATGTCAAGAGAGAAAAATCATCTTGGGTGTCTTCCCTGGAGGAGTCTGGGGTTGCTACCTGGGATGACAGAACCCTCAACCGCGAGAAAAAAGACTCAGGGACATAGCTGAGACAAGTCTCGGATGCATCCCAGAGGATGGATCTTTGTCCAAGGAGAAAAATCATCTCGGGTGTCTTCCCTGGAGGAGTCTGGGGTTGCTACCCGGGATTACAGGGACCCAAACCACCGGAAAAATGTCTGCGGGAGACGCCTGGGAGGAATCTCAGATGCATCCCAGAAGATGGAGCATTGTCCAAGGAGAAAAATCATCTCGGGTATCTTCCCTGGAGGAGTCTGGGGTTGCTACCTGGGATGACAGAACCCTAATCCGCGAGAAAAAAAACTCAGGGACATAGCTGCGACAAGTCTCGGATGCATCCCAGAGGATGGAGCTTTGTCCAAGGAGAAAAATCATCTCGGGTGTCTTCCCTGGAGGAGTCTGGGGTTGCTACCCGGGATTACAGGGACCCAAACTACCGGAAAAATGTCTGCGGGAGACGCCTGGGAGGAATCTCAGACGCATCCCAGAGGATGGAGCATTGTCCAAGGAGAAAAATCATCTCAGGTATCTTCCCTGGAGGAGTCTGGGGTTGCTACCCGGGATTACAGGGACCCAAACCACAGGAAAAACATCTGTGGGAATCGCCTGGGAGGAATCTCAGATGCATCCCAGAAGATGGAGCATTGTCCAAGGAGAAAAATCATCTCGGGTATCTTCCCTGGAGGAGTCTGGTGTTGCTACCCGGGATCACAGGGCCCTAAACCACCGGAATAAAGACTCAGGGACATACCTGCAAGGAGTCTCGGATGCTTCCCAGAGGATGGAGCTTTGTCCAAGGAGAAAAATTATCTCGGGTATCTATCCTGGAGGAGTCTTGGGTTGCTACCCGGGATTACAGGGACCCAAACCACAGGAAAAACATCTGCGGGAATCGCCTGGGAGGAATCTCAGATGCATCCCAGAAGATGGAGCATTGTCCAAGGAGAAAAATCATCTCGGGTATCTTCCCTGGAGGAGTCTGGGTTTGCTACCCGGGATCACAGGGCCCTAAACCACCGGAATAAAGACTCAGGGACATACCTGCAAGGAGTCTCGGATGCTTCCCAGAGGATGGAGCTTTGTCCAAGGAGAAAAATTATCTCGGGTATCTTTCCTGGAGGAGTCTGGGGTTGCTAACCGGGATTACAGGGACCCAAACCACAGGAAAAACATCTGCGGGAATCGCCTGGGAGGAATCTCAGATGCATCCCAGAAGATGGAGCATTGTCCAAGGAGAAAAATCATCTCGGGTATCTTCCCTGGAGGAGCCTGGGGTTGCTACCTGGGGTGACAGAACCCTAAACCGCGAGAAAAAAGACTCAGGGACATAGCTGCAACAAGTCTCGGATGCATCAGAGAGGATGGAGCTTTGTCCAAGGAGAAAAATCATCTCGGGTGTCTTCCCTGGAGGAGTCTGCGGTTGCTACCCGGGATTACAGGGACCCAAACCACCGGAAAAATGTCTGCGGGAGACGCCTGGGAGGAATCTCAGATGCATCCCAGAAGATGGAGCATTGTCCAAGGAGAAAAATCATCTCGGGTATCTTCCCTGCAGGAGTCTGGGGTTGCTACCTGGGATGACAGAACCCTAAACCGCGAGAAAAAAGACTCAGGGACATAGCTGAGACAAGTCTCGGATGCATCCCAGAGGATGGAGCTTTGTCCAAGGAGAAAAATCATCTCGGATATCTTCCCTGGAGGAGTCTGGGTTTGCTACCCTGTATCACTGGGCCCTAAAGCGCTGGAGAAAACTCTGCGGGAGAGGCCTGGGAGGAGTTCTGGGAAGATCCCACAGGATGGACCACTGTCAAGAGAGAAAAATCATCTTGGGTGTCTTCCCTGGAGGAGTCTGGGGTTGCTACCGGGGATGACAGAACCCTAAACCGCGAGAAAAGTGACTCAGGGACTTAGCTACGACAAGTCTCGGATGCATCCCAGAGGATGGAGATATGTCCAAGGAGAAAAATCATTTCTGGTATGTTCACTGGAGGAGTCTGGGGTTGCTACCCGGGATTACAGGGACCCAAACCACCGGAAAAATGTCTGCGGGAGACGCCTGGGAGGAATCTCAGATGCATCCCAGAAGATGGAGCATTGTCCAAGGAGAAAAATCATCTCGGGTATCTTCCCTGGAGGAGTCTGGGGTTGCTACCCGGGATTACAGGGACCCAAACCACAGGAAAATCATCTGCGGGAATCGCCTGGGAGGAATCTCAGATGCATCCCAGAAGATGGAGCATTGTCCAAGGAGAAAAATCATCTCGGGTATCTTCCCTGGAGGAGTCTGGGGTTGCTACTCGGGATCACAGGGCCCTAAACCACCGGAATAAAGACTCAGGGACATAACTGCAAGGAGTCTCGGATGCTTCCCAGAGGATGGAGTATTGTCCAAGGAGAAAAATTATCTCGGGTATCTTCCCTGGAGGAGTCTGGGTTTGCTACCGGGGATGACAGAACCCTAAACCGCGAGAAAAAAGACTCAGGGACATAGCTGCGACAAGTCTCGGATGCATCCCAGAAGATGGAGATATGTCCAAGGAGAAAAATCATCTCAGGTATCTTCCCTGGAGGAGTCAGGGGTTGCTACCCGGGATTACAGGGACCCAAACTACCGGAAAAATGTCTGCGGGAGACGCCTGGGAGGAATCTCAGACGCATCCCAGAGGATGGAGCATTGTCCAAGGAGAAAAATCATCTCGGGTATCTTCCCTGGAGGAGTCTGGGGTTGCTACCCGGGATTACAGGGACCCAAACCACCGGAAAAACATCTGTGGGAATCGCCTGGGAGGAATCTCAGATGCATCCCAGAAGATGGAGCATTGTCCAAGGAGAAAAATCATCTCGGGTATCTTCCCTGGAGGAGTCTGGTGTTGCTACCCGGGATCACAGGGCCCTAAACCACCGGAATAAAGACTCAGGAACATACCTGCAAGGAGTCTCGGATGCTTCCCAGAGGATGGAGCTTTGTCCAAGGAGAAAAATTATCTCGGGTATCTATCCTGGAGGAGTCTTGGGTTGCTACCCGGGATTACAGGGACCCAAACCACAGGAAAAACATCTGCGGGAATCGCCTGGGAGGAATCTTAGATGCATCCCAGAAGATGGAGCATTGTCCAAGGAGAAAAATTATCTCGGGTATCTTCCCTGGAGGAGTCTGGGGTTGCTACCCGGGATTACAGGGACCCAAACCACAGGAAAAACATCTGCGGGAATCGCCTGGGAGGAATCTTACATGCATCCCAGAAGATGGAGCATTGTCCAAGGAGAAAAATCATCTCGGGTATCTTCCCTGGAGGAGTCTGGGTTTGCTACCCGGGATCACAGGGCCCTAAACCACCGGAATAAAGACTCAGGGACATACCTGCAAGGAGTCTCGGATGCTTCCCAGAGGATGGAGCTTTGTCCAAGGAGAAAAATCATCTCGGGTGTCTTCCCTGGAGGAGTCTGCGGTTGCTACCCGGGATTACAGGGACCCAAACCATCGGAAAAATGTCTGCGGGAATCGCCTGGGAGGAATCTCAGATGCATCCCAGAAGATGGAGCATTGTCCAAGGAGAAAAATCATCTCGGGTATCTTCCCTGCAGGAGTCTGGGGTTGCTACCTGGGATGACAGAACCCTAAACCGCGAGAAAAAAGACTCAGGGACATAGCTGAGACAAGTCTCGGATGCATCCCAGAGGATGGAGCTTTGTCCAAGGAGAAAAATCATCTCGGATATCTTCCCTGGAGGAGTCTGGGTTTGCTACCCTGTATCACTGGGCCCTAAAGCGCTGGAGAAAACTCTGCGGGAGAGGCCTGGGAGGAGTTCTGGGAAGATCCCACAGGATGGACCACTGTCAAGAGAGAAAAATCATCTTGGGTGTCTTCCCTGGAGGAGTCTGGGGTTGCTACCGGGGATGACAGAACCCTAAACCGCGAGAAAAGTGACTCAGGGACTTAGCTACGACAAGTCTCGGATGCATCCCAGAGGATGGAGATATGTCCAAGGAGAAAAATCATTTCTGGTATGTTCCCTGGAGGAGTCTGGGGTTGCTACCCGGGATTACAGGGACCAAAACCACAGGAAAAATGTCTGCGGGAGACGCCTGGGAGGAATCTCAGATGCATCCCAGAAGATGGAGCATTGTCCAAGGAGAAAAATCATCTCGGGTATCTTCCCTGGAGGAGTCTGGGGTTGCTACCCGGGATTACAGGGACCCAAACCACAGGAAAAATGTCTGCGGGAGATGCCTGGGAGGAATCTCAGATGCATCCCAGAAGATGGAGCATTGTCCAAGGAGAAAAATCATCTCGGGTATCTTCCCTGGAGGAGTCTGGGCTTGCTACCCGGGATCACAGGGCCCTAAAGCACTGGAGAAAACTCTGCGGGATATACCTGGGAGGAGTTCTGGGTAGATCCTGCAGGATGGACCGATGTCAAGAGAGAAAAATCATCTTGGGTGTCTTCCCTGGAGGAGTCTGGGGTTGCTACCCGGGATCACAGGGACCCAAACCACAGGAAAAATGTCTGCGGAAGACGCCTGGGAGGAATCTCAGATGCATCCCAGAAGATGGAGCATTGTCCAAGGAGAAAAATCATCTCGGGTATCTTCCCTGGAGGAGTCTGGGATTGCTACCCGGGATTACAGGGACCCAAACCACAGGAAAAACATCTGCGGGAATCGCCTGGGAGGAATCTCAGATGCATCCCAGAAGATGGAGCATTGTCCAAGGAGAAAAATTATCTCGGGTATCTTCCCTGGAGGAGTCTGGGGTTGCTACCCGGGATTACAGGGACCCAAACCACAGGAAAAATGTCTGCGGGAGACGCCTGGGAGGAATCTCAGATGCATCCCAGAAGATGGAGCATTGTCCAAGGAGAAAAATCATCTCGGGTATCTTCCCTGGAGGAGTCTGGGCTTGCTACCCGGGATCACAGGGCCCTAAAGCACTGGAGGAAACTCTGCGGGATATACCTGGGAGGAGTTCTGGGTAGATCCTGCAGGATGGACCGATGTCAAGAGAGAAAAATCATCTTGGGTGTCTTCCCTGGAGGAGTCTGGGGTTGCTACCCGGGATCACAGGGACCCAAACCACAGGAAAAATGTCTGCGGGAGACGCCTGGGAGGAATCTCAGATGCATCCCAGAAGATGGAGCATTGTCCAAGGAGAAAAATCATCTCGGGTATCTTCCCTGGAGGAGTCTGGGGTTGCTACATGGGATGACAGAACCCTAAAACGCGAGAAAAAAGACTCAGGGACATAGCTGCGAAAAGTCTCGGATGCATCCCAGAGGATGGATCTTTGTCCAAGGAGAAAAATCATCTCGGGTGTCTTCCCTGGAGGAGTCTGGGGTTGCTACCCGGGATTACAGGGACCCAAACCACCGGAAAAATGTCTGCGGGAGACGCCTGGGAGGAATCTCAGATGCATCCCAGAAGATGGAGCATTGTCCAAGGAGAAAAATCATCTCGGGTATCTTCCCTGGAGGAGTCTGGGGTTGCTACCTGGGATGACAGAACCCTAAACCGCGAGAAAAAAGACTCAGGGACATAGCTGCAACAAGTCTCGGATGCATCAGAGAGGATGGAGCTTTGTCCAAGGAGAAAAATCATCTCGGGTGTCTTCCCTGGAGGAGTCTGTGGTTGCTAACTGGGATTACAGGGACCCAAACCACCGGAAAAATGTCTGCGGGAGACGCCTGGGAGGAATCTCAGATGCATCCCAGAAGATGGAGCATTGTCCAAGGAGAAAAATCATCTCGGGTATCTTCCCTGGAGGAGTCTGGGGTTGCTACCCGGGATTACAGGGACCCAAACCACAGGAAAAATATCTGCGGGAGTCGCCTGGGAGGAATCTCAGATGCATCCCAGAAGATGGAGCATTGTCCAAGGAGAAAAATCATCTCGGGTATCTTCCCTGGAGGAGTCTGGGGTTGCTACCCGGGATCACAGGGCCCTAAAGCACTGGAGAAAACTCTGCGGGATATACCTGGGAGGAGTTCTGGGTAGATCCTGCAGGATGGACCGATGTCAAGAGAGAAAAATCATCTTGGGTGTCTTCCCTGGAGGAGTCTGTGGTTGCTACTCGGGATCACAGGGCCCTAAACCACCGGAATAAAGACTCAGGGACATACCTGCAAGGAGTCTCGGATGCTTCCCAGAGGATGGAGTATTGTCCAAGGAGAAAAATTATCTCGGGTATCTTCCCTGGAGGAGTCTGGGTTTGCTACCGGGGATGACAGAACCCTAAACCGCAAGAAAAAAAGACTAAGGGACATAGCTGCGACAAGTCTCGGATGCATCCCAGAAGATGGAGATATGTCCAAGGAGAAAAATCATCTCAGGTGTCTTCCCTGGAGGAGTCTGGGGTTGCTACCCAGTATCACTGGGCCCTAAAGCACTGGAGAAAACTCTGCGGGAGAGGCCTGGGAAGAGTTCTGGGTAAATCCCGCAGGACTGGACCACTGTCAAGAGAGAAAAATCATCTTGGGTGTCTTCCCTGGAGGAGTCTGGAGTTGCTACCTGGGATGACAGAACCCTAAACCGCGAGAAAAAAGACTCAGGGACATAGCTGCGACAAGTCTCGGATGCATCCCAGAGGATGGATCTTTGTCCAAGGAGAAAAATCATCTCGGGTGTCTTCCCTGGAGGAGTCTGGGGTTGCTACCCGGGATCAAAGGGCCCTAAACCACCGGAATAAAGACTCAGGGACATACCTGCAAGGAGTCTCGTATGCTTCCCAGAGGATGGAGCATTGTCCAAGGAGAAAAACCATCTTGGGTGTCTTCCCTGGAGGAGTCTGGGGTTGCTACCCGGGATTACAGGGACCCAAACCACAGGAAAAATGTCTACGGGAGACGCCTGGGAGGAATCTCAGATGCATCCCAGTAGATGGAGCATTGTCCAAGGAGAAAAATCATCTCGGCTATCTTCCCTGGAGGAGTCTGGGGTTACTACCCGGGATCACAGGGCCCTAAACCACCGGAATAAATACTCAGAAACATACCTGCAAGGAGTCTCGGATGCTTCCCAGAGGATGGAGCATTGTCCAAGGAGAAAAATTATCTCGGGTATCTTCCCTGGAGGAGTCTGGGGTTGCTACCCGGGATCACAGGGCCCTAAACCACAGGAAAAACATCTGCGGGAGACGCCTGGGAGGAGTTCTGGGTAGATCCCGCAGGATTGGACCACTGTCAAGAGAGAAAAATCATCTTGGGTGTCTTCCCTGGAGGAGTCTGGGGTTGCTACCTGGGATGACAGAACCCTAAACCGCGAGAAAAAAGACTCAGGGACATAGCTGCGACAAGTCTCGGATGCATCCCAGAGGATCGAGCTTTGTCCAAGGAGAAAAATCATCTCGGGTATCTTCCCTGGAGGAGTCTGGGGTTGCTACTCGGGATCACAGGGCCCTAAAGCTCTGGAGAAAACTCTGCGGGAGATACCTGGGAGGAGTTCTGGGTAGATCCTGCAGGATGGACCGATGTCAAGAGAGAAAAATCATCTTGGGTGTCTTCCCTGGAGGAGTCTGGGTTTGATACCCGGGATCACAGGGTCCTAAACCACCGGAATAAAGACTCAGGGACATACCTGCAAGGAGTCTCGGATGCTTCCCAGAGGATGGAGCTTTGTCCAAGGAGGAAAATCATCTCGGGTGTCTTCCCTGGAGGAGTCTGGGGTTGCTACCCGGGATTACAGGGACCCAAACCACAGGAAAGAAATCTGTGGGAGTCACCTGGGAGGAATCTCAGATGCATCCCAGAAGATGGAGCATTGTCCAAGGAGAAAAATCATCTCGGTTATCTTCCCTGGAGGAGTCTGGGGTTGCTACCTGGGATGACAGAACCCTAAACCGCGAGAAAAAAGACTCAGGGACATAGCTGCGACAAGTCTCGGATGCATCCCAGAGGATGGATCTTTGTCCAAGGAGAAAAATCATCTCGGGTGTCTTCCCTGGAGGAGTCTGGGGTTGCTACCCGGGATTACAGGGACCCAAACCACCGGAAAAATGTCTGCGGGAGACGCCTGGGAGGAATCTCAGATGCATCCCAGAAGATGGAGCATTGTCCAAGGAGAAAAATCATCTCGGGTATCTTCCCTGGAGGAGTCTGGGGTTGCTACCTGGGATGACAGAACCCTAATCCGCGAGAAAAAAAACTCAGGGACATAGCTGCGACAAGTCTCGGATGCATCCCAGAGGATGGATCTTTGTCCAAGGAGAAAAATCATCTCGGGTGTCTTCCCTGGAGGAGTCTGGGGTTGCTACCCGGGATTACAGGGACCCAAACCACCGGAAAAATGTCTGCGGGAGACGCCTGGGAGGAATCTCAGATGCATCCCAGAGGATGGATCTTTGTCCAAGGAGAAAAATCATCTCGGGTATCTTCCCTGGAGGAGTCTGGGTTTGCTACCCGGGATCACAGGGCCCTAAACCACCGGAATAAAGACTCAGAAACATACCTGCAAGGAGTCTCGGATGCTTCCCAGAGGATGGAGCATTG
This sequence comes from Vanellus vanellus, assembly GCF_965231255.1. Taxonomy (NCBI): domain Eukaryota; kingdom Metazoa; phylum Chordata; class Aves; order Charadriiformes; family Charadriidae; genus Vanellus; species Vanellus vanellus. The sequence goes on from NW_028128833.1 coordinate 726,123, forward strand.
TCCAAGGAGAAAAATTATCTCGGGTATCTTCCCTGGAGGAGTCTGGGGTTGCTACCCGGGATTAAAGGGACCCAAACCACAGGAAAAACATCTGCGGGAGACGCCTGGGAGGAGTTCTGGGTAGATCCCGCAGGATGGACCAATGTCAAGAGAGAAAAATCATCTTGGGTGTCTTCCCTGGAGGAGTCTGGGGTTGCTACCCGAGATCACAGGGCCCTAAAACACTGGAGAAAACTCGGCGGGAGATACCTGGGAGGAGTTCTGGGTAGATCCTGCAGGATGGACTGATGTCAAGAGAGAAAAATCATCTTGGGTGTCTTCCCTGGAGGAGTCTGGGGTTGCTACCTGGGATGACAGAACCCTAAAGCACGAGAAAAAAGACTCAGGAACGTACCTGAGACAAGTCTCAGATGCATCCCAGAGGATGGAGCTTTGTCCAAGGAGAAAAATCATCTCGGATATCTTCCCTGGAGGAGTCTGGGGTTGCTACCCGGGATTACAGGGACCCAAACCACCGGAAAAATGTCTGCGGGAGACACCTGGGAGGAATGTCAGATGCATCCAAGAATATGGAGCATTGTCCAAGGAGAAAAATCATCTCGGGTATCTTCCCTGGAGGAGTCTGGGGTTGCTACCCTGTATCACTGGGCCCTAAAGCACTGGAGAAAACTCTGCGGGAGATACCTGGGAGGAGTTCTGGGTAGATCCCGCAGGATGGACCAATGTCAAGAGAGAAAAATCATCTGGGGTGTCTTCCCTGGAGGAGTCTGGGGTTGCTACCCGGGATCACAGGGCCCTAAAGCACTGGAGAAAACTCTGCGGGAGATACCTGGGAGGAGTTCTGGGTAGATCCTGCAGGATGGACCGAAGTCAAGAGAGAAAAATCATCTCGGGTGTCTTCCCTGGAGGAGTCTGGGGTTGCTACCCGGGATTAAAGGGAATCAAACCACAGGAAAAATGTCTGTGGGAGACGCCTGGGAGGAATCTCAGATGCATCCCAGAAGATGGAGCATTGTCCAAGGAGAAAAATCATCTCGGGTATCTTCCCTGGAGGAGTCTGGGGTTGCTACCCGGGATCACAGGGCCCTAAACCACCGGAATAAATACTCAGAAACATACCTGCAAGGAGTCTCGGATGCTTCCCAGAGGATGGAGCATTGTCCAAGGAGAAAAATTATCTCGGGTATCTTCCCTGGAGGAGTCTGGGGTTGCTACCCGGGATTACAGGGACCCAAACCACAGGAAAAACATCTGCGGGAGACGCCTGGGAGGAGTTCTGGGTAGATCCCGCAGGATGGACCAATGTCAAGAGAGAAAAATCATCTTGGGTGTCTTCCCTGGAGGAGTCTGGGGTTGCTACCCGGGATCACAGGGCCCTAAAGCACTGGAGAAAACTCTGCAGGAGATACCTGGGAGGAGTTCTGGGTAGATCCTGCAGGATGGACCGATGTCAAGAGAGAAAAATCATCTTGGGTGTCTTCCCTGGAGGAGTCTGGGGTTGCTACCTGGGATGACAGAACCCTAAACCGCGAGAAAAAGGACTCAGGGACATAGCTGCGACAAGTCTCGGATGCTTCCCAGAGGATGGAGCTTTGTCCAAGGAGAAAAATCATCTCGGGTGTCTTCCCTGGAGGAGTCTGGGGTTGCTACCCGGGATTAAAGGGAATCAAACCACAGGAAAAATGTCTGTGGGAGACGCCTGGGAGGAATCTCAGATGCATCCCAGAAGATGGAGCATTGTCCAAGGAGAAAAATCATCTCGGGTATCTTCCCTGGAGGAGTCTGGGGTTGCTACCCGGGATCACAGGGCCCTAAACCACCGGAATAAATACTCAGAAACATACCTGCAAGGAGTCTCGGATGCTTCCCAGAGGATGGAGCATTGTCCAAGGAGAAAAATTATCTCGGGTATCTTCCCTGGAGGAGTCTGGGGTTGCTACCCGGGATTACAGGGACCCAAACCACAGGAAAAACATCTGCGGGAGACGCCTGGGAGGAGTTCTGGGTAGATCCCGCAGGATGGACCAATGTCAAGAGAGAAAAATCATCTTGGGTGTCTTCCCTGGAGGAGTCTGGGGTTGCTACCCGGGATCACAGGGCCCTAAAGCACTGGAGAAAACTCTGCAGGAGATACCTGGGAGGAGTTCTGGGTAGATCCTGCAGGATGGACCGATGTCAAGAGAGAAAAATCATCTTGGGTGTCTTCCCTGGAGGAGTCTGGGGTTGCTACCTGGGATGACAGAACCCTAAACCGCGAGAAAAAGGACTCAGGGACATAGCTGCGACAAGTCTCGGATGCTTCCCAGAGGATGGAGCTTTGTCCAAGGAGAAAAATCAGCTCGGGTATCTTCCCTGGAGGAGTCTGGGGTTGCTACTCGGGATCACAGGGCCCTAAAGCTCTGGAGAAAACTCTGCGGGAGATACCTCGGAGGAGTTCTGGGTAGATCCTGCAGGATGGACCGATGTCAAGAGAGAAAAATCATCTTGGGTGTCTTCCGTGAAGGAGTCTGGGGTTGCTACCCGGGATCACAGGGCCCTAAAGCACTGGAGAAAACTCTGCGGGAGAGGCCTGGGAGGAGTTCTGGGTAGATCCCGCAAAATTGGACCACTGTCAAGAGAGAAAAATCATCTTGGGTGTCTTCCCTGGAGGAGTCTGGGGTTGCTACCTGGGATGACAGAACCCTAAACCGCGAGAAAAAAGACTCAGGGACATAGCTGAGACAAGTCTCGGATGCATCCCAGAGGATGGAGTTTTGTCCAAGGAGAAAAATCATCTCGGATATCTTCCCTGGAGGAGTCTGGGGGTTGCTACCCAGTATCACTGGGCCCTAAAGCACTGGACAAAACTCTGCGGGAGAGGCCTGGGAGGAGTTCTGGGTAGATCCCGCAGGATTGGACCACTGTCAAGAGAGAAAAATCATCTTGGGTGTCTTCCCTGGAGGAGTCTGGGGTTGCTACCTGGGATGACAGAACCCTAAACCGCGAGAAAAAAGACTCAGGGACATAGCTGCGACAAGTCTCGGATGCTTCCCAGAGGATGGAGCTTTGTCCAAGCAGAAAAATCATCTCGGGTGTCTTCCCTGGAGGAGTCTGCGGTTGCTACCAGGGATTACAGGGACCCAAACCACCGGAAAAATGTCTGCGGGAGACGCCTGGGAGGAATCTCAGATGCATCCCAGAAGATGGAGCATTGTCCAAGGAGAAAAATCATCTTGGGTGTCTTCCCTGGAGGAGTCTGGGGTTGCTACCTGGGATGACAGAACCCTAAACCGCGAGAAAAAAGACTCAGGGACATAGCTGCGACAAGTCTCGGATGCTTCCCAGAGGATGGAGCTTTGTCCAAGGAGAAAAATCATCTCGGGTGTCTTCCCTGGAGGAGTCTGCGGTTGCTACCCGGGATTACAGGGACCCAAACCTCAGGAAAAAATTCTGCGGGAGTCGCCTGGGAGGAATCTCAGATGCATCCCAGAAGATGGAGCATTGTCCAAGGAGAAAAATCATCTCGGGTATCTTCCCTGGAGGAGTCTGGGGTTGCTACCTTGGATGACAGAACCCTAAACCACGACAAAAAAGACTCAGGGACATAGCTGCGACAAGTCTCGGATGCACCCCAGAGGATGGAGCTTTGTCCAAGGAGAAAAATCATCTCGGGTGTCTTCCCTGGAGGAGTCTGGGGTTGCTACCCGGGATTACAGGGACCCAAACCACCGGAAAAATGTCTGCGGGAGACGCCTGGGAGGAATCTCAGATGCATCCCAGAAGATGGAGCATTGTCCAAGGAGAAAAATCATCTCGGGTATCTTCCCTGGAGGAGTCTGGGTTTGCTACCCGGGATCACAGGGCCCTAAACTACCGGAATAAAGACTCAGGGACATACCTGCAAGGAGTCTCGGATGCTTCCCAGAGGATGGAGCATTGTCCAAGGAGAAAAATTATCTCGGGTATCTTCCCTGGAGGAGTCTGGGGTTGCTACCCGGGATTACAGGGACCCAAACCAAAGGAAAAACATCTGCGGGAGACGACTGGGAGGAGTTCTGGGTAGAGCCCGCAGGATGGACCAATGTCAAGAGAGAAAAATCATCTTGGGTGTCTTCCCTGGAGGAGTCTGGGGTTGCTACCCGGGATCACAGGGCCCTAAAGCCCTGGAGAAAACTATGCAGGAGACGCCCGGGAGGAGTTCTGGGTAGATCCTGCAGGATGGACCGATGTCAAGAGAAAAAAATCATCTTGGGTGTCTTCCCTGGAGGAGTCTGGGGTTGCTACCTGGGATGACAGAACCCTAAACCGCGAGAAAAAGGACTCAGGGACATAGCTGCGACAAGTCTCGGATGCATCCCAGAGGATGGAGCTTTGTCCAAGGAGAAAAATCATCTCGGGTATCTTCCCTGGAGGAGTCTGGGTTTGCTACCCGGGATCACAGGGCCCTAAACCACCGGAATAAAGACTCAGGGACATACCTGCAAGGACTCTCGGATGCTTCCCAGAGGATGGAGCTTTGTCCAAGGAGGAAAATCATCTCGGGTGTCTTCCCTGGAGGAGTCTGGGGTTGCTACCCGGGATTACAGGGACCCAAACCACAGGAAAAAAATCTGCGGGAGTCACCTGGGAGGAATCTCAGATGCATCCCAGAAGATGGAGCATTGTCCAAGGAGAAAAATCATCTCGGGTATCTTCCCTGGAGGAGTCTGGGGTTGCTACCCGGGATTACAGGGACCCAAACCACCGGAAAAATGGCTGCGGGAGACGCCTGGGAGGAGTCTGTGTAGATCCCGCAGGATGGACCACTGGCAAGAGAGAAAAATCATCTTGGGTGTCTTCCCTGGAGGAGTCTGGGGTTGCTACCTGGGATGACAGAACCCTAATCCGCGAGAAAAAAAACTCAGGGACATAGCTGCGACAAGTCTCGGATGCATCCCAGAGGATGGATCTTTGTCCAAGGAGAAAAATCATCTCCGGTGTCTTCCCTGGAGGAGTCTGGGGTTGCTACCCGGGATCACAGGGCCCTAAAGCACTGGAGAAAACTCTGCGGGAGATACCTGGGAGGAGTTCTGGGTAGATCCTGCAGGATGGACCGAAGTCAAGAGAGAAAAATCATCTCGGGTGTCTTCCCTGGAGGAGTCTGGAGTTGCTACCCGGGATTAAAGGGAATCAAACCACAGGAAAAATGTCTGTGGGAGACGCCTGGGAGGAATCTCAGATGCATCCCAGAAGATGGAGCATTGTCCAAGGAGAAAAATCATCTCGGGTATCTTCCCTGGAGGAGTCTGGGGTTGCTACCCGGGATCACAGGGCCCTAAACCACCGGAATAAATACTCAGAAACATACCTGCAAGGAGTCTCGGATGCTTCCCAGAGGATGGAGCATTATCCAAGGAGAAAAATTATCTCGGGTATCTTCCCTGGAGGAGTCTGGGGTTGCTACCTGGGATTACAGGGACCCAAACCACAGGAAAAACATCTGCGGGAGACGCCTGGGAGGAGTTCTGGGTAGATCCCGCAGGATGGACCAATGTCAAGAGAGAAAAATCATCTTGGGTGTCTTCCCTGGAGGAGTCTGGGGTTGCTACCCGGGATCACAGGGCCCTAAAGCACTGGAGAAAACTCTGCAGGAGATACCTGGGAGGAGTTCTGGGTAGATCCTGCAGGATGGACCGATGTCAAGAGAGAAAAATCATCTTGGGTGTCTTCCCTGGAGGAGTCTGGGGTTGCTACCTGGGATGACAGAACCCTAAACCGCGAGAAAAAGGACTCAGGGACATAGCTGCGACAAGTCTCGGATGCTTCCCAGAGGATGGAGCTTTGTCCAAGGAGAAAAATCAGCTCGGGTATCTTCCCTGGAGGAGTCTGGGGTTGCTACTCGGGATCACAGGGCCCTAAAGCTCTGGAGAAAACTCTGCGGGAGATACCTCGGAGGAGTTCTGGGTAGATCCTGCAGGATGGACCGATGTCAAGAGAGAAAAATCATCTTGGGTGTCTTCCGTGAAGGAGTCTGGGGTTGCTACCCGGGATCACAGGGCCCTAAAGCACTGGAGAAAACTCTGCGGGAGAGGCCTGGGAGGAGTTCTGGGTAGATCCCGCAAAATTGGACCACTGTCAAGAGAGAAAAATCATCTTGGGTGTCTTCCCTGGAGGAGTCTGGGGTTGCTACCTGGGATGACAGAACCCTAAACCGCGAGAAAAAAGACTCAGGGACATAGCTGAGACAAGTCTCGGATGCATCCCAGAGGATGGAGTTTTGTCCAAGGAGAAAAATCATCTCGGATATCTTCCCTGGAGGAGTCTGGGGGTTGCTACCCAGTATCACTGGGCCCTAAAGCACTGGACAAAACTCTGCGGGAGAGGCCTGGGAGGAGTTCTGGGTAGATCCCGCAGGATTGGACCACTGTCAAGAGAGAAAAATCATCTTGGGTGTCTTCCCTGGAGGAGTCTGGGGTTGCTACCTGGGATGACAGAACCCTAAACCGCGAGAAAAAAGACTCAGGGACATAGCTGCGACAAGTCTCGGATGCTTCCCAGAGGATGGAGCTTTGTCCAAGCAGAAAAATCATCTCGGGTGTCTTCCCTGGAGGAGTCTGCGGTTGCTACCAGGGATTACAGGGACCCAAACCACCGGAAAAATGTCTGCGGGAGACGCCTGGGAGGAATCTCAGATGCATCCCAGAAGATGGAGCATTGTCCAAGGAGAAAAATCATCTTGGGTGTCTTCCCTGGAGGAGTCTGGGGTTGCTACCTGGGATGACAGAACCCTAAACCGCGAGAAAAAAGACTCAGGGACATAGCTGCGACAAATCTCGGATGCTTCCCAGAGGATGGAGCTTTGTCCAAGGAGAAAAATCATCTCGGGTGTCTTCCCTGGAGGAGTCTGCGGTTGCTAACTGGGATTACAGGGACCCAAACCACAGGAAAAAATTCTGCGGGAGTCGCCTGGGAGGAATCTCAGATGCATCCCAGAAGATGGAGCATTGTCCAAGGAGAAAAATCATCTCGGGTATCTTCCCTGGAGGAGTCTGGGGTTGCTACCTTGGATGACAGAACCCTAAACCACGACAAAAAAGACTCAGGGACATAGCTGCGACAAGTCTCGGATGCATCCCAGAGGATGGAGCTTTGTCCAAGGAGAAAAATCATCTCGGGTGTCTTCCCTGGAGGAGTCTGGGGTTGCTACCCGGGATTACAGGGACCCAAACCACCGGAAAAATGTCTGCGGGAGACGCCTGGGAGGAATCTCAGATGCATCCCAGAAGATGGAGCATTGTCCAAGGAGAAAAATCATCTCGGGTATCTTCCCTGGAGGAGTCTGGGTTTGCTACCCGGGATCACAGGGCCCTAAACTACCGGAATAAAGACTCAGGGACATACCTGCAAGGAGTCTCGGATGCTTCCCAGAGGATGGAGCATTGTCCAAGGAGAAAAATTATCTCGGGTATCTTCCCTGGAGGAGTCTGGGGTTGCTACCCGAGATTACAGGGACCCAAACCAAAGGAAAAACATCTGCGGGAGACGACTGGGAGGAGTTCTGGGTAGAGCCCGCAGGATGGACCAATGTCAAGAGAGAAAAATCATCTTGGGTGTCTTCCCTGGAGGAGTCTGGGGTTGCTACCCGGGATCACAGGGCCCTAAAGCCCTGGAGAAAACTATGCAGGAGACGCCCGGGAGGAGTTCTGGGTAGATCCTGCAGGATGGACCGATGTCAAGAGAAAAAAATCATCTTGGGTGTCTTCCCTGGAGGAGTCTGGGGTTGCTACCTGGGATGACAGAACCCTAAACCGCGAGAAAAAGGACTCAGGGACATAGCTGCGACAAGTCTCGGATGCATCCCAGAGGATGGAGCTTTGTCCAAGGAGAAAAATCATCTCGGGTATCTTCCCTGGAGGAGTCTGGGTTTGCTACCCGGGATCACAGGGCCCTAAACCACCGGAATAAAGACTCAGGGACATACCTGCAAGGAGTCTCGGATGCTTCCCAGAGGATGGAGCTTTGTCCAAGGAGGAAAATCATCTCGGGTGTCTTCCCTGGAGGAGTCTGGGGTTGCTACCCGGGATTACAGGGACCCAAACCACAGGAAAAAAATCTGCGGGAGTCACCTGGGAGGAATCTCAGATGCATCCCAGAAGATGGAGCATTGTCCAAGGAGAAAAATCATCTCGGGTATCTTCCCTGGAGGAGTCTGGGGTTGCTACCCGGGATTACAGGGACCCAAACCACCGGAAAAATGGCTGCGGGAGACGCCTGGGAGGAGTCTGTGTAGATCCCGCAGGATGGACCACTGGCAAGAGAGAAAAATCATCTTGGGTGTCTTCCCTGGAGGAGTCTGGGGTTGCTACCTGGGATGACAGAACCCTAATCCGCGAGAAAAAAAACTCAGGGACATAGCTGCGACAAGTCTCGGATGCATCCCAGAGGATGGATCTTTGTCCAAGGAGAAAAATCATCTCCAGTGTCTTCCCTGGAGGAGTCTGGGGTTGCTACCCGGGATCACAGGGACCCAAACCACCGGAAAAATGTCTGCGGGAGACGCCTGGGAGGAATCTCAGATGCATCCCAGAAGATGGAGCATTGTCCAAGGAGAAAAATCATCTCGGGTATCTTCCCTGGAGGAGTCTGGGGTTGCTACCCGGGATCACAGGGCCCTAAACCACCGGAATAAATACTCAGAAACATACCTGCAAGGAGTCTCGGATGCTTCCCAGAGGATGGAGCATTGTCCAAGGAGAAAAATCATCTCGGGTATCTTCCCTGGAGGAGTCTGGGGTTGCTACCCGGGATTAAAGGGACCCAAACCACAGGAAAAACATCTGCGGGAGACGCCTGTGAGGAGTTCTGGGTAGATCCCGCAGGATGGACCAATGTCAAGAGAGAAAAATCATCTTGGGTGTCTTCCCTGGAGGAGTCTGGGGTTGCTACCCGGGATCACAGGGCCCTAAAGCACTGGAGAAAACTCTGCGGGAGATACCTGGGAGGAGTTCTGGGTAGATCCTGCAGGATGGACCGATGTCAAGAGAGAAAAATCATCTTGGGTGTCTTCCCTGGAGGAGTCTGGAGTTGCTACCCGGGATGACAGAACCCTAAACCGCGAGAAAAAGGACTCAGAGACATAGCTGCGACAAGTCTCGGATGCATCCCAGAGGATGGAGCTTTGTCCAAGGAGAAAATCATCTCGGGTATCTTCCCTGGAGGAGTCTGGGGTTGCTACCTGGGATCACAGGGCCCTAAACCACGAGAAAAAAGACTCAGGGACATAGCTGTGACAAGTGTCGGATGCATCCCAGAGGATGGAGCTTTGCCCAAGGAGAAAAATCATCTCGGGTGTCTTTCCTGGAGGAGTCTGGGTTTGCTACCCGGGATCACAGGGCTTTAAAGCACTGGAGAAAACTCTGCGGGAGATACCTGGGAGGAGTTCTGGGTAGATCCTGCAGGATGGACCGATGTCAAGAGAGAAAAATCATCTTGGGTGTCTTCCCTGGAAGAGTCTGGGGTTCCTACCTAGGATGACAGAACCCTAAACCGCGAGAAAATAGACTCAGGGACATAGCTGAGACAAGTCTCGGATGCATCCCAGAGGATGGAGTTTTGTCCAAGGAGAAAAATCATCTCGGATATCTTCCCTGGAGGAGTCTGGGGTTGCTACCCAGTATCACTGGGCCCTAAAGCACTGGAGAAAACTCTGCGGGAGAGGCCTGGGAGGAGTTCTGGGTAGATGCCGCAGGATTGGACCACTGTCAAGAGAGAAAAATCATCTTGGGTGTCTTCCCTGGAGGAGTCTGGGGTTGCTACCTAGGATGACAGAAACCTAAACCGCGAGAAAAAAGACTCAGGGACATAGCTGCGACAAGTCTCGGATGCATCCCAGAGGATGGATCTTTGTCCAAGGAGAAAAATCATCTCGGGTGTCTTCCCTGGAGGAGTCTGGGGTTGCTACCCGGGATTACAGGGACCCAAACCACCGGAAAAATGTCTGCGGGAGACGCCTGGGAGGAATCTCAGATGCATCCCAGAAGATGGAGCATTGTCCAAGGAGAAAAATCATCTCGGGTATCTTCCCTGGAGGAATCTGGGGTTGCTACCCGGGATCAAAGGGCCCTAAACCACCGGAATAAAGACTCAGGGCCATACCTGCAAGGAGTCTCGGATGCTTCCCAGAGGATGGAGCATTGTCCAAGGAGAAAAACCATCTTGGGTGTCTTCCCTGGAGGAGTCTGCGGTTGCTACCCGGGATTACAGGGACCCAAACCACAGGAAAACTATCTACGGGAGACGCCTGGGAGGAGTCTCAGATGCATCCCAGAGGATGGAGATTTGTCCAAGGGGAAAAATCATCTCGGGTATCTTCCCTGGAGGAGTCTGGGGTTGCTACCCGGGATTAAAGGGACTCAAACCACCGGAAAAATGTCTGCGGGAGACGCCTGGGAGGAATCTCAGATGCATCCCAGAAGATGGAGCATTGTCCAAGGAGAAAAATCATCTCGGGTATCTTCCCTGGAGGAGTCTGGGGTTGCTACCTGGGCTGACAGAACCCTAAACCGCGAGAAAAAAAACTCAGGGACATAGCTGCGACAAGTCTCGGATGCATCCCAGAGGATGGATCTTTGTCCAAGGAGAAAAATCATCTCGGGTGTCTTCCCTGGAGGAGTCTGGGGTTGCTACCCGGGATTAAAGGGACCCAAACCACAGGAAAAACATCTGCGGGAGACGCCTGTGAGGAGTTCTGGGTAGATCCCGCAGGATGGACCAATGTCAAGAGAGAAAAATCATCTTGGGTGTCTTCCCTGGAGGAGTCTGGGGTTGCTACCCGGGATCACAGGGCCCTAAAGCACTGGAGAAAACTCTGCGGGAGATACCTGGGAGGAGTTCTGGGTAGATCCTGCAGGATGGACCGATGTCAAGAGAGAAAAATCATCTTGGGTGTCTTCCCTGGAGGAGTCTGGAGTTGCTACCCGGGATGACAGAACCCTAAACCGCGAGAAAAAGGACTCAGAGACATAGCTGCGACAAGTCTCGGATGCATCCCAGAGGATGGAGCTTTGTCCAAGGAGAAAATCATCTCGGGTATCTTCCCTGGAGGAGTCTGGGGTTGCTACCTGGGATCACAGGGCCCTAAACCACGAGAAAAAAGACTCAGGGACATAGCTGTGACAAGTGTCGGATGCATCCCAGAGGATGGAGCTTTGCCCAAGGAGAAAAATCATCTCGGGTGTCTTTCCTGGAGGAGTCTGGGTTTGCTACCCGGGATCACAGGGCTTTAAAGCACTGGAGAAAACTCTGCGGGAGATACCTGGGAGGAGTTCTGGGTAGATCCTGCAGGATGGACCGATGTCAAGAGAGAAAAATCATCTTGGGTGTCTTCCCTGGAAGAGTCTGGGGTTCCTACCTAGGATGACAGAACCCTAAACCGCGAGAAAATAGACTCAGGGACATAGCTGAGACAAGTCTCGGATGCATCCCAGAGGATGGAGTTTTGTCCAAGGAGAAAAATCATCTCGGATATCTTCCCTGGAGGAGTCTGGGGTTGCTACCCAGTATCACTGGGCCCTAAAGCACTGGAGAAAACTCTGCGGGAGAGGCCTGGGAGGAGTTCTGGGTAGATGCCGCAGGATTGGACCACTGTCAAGAGAGAAAAATCATCTTGGGTGTCTTCCCTGGAGGAGTCTGGGGTTGCTACCTAGGATGACAGAAACCTAAACCGCGAGAAAAAAGACTCAGGGACATAGCTGCGACAAGTCTCGGATGCATCCCAGAGGATGGATCTTTGTCCAAGGAGAAAAATCATCTCGGGTGTCTTCCCTGGAGGAGTCTGGGGTTGCTACCCGGGATTACAGGGACCCAAACCACCGGAAAAATGTCTGCGGGAGACGCCTGGGAGGAATCTCAGATGCATCCCAGAAGATGGAGCATTGTCCAAGGAGAAAAATCATCTCGGGTATCTTCCCTGGAGGAATCTGGGGTTGCTACCCGGGATCAAAGGGCCCTAAACCACCGGAATAAAGACTCAGGGCCATACCTGCAAGGAGTCTCGGATGCTTCCCAGAGGATGGAGCATTGTCCAAGGAGAAAAACCATCTTGGGTGTCTTCCCTGGAGGAGTCTGCGGTTGCTACCCGGGATTACAGGGACCCAAACCACAGGAAAACTATCTACGGGAGACGCCTGGGAGGAGTCTCAGATGCATCCCAGAGGATGGAGATTTGTCCAAGGGGAAAAATCATCTCGGGTATCTTCCCTGGAGGAGTCTGGGGTTGCTACCCGGGATTAAAGGGACTCAAACCACCGGAAAAATGTCTGCGGGAGACGCCTGGGAGGAATCTCAGATGCATCCCAGAAGATGGAGCATTGTCCAAGGAGAAAAATCATCTCGGGTATCTTCCCTGGAGGAGTCTGGGGTTGCTACCTGGGCTGACAGAACCCTAAACCGCGAGAAAAAAAACTCAGGGACATAGCTGCGACAAGTCTCGGATGCATCCCAGAGGATGGATCTTTGTCCAAGGAGAAAAATCATCTCGGGTGTCTTCCCTGGAGGAGTCTGGGGTTGCTACCCGGGATTACAGGGACCCAAACCACCGGAAAAATGTCTGCGGGAGACGCCTGGGTGGAATCTCAGGTGCATCCCAGAAGATGGAGCATTGTCCAAGGAGAAAAATCATCTTGAATGTCTTCCCTGGAGGAGTCTGGCGTTGCTACCCGGGATTACAGGGACCCAAACCACAGGAAAACTGTCTACGGGAGACGCCTGGGAGGAGTCTCGGATGCATCCCAGAGGATGGAGCATTGTCCAAGGAGAAAAATCATCTCGGGTATCTTCCCTGGAGGAGTCTGGGGTTGCTACCCGGGATTACAGGGACCCAAACCACCGGAAAAATGTCTGCGGGAGACACCTGGGAGGAATGTCAGATGCATCCAAGAATATGGAGCATTGTCCAAGGAGAAAAATCATCTCGGGTATCTTCCCTGGAGGAGTATGGGGTTGCTACCCTGTATCACTGGGCCCTAAAGCACTGGAGAAAACTCTGCGGGAGAGGCCTGGGAGGAGTTCTGGGTAGATCCCGCAGGATGGACCAATGTCAAGAGAGAAAAATCATCTTGGGTGTCTTCCCTGGAGGAGTCTGGGGTTGCTACCCGGGATCACAGGGCCCTAAAGCACTGGAGAAAACTCTGCGGGAGATACCTGGGAGGAGTTCTGGGTAGATCCTGCAGGATGGACCGATGTCAAGAGAGAAAAATCATCTTGGGTGTCTTCCCTGGAGGAGTCTGGGGTTGCTACCCGGGATGACAGAACCCTAAACCGCGAGAAAAAGGACTCAGAGACATAGCTGCGACAAGTCTCGGATGCATCCCAGAGGATGGAGCTTTGTCCAAGGAGAAAATCATCTCGGGTATCTTCCCTGGAGGAGTCTGGGGTTGCTACCTGGGATCACAGGGCCCTAAACCACGAGAAAAAAGACTCAGGGACATAGCTGTGACAAGTCTCGGATGCATCCCAGAGGATGGAGCTTTGCCCAAGGAGAAAAATCATCTCGGGTGTCTTCCCTGGAGGAGTCTGGGGTTGCTACCCGGGATCACAGGGCTTTAAAGCACTGGAGAAAACTCTGCGGGAGATACCTGGGAGGAGTTCTGGGTAGATCCTGCAGGATGGACCGATGTCAAGAGAGAAAAATCATCTTGGGTGTCTTCCCTGGAAGAGTCTGGGGTTCCTACCTAGGATGACAGAACCCTAAACCGCGAGAAAATAGACTCAGGGACATAGCTGAGACAAGTCTCGGATGCATCCCAGAGGATGGAGTTTTGTCCAAGGAGAAAAATCATCTCGGATATCTTCCCTGGAGGAGTCTGGGGTTGCTACCCAGTATCACTGGGCCCTAAAGCACTGGAGAAAACTCTGCGGGAGAGGCCTGGGAGGAGTTCTGGGTAGATCCCGCAGGATTGGACCACTGTCAAGAGAGAAAAATCATCTTGGGTGTCTTCCCTGGAGGAGTCTGGGGTTGCTACCCGGGATTACAGGGACCCAAACCACAGGAAAAAAATCTGCGGGAGTCGCCTGGGAGGAATCTCAGATGCATCCCAGAAGATGGAGCATTGTCCAAGGAGAAAAATCATCTCGGGTATCTTCCCTGGAGGAGTCTGGGGTTGCTACCTTGGATGACAGAACCCTAAACCACGACAAAAAAGACTCAGGGACATAGCTGCGACAAGTCTCGGATGCATCCCAGAGGATGGAGCTTTGTCCAAGGAGAAAAATCATCTCGGGTGTCTTCCCTGGAGGAGTCTGGGGTTGCTACCCGGGATTACAGGGACCCAAACCACCGGAAAAATGTCTGCGAGAGACGCCTGGGAGGAATCTCAGATGCATTACAGAAGAAGGAGCATTGTCCAAGGAGAAAAATCATCTCGGGTGTCTTCCCTGGAGGAGTCTGGGGTTGCTACCCGGGATCACAGGGCCCTAAAGCCCTGGAGAAAACTATGCAGGAGACGCCCGGGAGGAGTTCTGGGTAGATCCTGCAGGATGGACTGATGTCAAGAGAGAAAAATCATCTTGGGTGTCTTCCCTGGAGGAGTCTGGGGTTGCTACCTGGAATGACAGAACCCTAAACCGCGAGAAAAAAGACTCAGGGACATAGCTGCGACAAGTCTCGGATGCATCCCAGAGGATCGAGCTTTGTCCAAGGAGAAAAATCATCTCGGATATCTTCCCTGGAGGAGTCTGGGGTTGCTACCCGGGATTACAGGGACCCAAACCACCGGAAAAATGTCTGCGGGAGACGCCTGGGAGGAATCTCAGATGCATCCCAGAAGATGGAGCATTGTCCAAGGAGAAAAATCATCTCGGGTATCATCCCTGGAGGAGTCTGGGGTTGCTACCCGGGATCACAGGGCCCTAAACCACCGGAATAAAGACTCAGGGACATACCTGCAAGGAGTCTCGGATGCTTCCCAGAGGATGGACCATTGTCCATGGAGAAAAATCATCTTGGATGTCTTCCCTGGAGGAGTCTGGCGTTGCTACCCGGGATTACAGGGACCCAAACCACAGGAAAAATGTCTACGGGAGACGCCTGGGAGGAGTCTCGGATGCATCCCAGAGGATGGAGATTTGTCCAAGGAGAAAAATCATCTCTGGTATCTTCTCTGGAGGAGTCTGGCATTGCTACCCGGGATTACAGGGACCCAAACCACAGGAAAAATGTCAGCGGGAGACGCCTGGGAGGAATCTCAGATGCATCCCAGAAGATGGAGCATTGTCCAAGGAGAAAAATCATCTCGGGAATCTTCCCTGGAGGAGTCTGGGTTTGCTTCCCGGGATCACAGGGCCCTAAACCACCGGAATAAAGACTCAGAAACATACCTGCAAGGAGTCTCGGATGCTTCCCAGAGGATGGAGCATTGTCCAAGGAGAAAAATCATCTCGGATATCTTCCCTGGAGGAGTCTGGGCTTGCTACCCGGGATTACAGGGACCCAAACCACCGGAAAAATGTCTGCGGGAGACGCCTGGGAGGAATGTCAGATGCATCCCAGAAGATGGAGCATTCTCCAAGGAGAAAAATCATCTCGGGTATCTTCCCTGGAGGAGTCTGGGGTTGCTACCCGGGACCACAGGGCCCTAAAGCCCTGAAGAAAACTATGCAGGAGACGCCCGGGATGAGTTCTGGGTAGGTCCCGCAGGATGGACCACTGTCAAGACAGAAAAATCATCTTGGCTGTCTTCCGTGAAGGAGTCTGGGGTTGCTACCCGGGATCACGGGGCCCTAAAGCACTGGAGAAAACTCTGCGGGAGAGGCCTGGGAGGAGTTCTGGGTAGATCCCGCAAAATTGGACCACTGTCAAGAGAGAAAAATCATCTTGGGTGTCTTCCGTGGAGGAGTCTGGGGTTGCTACCTGGGATGACAGAACCCTAAACCGCGAGAAAAAAGACTCAGGGACATAGCTGAGACAAGTCTCGGATGCATCCCAGAGGATGGAGTTTTGTCCAAGGAGAAAATTCATCTCGGATATCTTCCCTGGAGGAGTCTGGGGTTGCTACCCAGTATCACTGGGCCCTAAAGCACTGGAGAAAACTCTGCGGGAGAGGCCTGGGAGGAGTTCTGGGTAGATCCCGCAGGATTGGACCACTGTCAAGGGAGAAAAATCATCTCGGGTGTCTTCCCTGGAGGAGTCTGCGGTTGCTACCAGGGATTACAGGGACCCAAACCACCGGAAAAATGTCTGCGGGAGACGCCTGGGAGGAATCTCAGATGCATCCCAGAAGATGGAGCATTGTCCAAGGAGAAAAATCATCTCGGGTATCTTCCCTGGAGGAGTCTGGGGTTGCTACCTGGGATGACAGAACCCTAAACCGCAAGAAAAAAGACTCAGGGACATAGCTGCGACAAGTCTCGGATGCATCCCAGAGGATGGATCTTTGTCCAAGGAGAAAAATCATCTTGGGTGTCTTCCCTGGAGGAGTCTGGGGTTGCTACCCGGGATTACAGGGACCCAAACCACAGGAAAAAAATCTGCGGGAGTCGCCTGGGAGGAATCTCAGATGCATCCCAGAAGATGGAGCATTGTCCAAGGAGAAAAATCATCTCGGGTATCTTCCCTGGTGGAGTCTGGGGTTGCTACCTTGGATGACAGAACCCTAAACCACGACAAAAAAGACTCAGGGACATACCTGCAAGGAGTCGCGGATGCTTCCCAGAGGATGGAGCTTTGTCCAAGGAGGAAAATCATCTCGGGTGTCTTCCCTGGAGGAGTCTGGGGTTGCTACCCGGGATCACAGGGCCCTAAAGCACTGGAGAAAACTCGGCGGGAGTTACCTGGGAGGAGTTCTGGGTAGATCCTGCAGGATGGACTGATGTCAAGAGAGAAAAATCATCGTGGGTGTCTTCCCTGGAGGAGTCTGGGGTTGCTACCTGGGATGACAGAACCCTAAACCGCGAGAAAAAAGACTCAGGGACATAGCTGCGACAAGTCTCGGATGCATCCCAGAGGATGGAGCTTTGTCCAAGGAGAAAAATCATCTCGGATATCTTCCCTGGAGGAGTCTGGGGTTGCTACCCGGGATTACAGGGACCCAAACCACCGGAAAAATGTCTGCGGGAGACGCCTGGGAGGAATCTCAGATGCATCCCAGAAGATGGAGCATTGTCCAAGGAGAAAAATCATCTCGGGTATCATCCCTGGAGGAGTCTGGGGTTGCTACCCGGGATCACAGGGCCCTAAACCACCGGAATAAAGACTCAGGGACATACCTGCAAGGAGTCTCGGATGCTTCCCAGAGGATGGACCATTGTCCATGGAGAAAAATCATCTTGGATGTCTTCCCTGGAGGAGTCTGGCGTTGCTACCCGGGATTACAGGGACCCAAACCACAGGAAAAATGTCTACGGGAGACGCCTGGGAGGAGTCTCGGATGCATCCCAGAGGATGGAGATTTGTCCAAGGAGAAAAATCATCTCTGGTATCTTCTCTGGAGGAGTCTGGCATTGCTACCCGGGATTACAGGGACCCAAACCACAGGAAAAATGTCAGCGGGAGACGCCTGGGAGGAATCTCAGATGCATCCCAGAAGATGGAGCATTGTCCAAGGAGAAAAATCATCTCGGGAATCTTCCCTGGAGGAGTCTGGGTTTGCTTCCCGGGATCACAGGGCCCTAAACCACCGGAATAAATACTCAGAAACATACCTGCAAGGAGTCTCGGATGCTTCCCAGAGGATGGAGCATTGTCCAAGGAGAAAAATCATCTCGGGTATCTTCCCTGGAGGAGTATGGGGTTGCTACCCTGTATCACTGGGCCCTAAAGCCCTGGAGAAAACTCTGCGGGAGAGGCCTGGGAGGAGTTCTGGGTAGATCCCGCAGGATGGACCAATGTCAAGAGAGAAAAATCATCTTGGGTGTCTTCCCTGGAGGAGTCTGGGGTTGCTACCCGGGATCACAGGGCCCTAAAGCACTGGAGAAAACTCTGCGGGAGATACCTGGGAGGAGTTCTGGGTAGATCCTGCAGGATGGACCGATGTCAAGAGAGAAAAATCATCTTGGGTGTCTTCCCTGGAGGAGTCTGGGGTTGCTACCCGGGATGACAGAACCCTAAACCGCGAGAAAAAAGACTCAGGGACATAGCTGCGACAAGTCTCGGATGCATCCCAGAGGATGGAGCTTTGTCCAAGGAGAAAAATCATCTCGGGTGTCTTCCCTGGAGGAGTCTGGGGTTGCTGCCCAGGATTACAGGGCCCTAAAGCACTGGAGAAAACTCTGCGGGAGAGGCCTGGGAGGAGTTGTGGGTAGATCCCACAGGATGGACCAATGTCAAGAGAGAAAAATCATCTTGGGTGTCTTCCCTGGAGGAGTCTGGGGTTGCTACCCGGGATCACAGGGCCCTAAAGCACTGGAGAAAACTCGGCGGGACATACCTGGGAGGAGTTCTGGGTAGATCGTGCAGGATGGACTGATGTCAAGAGAGAAAAATCATCTTGGGTGTCTTCCCTGGAGGAGTCTGGGGTTGCTACCTGGGTTGACAGAACCCTAAAGCACGAGAAAAAAGACTCAGGAACGTAGCTTAGACAAGTCTCGGATGCATCCCAGAGGATGGAGCTTTGTCCAAGGAGAAAAATCATCTCGGATATCTTCCCTGGAGGAGTCTGGGGTTGCTACCCGGGATTACAGGGACCCAAACCACCGGAAAAATGTCTGCGGGAGACGCCTGGGAGGAATCTCAGATGCATCCCAGAAGATGGAGCATTGTCCAAGGAGAAAAATCATCTCGGGTATCTTCCCTGGAGGAGTCTGGGGTTTCTACCCGGGACCACAGGGCCCTAAAGCCCTGAAGAAAACTATGCAGGAGACGCCCGGGAGGAGTTCTGGGTAGGTCCCTCAGGATGGACCACTGTCAAGACAGAAAAATCATCTTGGCTGTCTTCCGTGAAGGAGTCTGGGGTTGCTACCCGGGATCACAGGGCCCTAAAGCACTGGAGAAAACTCTGCGGGAGAGGCCTGGGAGGAGTTCTGGGTAGATCCCGCAAAATTGGACCACTGTCAAGAGAGAAAAATCATCTTGGGTGTCTTCCCTGGAGGAGTCTGGGGTTGCTACCTGGGATGACAGAACCCTAAACCGCGAGAAAAAAGACTCAGGGACATAGCTGCGACAAGTCTCGGATGCTTCCCAGAGGATGGAGCTTTGTCCAAGGAGAAAAATCATCTCGGGTGTCTTCCCTGGAGGAGTCTGCGGTTGCTACCAGGGATTACAGGGACCCAAACCACCGGAAAAATGTCTGCGGGAGACGCCTGGGAGGAATCTCAGATGCATCCCAGAAGATGGAGCATTGTCCAAGGAGAAAAATCATCTCGGGTATCTTCCCTGGAGGAGTCTGGGGTTGCTACCTGGGATGACAGAACCCTAAACCGCAAGAAAAAAGACTCAGGGACATAGCTGCGACAAGTCTCGGATGCATCCCAGAGGATGGATCTTTGTCCAAGGAGAAAAATCATCTTGGGTGTCTTCCCTGGAGGAGTCTGGGGTTGCTACCCGGGATGACAGAACCCTAAACCGCGAGAAAAAAGACTCAGGGACATAGCTGCGACAAGTCTCGGATGCATCCCAGAGGATGGAGCTTTGTCCAAGGAGAAAAATCATCTCGGGTGTCTTCCCTGGAGGAGTCTGGGGTTGCTGCCCAGGATTACAGGGCCCTAAAGCACTGGAGAAAACTCTGCGGGAGAGGCCTGGGAGGAGTTGTGGGTAGATCCCACAGGATGGACCAATGTCAAGAGAGAAAAATCATCTTGGGTGTCTTCCCTGGAGGAGTCTGGGGTTGCTACCCGGGATCACAGGGCCCTAAAGCACTGGAGAAAACTCGGCGGGACATACCTGGGAGGAGTTCTGGGTAGATCGTGCAGGATGGACTGATGTCAAGAGAGAAAAATCATCTTGGGTGTCTTCCCTGGAGGAGTCTGGGGTTGCTACCTGGGTTGACAGAACCCTAAAGCACGAGAAAAAAGACTCAGGAACGTAGCTTAGACAAGTCTCGGATGCATCCCAGAGGATGGAGCTTTGTCCAAGGAGAAAAATCATCTCGGATATCTTCCCTGGAGGAGTCTGGGGTTGCTACCCGGGATTACAGGGACCCAAACCACCGGAAAAATGTCTGCGGGAGACGCCTGGGAGGAATCTCAGATGCATCCCAGAAGATGGAGCATTGTCCAAGGAGAAAAATCATCTCGGGTATCTTCCCTGGAGGAGTCTGGGGTTTCTACCCGGGACCACAGGGCCCTAAAGCCCTGAAGAAAACTATGCAGGAGACGCCCGGGAGGAGTTCTGGGTAGGTCCCTCAGGATGGACCACTGTCAAGACAGAAAAATCATCTTGGCTGTCTTCCGTGAAGGAGTCTGGGGTTGCTACCCGGGATCACAGGGCCCTAAAGCACTGGAGAAAACTCTGCGGGAGAGGCCTGGGAGGAGTTCTGGGTAGATCCCGCAAAATTGGACCACTGTCAAGAGAGAAAAATCATCTTGGGTGTCTTCCCTGGAGGAGTCTGGGGTTGCTACCTGGGATGACAGAACCCTAAACCGCGAGAAAAAAGACTCAGGGACATAGCTGCGACAAGTCTCGGATGCTTCCCAGAGGATGGAGCTTTGTCCAAGGAGAAAAATCATCTCGGGTGTCTTCCCTGGAGGAGTCTGCGGTTGCTACCAGGGATTACAGGGACCCAAACCACCGGAAAAATGTCTGCGGGAGACGCCTGGGAGGAATCTCAGATGCATCCCAGAAGATGGAGCATTGTCCAAGGAGAAAAATCATCTCGGGTATCTTCCCTGGAGGAGTCTGGGGTTGCTACCTGGGATGACAGAACCCTAAACCGCAAGAAAAAAGACTCAGGGACATAGCTGCGACAAGTCTCGGATGCATCCCAGAGGATGGATCTTTGTCCAAGGAGAAAAATCATCTTGGGTGTCTTCCCTGGAGGAGTCTGGGGTTGCTACCCGGGATTACAGGGACCCAAACCACAGGAAAAAAATCTGCGGGAGTCGCCTGGGAGGAATCTCAGATGCATCCCAGAAGATGGAGCATTGTCCAAGGAGAAAAATCATCTCGGGTATCTTCCCTGGAGGAGTCTGGGGTTGCTACCTTGGATGACAGAACCCTAAACCACGACAAAAAAGACTCAGGGACATAGCTGCGACAAGTCTCGGATGCATCCCAGAGGATGGAGCTTTGTCCAAGGAGAAAAATCATCTCGGGTGTCTTCCCTGGAGGAGTCTGGGGTTGCTACCCGGGATCACAGGGCCCTAAAGCACTGGAGAAAACTCGGCGGGAGTTACCTGGGAGGAGTTCTGGGTAGATCCTGCAGGATGGACTGATGTCAAGAGAGAAAAATCATCGTGGGTGTCTTCCCTGGAGGAGTCTGGGGTTGCTACCTGGGATGACAGAACCCTAAACCGCGAGAAAAAAGACTCAGGGACATAGCTGCGACAAGTCTCGGATGCATCCCAGAGGATGGAGCTTTGTCCAAGGAGAAAAATCATCTCGGATATCTTCCCTGGAGGAGTCTGGGGTTGCTACCCGGGATTACAGGGACCCAAACCACCGGAAAAATGTCTGCGGGAGACGCCTGGGAGGAATCTCAGATGCATCCCAGAAGATGGAGCATTGTCCAAGGAGAAAAATCATCTCGGGTATCATCCCTGGAGGAGTCTGGGGTTGCTACCCGGGATCACAGGGCCCTAAACCACCGGAATAAAGACTCAGGGACATACCTGCAAGGAGTCTCGGATGCTTCCCAGAGGATGGACCATTGTCCATGGAGAAAAATCATCTTGGATGTCTTCCCTGGAGGAGTCTGGCGTTGCTACCCGGGATTACAGGGACCCAAAGCACAGGAAAAATGTCTACGGGAGACGCCTGGGAGGAGTCTCGGATGCATCCCAGAGGATGGAGATTTGTCCAAGGAGAAAAATCATCTCGGGTATCTTCTCTGGAGGAGTCTGGCATTGCTACCCGGGATTACAGGGACCCAAACCACAGGAAAAATGTCTGCGGGAGACGCCTGGGAGGAATCTCAGATGCATCCCAGAAGATGGAGCATTGTCCAAGGAGAAAAATCATCTCGGGAATCTTCCCTGGAGGAGTCTGGGTTTGCTTCCCGGGATCACAGGGCCCTAAACCACCGGAATAAATACTCAGAAACATACCTGCAAGGAGTCTCGGATGCTTCCCAGAGGATGGAGCATTGTCCAAGGAGAAAAATTATCTCGGGAATCTTCCCTGGAGGAGTCTGGGTTTGCTTCCCGGGATCACAGGGCCCTAAACCACCGGAATAAATACTCAGAAACATACCTGCAAGGAGTCTCGGATGCTTCCCAGAGGATGGAGCATTGTCCAAGGAGAAAAATTATCTCGGGTATCTTCCCTGGAGGAGTCTGGGGTTGCTACCCGGGATTACAGGGACCCAAACCACCGGAAAAATGTCTGCGGGAGACACCTGGGAGGAATGTCAGATGCATCCAAGAATATGGAGCATTGTCCAAGGAGAAAAATCATCTCGGGTATCTTCCCTGGAGGAGTATGGGGTTGCTACCCTGTATCACTGGGCCCTAAAGCACTGGAGAAAACTCTGCGGGAGAGGCCTGGGAGGAGTTCTGGGTAGATCCCGCAGGATGGACCAATGTCAAGAGAGAAAAATCATCTTGGGTGTCTTCCCTGGAGGAGTCTGGGGTTGCTACCCGGGATCACAGGGCCCTAAAGCACTGGAGAAAACTCGGCGGGAGATACCTGGGAGGAGTTCTGGGTAGATCCTGCAGGATGGACCGATGTCAAGAGAGAAAAATCATCTTGGGTGTCTTCCCTGGAGGAGTCTGGGGTTGCTACCCGGGATGACAGAACCCTAAACCGCGAGAAAAAGGACTCAGAGACATAGCTGCGACAAGTCTCGGATGCATCCCAGAGGATGGAGCTTTGTCCAAGGAGAAAAATCATCTCGGGTGTCTTCCCTGGAGGAGTCTGGGTTTGCTACCCGGGATCACAGGGCTTTAAAGCACTGGAGAAAACTCTGCGGGAGAGGCCTGGGAGGAGTTCTGGGTAGATCCCGCAGGATTGGACCACTGTCAAGAGAGAAAAATCATCTTGGGTGTCTTCCCTGGAGGAGTCTGGGGTTGCTACCTGGGATGACAGAACCCTAAACCGCGAGAAAAAAGACTCAGGGACATAGCTGAGACAAGTCTCGGATGCTTCCCAGAGGATGGATCTTTGTCCAAGGAGAAAAATCATCTCGGGTGTCTTCCCTGGAGGAGTCTGGGGTTGCTACCCGGGATTACAGGGACCCAAACCACCGGAAAAATGTCTGCGGGAGACGCCTGGGAGGAATCTCAGATGCATCCTAGAAGATGGAGCATTGTCCAAGGAGAAAAATCATCTCGGGTATCTTCCCTTGAGGAGTCTAGGGTGGCTACCCGGGATCAAAGGGCCCTAAACCACCGGAATAAAGACTCAGGGACATATCTGCAAGGAGTCTCGGATGCTTCCCAGAGGATGGAGCATTGTCCAAGGAGAAAAACCATCTTGGGTGTCTTCCCTGGAGGAGTCTGCGGTTGCTACCAGGGATTACAGGGACCCAAACCACAGGAAAAATGTCTACGGGAGACGCCTCGGAGGAGTCTCAGATGCATCCCAGAGGATGGAGATTTGTCCAAGGAGAAAAATCATCTCGGGTATCTTCCCTGGAGGAGTCTGGGGTTGCTACCCAGGATTAAAGGGACTCAAACCACAGGAAAAATGTCTGCGGGAGACGCCTGGGAGGAATCTCAGATGCATCCCAGAAGATGGAGCATTGTCCAAGGAGAAAAATCATCTCGGGTATCTTCCCTGGAGGAGTCTGGGGTTGCTACCCGGGATCACAGGGCCCTAAACCACCGGAATAAATACTCAGAAACATACCTGCAAGGAGTCTCGGATGCATCCCAGAGGATGGAGCATTGTCCAAGGAGAAAAATTATCTCGGGTATCTTCCCTGGAGGAGTCTGGGGTTGCTACCCGGGATTACAGGGACCCAAACCACAGGAAAAACATGTGCGGGAGACGCCTGGGAGGAGTTCTGGGTAGATCCCGCAGGATGGACCAATGTTAAGAGAGAAAAATCATCTTGGGTGTCTTCCCTGGAGGAGTCTGGGGTTGCTACCCGGGATCACAGGGCCCTAAAGCACTGGAGAAAACTCGGCGGGAGATACCTGGGAGGAGTTCTGGGTAGATCCTGCAGGATGGACCGATGTCAAGAGAGAAAAATCATCTTGGGTGTCTTCCCTGGAGGAGTCTGGGGTTGCTACCCGGGATGACAGAACCCTAAACCGCGAGAAAAAGGACTCAGAGACATAGCTGCGACAAGTCTCGGATGCATCCCAGAGGATGGAGCTTTGTCCAAGGAGAAAAATCATCTCGGGTGTCTTCCCTGGAGGAGTCTGGGTTTGCTACCCGGGATCACAGGGCTTTAAAGCACTGGAGAAAACTCTGCGGGAGAGGCCTGGGAGGAGTTCTGGGTAGATCCCGCAGGATTGGACCACTGTCAAGAGAGAAAAATCATCTTGGGTGTCTTCCCTGGAGGAGTCTGGGGTTGCTACCTGGGATGACAGAACCCTAAACCGCGAGAAAAAAGACTCAGGGACATAGCTGCGACAAGTCTCGGATGCATCCCAGAGGATGGATCTTTGTCCAAGGAGAAAAATCATCTCGGGTGTCTTCCCTGGAGGAGTCTGGGGTTGCTACCCGGGATTACAGGGACCCAAACCACCGGAAAAATGTCTGCGGGAGACGCCGGGGAGGAATCTCAGATGCATCCCAGAAGATGGAGCATTGTCCAAGGAGAAAAATCATCTCGGGTATCTTCCCTTGAGGAGTCTAGGGTGGCTACCAGGGATCAAAGGGCCCTAAACCACCGGAATAAAGACTCAGGGACATATCTGCAAGGAGTCTCGGATGCTTCCCAGAGGATGGAGCATTGTCCAAGGAGAAAAACCATCTTGGGTGTCTTCCCTGGAGGAGTCTGCGGTTGCTACCCAGGATTACAGGGACCCAAACCACAGGAAAAATGTCTACGGGAGACGCCTGGGAGGAGTCTCAGATGCATCCCAGAGGATGGAGATTTGTCCAAGGAGAAAAATCATCTCGGGTATCTTCCCTGGAGGAATCTGGGGTTGCTACCCAGGATTAAAGGGACTCAAACCACAGGAAAAATGTCTGCGGGAGACGCCTGGGAGGAATCTCAGATGCATCCCAGAAGATGGAGCATTGTCCAAGGAGAAAAATCATCTCGGGTATCTTCCCTGGAGGAGTCTGGGGTTGCTACCTGGGATGACAGAACCCTAATCCGCGAGAAAAAAAACTCAGAGACATAGCTGCGACAAGTCTCGGATGCATCCCAGAGGATGGATCTTTGTCCAAGGAGAAAAATCATCTCGGGTGTCTTCCCTGGAGGAGTCTGGGGTTGCTACCCGGGATTACAGGGACCCAAACCACCGGAAAAATGTCTGCGGGAGATGCCTGGGAGGAATCTCAGATGCATCCCAGAAGATGGAGCATTGTCCAAGGAGAAAAATCATCTCGGGTATCTTCCCTGGAGGAGTCTGGGTTTGCTACCCGGGATCACAGGGCCCTAAACCACCGGAATAAAGACTGAGAAACATACCTGCAAGGAGTCTCGGATGCTTCCCAGAGGATGGAGCATTGTCCAAGGAGAAAAATCATCTCGGGTATCTTCCCTGGAGGAGTCTGGGGTTGCTACCCGGGATTAAAGGGACCCAAACCACAGGAAAAACATCTGCGGGAGACGCCTGGGAGGAGTTCTGGGTAAATCCCGCAGGATGGACCAATGTCAAGAGAGAAAAATCATCTTGGGTGTCTTCCCTGGAGGAGTCTGGGGTTGCTACCCGGGATCACAGGGCCCTAAAGCACTGGAGAAAACTCGGCGGGACATACCTGGGAGGAGTTCTGGGTAGATCGTGCAGGATGGACTGATGTCAAGAGAGAAAAATCATCTTGGGTGTCTTCCCTGGAGGAGTCAGGGGTTGCTACCTGGGATGACAGAACCCTAAAGCGCGAGAAAAAAGACTCAGGAACGTAGCTTAGACAAGTCTCGGATGCATCCCAGAGGATGGAGCTTTGTCCAAGGAGAAAAATCATCTCGGATATCTTCCCTGGAGGAGTCTGGGGTTGCTACCCGGGATTACAGGGACCCAAACCACCGGAAAAATGTCTGCGGGAGACGCCTGGGAGGAATCTCAGATGCATCCCAGAAGATGGAGCATTGTCCAAGGAGAAAAATCATCTCGGGTATCTTCCCTGGAGGAGTCTGGGGTTTCTACCCGGGACCACAGGGCCCTAAAGCCCTGAAGAAAACTATGCAGGAGACGCCCGGGAGGAGTTCTGGGTAGGTCCCTCAGGATGGACCACTGTCAAGACAGAAAAATCATCTTGGCTGTCTTCCGTGAAGGAGTCTGGGGTTGCTACCCGGGATCACAGGGCCCTAAAGCACTGGAGAAAACTCTGCGGGAGAGGCCTGGGAGGAGTTCTGGGTAGATCCCGCAAAATTGGACCACTGTCAAGAGAGAAAAATCATCTTGGGTGTCTTCCCTGGAGGAGTCTGGGGTTGCTACCTGGGATGACAGAACCCTAAACCGCGAGAAAAAAGACTCAGGGACATAGCTGCGACAAGTCTCGGATGCTTCCCAGAGGATGGAGCTTTGTCCAAGGAGAAAAATCATCTCGGGTGTCTTCCCTGGAGGAGTCTGCGGTTGCTACCAGGGATTACAGGGACCCAAACCACCGGAAAAATGTCTGCGGGAGACGCCTGGGAGGAATCTCAGATGCATCCCAGAAGATGGAGCATTGTCCAAGGAGAAAAATCATCTCGGGTATCTTCCCTGGAGGAGTCTGGGGTTGCTACCTGGGATGACAGAACCCTAAACCGCAAGAAAAAAGACTCAGGGACATAGCTGCGACAAGTCTCGGATGCATCCCAGAGGATGGATCTTTGTCCAAGGAGAAAAATCATCTTGGGTGTCTTCCCTGGAGGAGTCTGGGGTTGCTACCCGGGATTACAGGGACCCAAACCACAGGAAAAAAATCTGCGGGAGTCGCCTGGGAGGAATCTCAGATGCATCCCAGAAGATGGAGCATTGTCCAAGGAGAAAAATCATCTCGGGTATCTTCCCTGGAGGAGTCTGGGGTTGCTACCTTGGATGACAGAACCCTAAACCACGACAAAAAAGACTCAGGGACATAGCTGCGACAAGTCTCGGATGCATCCCAGAGGATGGAGCTTTGTCCAAGGAGAAAAATCATCTCGGGTGTCTTCCCTGGAGGAGTCTGGGGTTGCTACCCGGGATCACAGGGCCCTAAAGCACTGGAGAAAACTCGGCGGGAGTTACCTGGGAGGAGTTCTGGGTAGATCCTGCAGGATGGACTGATGTCAAGAGAGAAAAATCATCTTGGGTGTCTTCCCTGGAGGAGTCTGGGGTTGCTACCCGGGATGACAGAACCCTAAACCGCGAGAAAAAAGACTCAGGGACATAGCTGCAACAAGTCTCGGATGCATCCCAGAGGATGGAGCTTTGTCCAAGGAGAAAAATCATCTCGGATATCTTCCCTGGAGGAGTCTGGGGTTGCTACCCGGGATTACAGGGACCCAAACCACCGGAAAAATGTCTGCGGGAGACGCCTGGGAGGAATCTCAGATGCATCCCAGAAGATGGAGCATTGTCCAAGGAGAAAAATCATCTCGGGTATCATCCCTGGAGGAGTCTGGGGTTGCTACCCGGGATCACAGGGCCCTAAACCACCGGAATAAAGACTCAGGGACATACCTGCAAGGAGTCTCGGATGCTTCCCAGAGGATGGACCATTGTCCATGGAGAAAAATCATCTTGGATGTCTTCCCTGGAGGAGTCTGGCGTTGCTACCCGGGA
Organism: Vanellus vanellus; assembly: GCF_965231255.1. Classification (NCBI taxonomy): domain Eukaryota; kingdom Metazoa; phylum Chordata; class Aves; order Charadriiformes; family Charadriidae; genus Vanellus; species Vanellus vanellus. Next base: position 754,035 of record NW_028128833.1, read on the forward strand.
TTACAGGGACCCAAACCACAGGAAAAATGTCTACGGGAGACGCCTGGGAGGAGTCTCGGATGCATCCCAGAGGATGGAGATTTGTCCAAGGAGAAAAATCATCTCGGGTATCTTCTCTGGAGGAGTCTGGCATTGCTACCCGGGATTACAGGGACCCAAACCACAGGAAAAATGTCTGCGGGAGACGCCTGGGAGGAATCTCAGATGCATCCCAGAAGATGGAGCATTGTCCAAGGAGAAAAATCATCTCGGGAATCTTCCCTGGAGGAGTCTGGGTTTGCTTCCCGGGATCACAGGGCCCTAAACCACCGGAATAAATACTCAGAAACATACCTGCAAGGAGTCTCGGATGCTTCCCAGAGGATGGAGCATTGTCCAAGGAGAAAAATTATCTCGGGAATCTTCCCTGGAGGAGTCTGGGTTTGCTTCCCGGGATCACAGGGCCCTAAACCACCGGAATAAATACTCAGAAACATACCTGCAAGGAGTCTCGGATGCTTCCCAGAGGATGGAGCATTGTCCAAGGAGAAAAATTATCTCGGGTATCTTCCCTGGAGGAGTCTGGGGTTGCTACCCGGGATTACAGGGACCCAAACCACCGGAAAAATGTCTGCGGGAGACACCTGGGAGGAATGTCAGATGCATCCAAGAATATGGAGCATTGTCCAAGGAGAAAAATCATCTCGGGTATCTTCCCTGGAGGAGTCTGGGGTTGCTACCCGGGATTACAGGGACCCAAACCACAGGAAAAACATGTGCGGGAGACGCCTGGGAGGAGTTCTGGGTAGATCCCGCAGGATGGACCAATGTTAAGAGAGAAAAATCATCTTGGGTGTCTTCCCTGGAGGAGTCTGGGGTTGCTACCCGGGATCACAGGGCCCTAAAGCACTGGAGAAAACTCGGCGGGAGATACCTGGGAGGAGTTCTGGGTAGATCCTGCAGGATGGACCGATGTCAAGAGAGAAAAATCATCTTGGGTGTCTTCCCTGGAGGAGTCTGGGGTTGCTACCTGGGATGACAGAACCCTGAACCGCGAGAAAAAGGACTCAGGGACATAGCTGCGACAAGTCTCGGATGCATCCCAGAGGATGGAGCTTTGTCCAAGACAGAAAAATCATCTCGGGTGTCTTCTCTGGAGGAGTCTGGGGTTGCTGCCCAGGATTACAGGGCCCTAAAGCACTGGAGAAAACTCTGCGGGAGAGGCCTGGGAGGAGTTCTGGGTAGATCCCGCAGGATTGGACCACTGTCAAGAGAGAAAAATCATCTCGGGTGTCTTCCCTGGAGGAGTCTGGGGTTGCTACCTGGGATGACAGAACCCTAAACCGCGAGAAAAAAGACTCAGGGACATAGCTGCGACAAGTCTCGGATGCTTCCCAGAGGATGGAGCTTTGTCCAAGGAGAAAAATCATCTCGGGTGTCTTCCCTGGAGGAGTCTGCGGTTGCTACCCGGGATTACAGGGACCCAAACCACAGGAAAAATGTCTACGGGAGACGCCTGGGAGGAGTCTCAGATGCATCCCAGAGGATGGAGATTTGTCCAAGGAGAAAAATCATCTCGGGTATCTTCCCTGGAGGAGTCTGGCGTTGCTACCCGGGATTAAAGGGACTCAAACCACAGGAAAAATGTCTGCGGGAGACGCCTGGGAGGAATCTCAGATGCATCCCAGAAGATGGAGCATTGTCCAAGGAGAAAAATTATCTCGGGTATCTTCCCTGGAGGAGTCTGGGGTTGCTACCCGGGATTACAGGGACCCAAACCACAGGAAAAACATGTGCGGGAGACGCCTGGGAGGAGTTCTGGGTAGATCCCGCAGGATGGACCAATGTTAAGAGAGAAAAATCATCTTGGGTGTCTTCCCTGGAGGAGTCTGGGGTTGCTACCCGGGATCACAGGGCCCTAAAGCACTGGAGAAAACTCGGCGGGAGATACCTGGGAGGAGTTCTGGGTAGATCCTGCAGGATGGACCGATGTCAAGAGAGAAAAATCATCTTGGGTGTCTTCCCTGGAGGAGTCTGGGGTTGCTACCCGGGATGACAGAACCCTAAACCGCGAGAAAAAGGACTCAGAGACATAGCTGCGACAAGTCTCGGATGCATCCCAGAGGATGGAGCTTTGTCCAAGGAGAAAAATCATCTCGGGTGTCTTCCCTGGAGGAGTCTGGGTTTGCTACCCGGGATCACAGGGCTTTAAAGCACTGGAGAAAACTCTGCGGGAGAGGCCTGGGAGGAGTTCTGGGTAGATCCCGCAGGATTGGACCACTGTCAAGAGAGAAAAATCATCTTGGGTGTCTTCCCTGGAGGAGTCTGGGGTTGCTACCTGGGATGACAGAACCCTAATCCGCGAGAAAAAAGACTCAGGAACGTAGCTTAGACAAGTCTCGGATGCATCCCAGAGGATGGAGCTTTGTCCAAGGAGAAAAATCATCTCGGATATCTTCCCTGGAGGAGTCTGGGGTTGCTACCCGGGATTACAGGGACCCAAACCACCGGAAAAATGTCTGCGGGAGACGCCTGGGAGGAATCTCAGATGCATCCCAGAAGATGGAGCATTGTCCAAGGAGAAAAATCATCTCGGGTATCTTCCCTGGAGGAGTCTGGGGTTTCTACCCGGGACCACAGGGCCCTAAAGCCCTGAAGAAAACTATGCAGGAGACGCCCGGGAGGAGTTCTGGGTAGGTCCCTCAGGATGGACCACTGTCAAGACAGAAAAATCATCTTGGCTGTCTTCCGTGAAGGAGTCTGGGGTTGCTACCCGGGATCACAGGGCCCTAAAGCACTGGAGAAAACTCTGCGGGAGAGGCCTGGGAGGAGTTCTGGGTAGATCCCGCAAAATTGGACCACTGTCAAGAGAGAAAAATCATCTTGGGTGTCTTCCCTGGAGGAGTCTGGGGTTGCTACCTGGGATGACAGAACCCTAAACCGCGAGAAAAAAGACTCAGGGACATAGCTGCGACAAGTCTCGGATGCTTCCCAGAGGATGGAGCTTTGTCCAAGGAGAAAAATCATCTCGGGTGTCTTCCCTGGAGGAGTCTGCGGTTGCTACCAGGGATTACAGGGACCCAAACCACCGGAAAAATGTCTGCGGGAGACGCCTGGGAGGAATCTCAGATGCATCCCAGAAGATGGAGCATTGTCCAAGGAGAAAAATCATCTCGGGTATCTTCCCTGGAGGAGTCTGGGGTTGCTACCTGGGATGACAGAACCCTAAACCGCAAGAAAAAAGACTCAGGGACATAGCTGCGACAAGTCTCGGATGCATCCCAGAGGATGGATCTTTGTCCAAGGAGAAAAATCATCTTGGGTGTCTTCCCTGGAGGAGTCTGGGGTTGCTACCCGGGATTACAGGGACCCAAACCACAGGAAAAAAATCTGCGGGAGTCGCTTGGAAGGAATCTCAGATGCATCCCAGAAGATGGAGCATTGTCCAAGGAGAAAAATCATCTCGGGTATCTTCCCTGGAGGAGTCTGGGGTTGCTACCTTGGATGACAGAACCCTAAACCACGACAAAAAAGACTCAGGGACATAGCTGCGACAAGTCTCGGATGCATCCCAGAGGATGGAGCTTTGTCCAAGGAGAAAAATCATCTCGGGTGTCTTCCCTGGAGGAGTCTGGGGTTGCTACCCGGGATCACAGGGCCCTAAAGCACTGGAGAAAACTCGGCGGGAGTTACCTGGGAGGAGTTCTGGGTAGATCCTGCAGGATGGACTGATGTCAAGAGAGAAAAATCATCTTGGGTGTCTTCCCTGGAGGAGTCTGGGGTTGCTACCCGGGATGACAGAACCCTAAACCGCGAGAAAAAAGACTCAGGGACATAGCTGCAACAAGTCTCGGATGCATCCCAGAGGATGGAGCTTTGTCCAAGGAGAAAAATCATCTCGGATATCTTCCCTGGAGGAGTCTGGGGTTGCTACCCGGGATTACAGGGACCCAAACCACCGGAAAAATGTCTGCGGGAGACGCCTGGGAGGAATCTCAGATGCATCCCAGAAGATGGAGCATTGTCCAAGGAGAAAAATCATCTCGGGTATCATCCCTGGAGGAGTCTGGGGTTGCTACCCGGGATCACAGGGCCCTAAACCACCGGAATAAAGACTCAGGGACATACCTGCAAGGAGTCTCGGATGCTTCCCAGAGGATGGACCATTGTCCATGGAGAAAAATCATCTTGGATGTCTTCCCTGGAGGAGTCTGGCGTTGCTACCCGGGATTACAGGGACCCAAACCACAGGAAAAATGTCTACGGGAGACGCCTGGGAGGAGTCTCGGATGCATCCCAGAGGATGGAGATTTGTCCAAGGAGAAAAATCATCTCGGGTATCTTCTCTGGAGGAGTCTGGCATTGCTACCCGGGATTACAGGGACCCAAACCACAGGAAAAATGTCTGCGGGAGACGCCTGGGAGGAATCTCAGATGCATCCCAGAAGATGGAGCATTGTCCAAGGAGAAAAATCATCTCGGGAATCTTCCCTGGAGGAGTCTGGGTTTGCTTCCCGGGATCACAGGGCCCTAAACCACCGGAATAAATACTCAGAAACATACCTGCAAGGAGTCTCGGATGCTTCCCAGAGGATGGAGCATTGTCCAAGGAGAAAAATTATCTCGGGAATCTTCCCTGGAGGAGTCTGGGTTTGCTTCCCGGGATCACAGGGCCCTAAACCACCGGAATAAATACTCAGAAACATACCTGCAAGGAGTCTCGGATGCTTCCCAGAGGATGGAGCATTGTCCAAGGAGAAAAATTATCTCGGGTATCTTCCCTGGAGGAGTCTGGGGTTGCTACCCGGGATTACAGGGACCCAAACCACCGGAAAAATGTCTGCGGGAGACACCTGGGAGGAATGTCAGATGCATCCAAGAATATGGAGCATTGTCCAAGGAGAAAAATCATCTCGGGTATCTTCCCTGGAGGAGTATGGGGTTGCTACCCTGTATCACTGGGCCCTAAAGCACTGGAGAAAACTCTGCGGGAGAGGCCTGGGAGGAGTTCTGGGTAGATCCCGCAGGATGGACCAATGTCAAGAGAGAAAAATCATCTTGGGTGTCTTCCCTGGAGGAGTCTGGGGTTGCTACCCGGGATGACAGAACCCTAAACCGCGAAAAAAAGGACTCAGAGACATAGCTGCGACAAGTCTCGGATGCATCCCAGAGGATGGAGCTTTGTCCAAGGAGAAAAATCATCTCGGGTGTCTTCCCTGGAGGAGTCTGGGTTTGCTACCCGGGATCACAGGGCTTTAAAGCACTGGAGAAAACTCTGCGGGAGAGGCCTGGGAGGAGTTCTGGGTAGATCCCGCAGGATTGGACCACTGTCAAGAGAGAAAAATCATCTTGGGTGTCTTCCCTGGAGGAGTCTGGGGTTGCTACCTGGGATGACAGAACCCTAAACCGCAAGAAAAAAGACTCAGGGACATAGCTGCGACAAGTCTCGGATGCATCCCAGAGGATGGATCTTTGTCCAAGGAGAAAAATCATCTCGGGTGTCTTCCCTGGAGGAGCCTGGGGTTGCTACCCGGGATTACAGGGACCCAAACCACCGGAAAAATGTCTGCGGGAGACGCCTGTGAGGAATCTCAGATGCATCCCAGAGGATGGAGATTTGTCCAAGGAGAAAAATCATCTCGGGTATCTTCCCTGGAGGAATCTGGGGTTGCTACCCAGGATTAAAGGGACTCAAACCACAGGAAAAATGTCTGCGGGAGACGCCTGGGAGGAATCTCAGATGCATCCCAGAAGATGGAGCATTGTCCAAGGAGAAAAATCATCTCGGGTATCTTCCCTGGAGGAGTCTGGGGTTGCTACCCGGGATCACAGGGCCCTAAACCACCGGAATAAATACTCAGAAACATACCTGCAAGGAGTCTCGGATGCTTCCCAGAGGATGGAGCATTGTCCAAGGAGAAAAATTATCTCGGGTATCTTCCCTGGAGGAGTCTGGGGTTGCTACCCGGGATTACAGGGACCCAAACCACAGGAAAAACATGTGCGGGAGACGCCTGGGAGGAGTTCTGGGTAGATCCCGCAGGATGGACCAATGTTAAGAGAGAAAAATCATCTTGGGTGTCTTCCCTGGAGGAGTCTGGGGTTGCTACCCGGGATCACAGGGCCCTAAAGCACTGGAGAAAACTCGGCGGGAGATACCTGGGAGGAGTTCTGGGTAGATCCTGCAGGATGGACCGATGTCAAGAGAGAAAAATCATCTTGGGTGTCTTCCCTGGAGGAGTCTGGGGTTGCTACCTGGGATGACAGAACCCTCAACCGCGAGAAAAAGGACTCAGGGACATAGCTGCGACAAGTCTCGGATGCATCCCAGAGGATGGAGCTTTGTCCAAGACAGAAAAATCATCTCGGGTGTCTTCCCTGGAGGAGTCTGGGGTTGCTGCCCAGGATTACAGGGCCCTAAAGCACTGGAGAAAACTCTGCGGGAGAGGCCTGGGAGGAGTTCTGGGTAGATCCCGCAGGATTGGACCACTGTCAAGAGAGAAAAATCATCTTGGGTGTCTTCCCTGGAGGAGTCTGGGGTTGCTACCTGGGATGACAGAACCCTAAACCGCGAGAAAAAAGACTCAGGGACATAGCTGCGACAAGTCTCGGATGCTTCCCAGAGGATGGAGCTTTGTCCAAGGAGAAAAATCATCTCGGGTGTCTTCCCTGGAGGAGTCTGCGGTTGCTACCCGGGATTACAGGGACCCAAACCACAGGAAAAATGTCTACGGGAGACGCCTGGGAGGAGTCTCAGATGCATCCCAGAGGATGGAGATTTGTCCAAGGAGAAAAATCATCTCGGGTATCTTCCCTGGAGGAGTCTGGCGTTGCTACCCGGGATTAAAGGGACTCAAACCACAGGAAAAATGTCTGCGGGAGACGCCTGGGAGGAATCTCAGATGCATCCCAGAAGATGGAGCATTGTCCAAGGAGAAAAATCATCTCGGGTATCTTCCCTGGAGGAGTCTGGGGTTGCTACCTGGGATGACAGAACCCTAATCCGCGAGAAAAAAAACTCAGAGACATAGCTGCGACAAGTCTCGGATGCATCCCAGAGGATGGATCTTTGTCCAAGGAGAAAAATCATCTCGGGTGTCTTCCCTGGAGGAGTCTGGGGTTGCTACCCGGGATTACAGGGACCCAAACCACCGGAAAAATGTCTGCGGGAGATGCCTGGGAGGAATCTCAGATGCATCCCAGAAGATGGAGCATTGTCCAAGGAGAAAAATCATCTCGGGTATCTTCCCTGGAGGAGTCTGGGGTTGCTACCCGGGATCACAGGGCCCTAAACCACCGGAATAAAGACTGAGAAACATACCTGCAAGGAGTCTCGGATGCTTCCCAGAGGATGGAGCATTGTCCAAGGAGAAAAATTATCTCGGGTATCTTCCCTGGAGGAGTCTGGGGTTGCTACCCGGGATTAAAGGGACCCAAACCACAGGAAAAACATCTGCGGGAGACGCCTGGGAGGAGTTCTGGGTAGATCCCGCAGGATGGACCAATGTCAAGAGAGAAAAATCATCTTGGGTGTCTTCCCTGGAGGAGTCTGGGGTTGCTACCCGGGATCACAGGGCCCTAAAGCACTGGAGAAAACTCGGCGGGACATACCTGGGAGGAGTTCTGGGTAGATCGTGCAGGATGGACTGATGTCAAGAGAGAAAAATCATCTTGGGTGTCTTCCCTGGAGGAGTCTGGGGTTGCTACCTGGGATGACAGAACCCTAAAGCGCGAGAAAAAAGACTCAGGAACGTAGCTTAGACAAGTCTCGGATGCATCCCAGAGGATGGAGCTTTGTCCAAGGAGAAAAATCATCTCGGATATCATCCCTGGAGGAGTCTGGGGTTGCTACCCGGGATTACAGGGACCCAAACCACCGGAAAAATGTCTGCGGGAGACGCCTGGGAGGAATCTCAGATGCATCCCAGAAGATGGAGCATTGTCCAAGGAGAAAAATCATCTCGGGTATCTTCCCTGGAGGAGTCTGGGGTTTCTACCCGGGACCACAGGGCCCTAAAGCCCTGAAGAAAACTATGCAGGAGACGCCCGGGAGGAGTTCTGGGTAGGTCCCGCAGGATGGACCACTGTCAAGACAGAAAAATCATCTTGGCTGTCTTCCGTGAAGGAGTCTGGGGTTGCTACCCGGGATCACAGGGCCCTAAAGCACTGGAGAAAACTCTGCGGGAGAGGCCTGGGAGGAGTTCTGGGTAGATCCCGCAAAATTGGACCACTGTCAAGAGAGAAAAATCATCTTGGGTGTCTTCCCTGGAGGAGTCTGGGGTTGCTACCTGGGATGACAGAACCCTAAACCACGACAAAAAAGACTCAGGGACATAGCTGCGACAAGTCTCGGATGCTTCCCAGAGGATGGAGCTTTGTCCAAGGAGAAAAATCATCTCGGGTGTCTTCCCTGGAGGAGTCTGCGGTTGCTACCAGGGATTACAGGGACCCAAACCACCGGAAAAATGTCTGCGGGAGACGCCTGGGAGGAATCTCAGATGCATCCCAGAAGATGGAGCATTGTCCAAGGAGAAAAATCATCTCGGGTATCTTCCCTGGAGGAGTCTGGGGTTGCTACCTGGGATGACAGAACCCTAAACCGCAAGAAAAAAGACTCAGGGACATAGCTGCGACAAGTCTCGGATGCATCCCAGAGGACGGATCTTTGTCCAAGGAGAAAAATCATCTTGGGTGTCTTCCCTGGAGGAGTCTGGGGTTGCTACCCGGGATTACAGGGACCCAAACCACAGGAAAAAAATCTGCGGGAGTCGCCTGGGAGGAATCTCAGATGCATCCCAGAAGATGGAGCATTGTCCAAGGAGAAAAATCATCTCGGGTATCTTCCCTGGAGGAGTCTGGGGTTGCTACCTTGGATGACAGAACCCTAAACCAGGACAAAAAAGACTCAGGGACATAGCTGCGACAAGTCTCGGATGCATCCCAGAGGATGGAGCTTTGTCCAAGGAGAAAAATCATCTCGGGTGTCTTCCCTGGAGGAGTCTGGGGTTTCTACCCGGGACCACAGGGCCCTAAAGCCCTGAAGAAAACTATGCAGGAGACGCCCGGGAGGAGTTCTGGGTAGGTCCCGCAGGATGGACCACTGTCAAGACAGAAAAATCATCTTGGCTGTCTTCCGTGAAGGAGTCTGGGGTTGCTACCCGGGATCACAGGGCCCTAAAGCACTGGAGAAAACTCTGCGGGAGAGGCCTGGGAGGAGTTCTGGGTAGATCCCGCAAAATTGGACCACTGTCAAGAGAGAAAAATCATCTTGGGTGTCTTCCCTGGAGGAGTCTGGGGTTGCTACCTGGGATGACAGAACCCTAAACCGCGAGAAAAAAGACTCAGGGACATAGCTGCGACAAGTCTCGGATGCTTCCCAGAGGATGGAGCTTTGTCCAAGGAGAAAAATCATCTCGGGTGTCTTCCCTGGAGGAGTCTGCGGTTGCTACCAGGGATTACAGGGACCCAAACCACCGGAAAAATGTCTGCGGGAGACGCCTGGGAGGAATCTCAGATGCATCCCAGAAGATGGAGCATTGTCCAAGGAGAAAAATCATCTCGGGTATCTTCCCTGGAGGAGTCTGGGGTTGCTACCTGGGATGACAGAACCCTAAACCGCAAGAAAAAAGACTCAGGGACATAGCTGCGACAAGTCTCGGATGCATCCCAGAGGATGGATCTTTGTCCAAGGAGAAAAATCATCTTGGGTGTCTTCCCTGGAGGAGTCTGGGGTTGCTACCCGGGATTACAGGGACCCAAACCACAGGAAAAAAATCTGCGGGAGTCGCCTGGGAGGAATCTCAGATGCATCCCAGAAGATGGAGCATTGTCCAAGGAGAAAAATCATCTCGGGTATCTTCCCTGGAGGAGTCTGGGGTTGCTACCTTGGATGACAGAACCCTAAACCAGGACAAAAAAGACTCAGGGACATAGCTGCGACAAGTCTCGGATGCATCCCAGAGGATGGAGCTTTGTCCAAGGAGAAAAATCATCTCGGGTGTCTTCCCTGGAGGAGTCTGGGGTTGCTACCCGGGATCACAGGGCCCTAAAGCACTGGAGAAAACTCGGCGGGAGTTACCTGGGAGGAGTTCTGGGTAGATCCTGCAGGATGGACTGATGTCAAGAGAGAAAAATCATCTTGGGTGTCTTCCCTGGAGGAGTCTGGGGTTGCTACCTGGGATGACAGAACCCTAAACCGCGAGAAAAAAGACTCAGGGACATAGCTGCGACAAGTCTCGGATGCATCCCAGAGGATGGAGCTTTGTCCAAGGAGAAAAATCATCTCGGATATCTTCCCTGGAGGAGTCTGGGGTTGCTACCCGGGATTACAGGGACCCAAACCACCGGAAAAATGTCTGCGGGAGACGCCTGGGAGGAATCTCAGATGCATCCCAGAAGATGGAGCATTGTCCAAGGAGAAAAATCATCTCGGGTATCATCCCTGGAGGAGTCTGGGGTTGCTACCCGGGATCACAGGGCCCTAAACCACCGGAATAAAGACTCAGGGACATACCTGCAAGGAGTCTCGGATGCTTCCCAGAGGATGGACCATTGTCCATGGAGAAAAATCATCTTGGATGTCTTCCCTGGAGGAGTCTGGCGTTGCTACCCGGGATTACAGGGACCCAAACCACAGGAAAAATGTCTACGGGAGACGCCTGGGAGGAGTCTCGGATGCATCCAAGAATATGGAGCATTGTCCAAGGAGAAAAATCATCTCGGGTATCTTCCCTGGAGGAGTATGGGGTTGCTACACTGTATCACTGGGCCCTGAAGCACTGGAGAAAACTCTGCGGGAGAGGCCTGGGAGGAGTTCTGGGTAGATCCCGCAGGATGGACCAATGTCAAGAGAGAAAAATCATCTTGGGTGTCTTCCCTGGAGGAGTCTGGGGTTGCTACCCGGGATCACAGTGCCCTAAGGCACTGGAGAAAACTCGGCGGGAGATACCTGGGAGGAGTTCTGGGTAGATCCTGCAGGATGGACCGATGTCAAGAGAGAAAAATCATCTTGGGTGTCTTCCCTGGAGGAGTCTGGGGTTGCTACCCGGAATGACAGAACCCTAAACCGCGAGAAAAAGGACTCAGAGACATAGCTGCGACAAGTCTCGGATGCATCCCAGAGGATGGAGCTTTGTCCAAGGAGAAAAATCATCTCGGGTGTCTTCCCTGGAGGAGTCTGGGTTTGCTACCCGGGATCACAGGGCTTTAAAGCACTGGAGAAAACTCTGCGGGAGAGGCCTGGGAGGAGTTCTGGGTAGATCCCGCAGGATTGGACCACTGTCAAGAGAGAAAAATCATCTTGGGTGTCTTCCCTGGAGGAGTCTGGGGTTGCTACCTGGGATGACAGAACCCTAAACCGCGAGAAAAAAGACTCAGGGACATAGCTGCGACAAGTCTCGGATGCATCCCAGAGGATGGATCTTTGTCCAAGGAGAAAAATCATCTCGGGTGTCTTCCCTGGAGGAGTCTGGGGTTGCTACCCGGGATTACAGGGACCCAAACCACCGGAAAAATGTCTGCGGGAGACGCCTGGGAGGAATCTCAGATGCATCCCAGAAGATGGAGCATTGTCCAAGGAGAAAAATCATCTCGGGTATCTTCCCTTGAGGAGTCTAGGGTGGCTACCCGGGATCAAAGGGCCCTAAACCACCGGAATAAAGACTCAGGGACATATCTGCAAGGAGTCTCGGATGCTTCCCAGAGGATGGAGCATTGTCCAAGGAGAAAAACCATCTTGGGTGTCTTCCCTGGAGGAGTCTGCGGTTGCTACCCGGGATTACAGGGACCCAAACCACCGGAAAAATGTCTGCGGGAGACGCCTGGGAGGAATCTCAGATGCATCCCAGAAGATGGAGCATTGTCCAAGGAGAAAAATCATCTCGGGTATCTTCCCTGGAGGAGTCTGGGTTTGCTACCCGGGATCACAGGGCCCTAAACCACCGGAATAAAGACTGAGAAACATACCTGCAAGGAGTTTTGGATGCTTCCCAGAGGATGGAGCATTGTCCAAGGAGAAAAATTATCTCGGGTATCTTCCCTGGAGGAGTCTGGGGTTGCTACCCGGGATTAAAGGGACCCAAACCACAGGAAAAACATCTGCGGGAGACGCCTGGGAGGAGTTCTGGGTAGATCCCGCAGGATGGACCAATGTCAAGAGAGAAAAATCATCTTGGGTGTCTTCCCTGGAGGAGTCTGGGGTTGCTACCCGGGATCACAGGGCCCTAAAGCACTGGAGAAAACTCGGCGGGACATACCTGGGAGGAGTTCTGGGTAGATCGTGCAGGATGGACTGATGTCAAGAGAGAAAAATCATCTTGGGTGTCTTCCCTGGAGGAGTCTGGGGTTGCTACCTGGGATGACAGAACCCTAAAGCGCGAGAAAAAAGACTCAGGAACGTAGCTTAGACAAGTCTCGGATGCATCCCAGAGGATGGAGCTTTGTCCAAGGAGAAAAATCATCTCGGATATCTTCCCTGGAGGAGTCTGGGGTTGCTACCCGGGATTACAGGGACCCAAACCACCGGAAAAATGTCTGCGGGAGACGCCTGGGAGGAATCTCAGATGCATCCCAGAAGATGGAGCATTGTCCAAGGAGAAAAATCATCTCGGGTATCTTCCCTGGAGGAGTATGGGGTTTCTACCCGGGACCACAGGGCCCTAAAGCCCTGAAGAAAACTATGCAGGAGACGCCCGGGAGGAGTTCTGGGTAGGTCCCGCAGGATGGACCACTGTCAAGACAGAAAAATCATCTTGGCTGTCTTCCGTGAAGGAGTCTGGGGTTGCTACCCGGGATGACAGAACCCTAAACCGCGAGAAAAAAGACTCAGGGACATAGCTGCGACAAGTCTCGGATGCATCCCAGAGGATGGAGCTTTGTCCAAGGAGAAAAATCATCTCGGGTGTCTTCCCTGGAGGAGTCTGCGGTTGCTACCAGGGATTACAGGGACCCAAACCACCGGAAAAATGTCTGCGGGAGACGCCTGGGAGGAATCTCAGATGCATCCCAGAAGATGGAGCATTGTCCAAGGAGAAAAATCATCTCGGGTATCTTCCCTGGAGGAGTCTGGGGTTGCTACCTGGGATGACAGAACCCTAAACCGCAAGAAAAAAGACTCAGGGACATAGCTGCGACAAGTCTCGGATGCATCCCAGAGGATGGATCTTTGTCCAAGGAGAAAAATCATCTTGGGTGTCTTCCCTGGAGGAGTCTGGGGTTGCTACCCGGGATTACAGGGACCCAAACCACAGGAAAAAAATCTGCGGGAGTCGCCTGGGAGGAATCTCAGATGCATCCCAGAAGATGGAGCATTGTCCAAGGAGAAAAATCATCTCGGGTATCTTCCCTGGAGGAGTCTGGGGTTGCTACCTTGGATGACAGAACCCTAAACCACGACAAAAAAGACTCAGGGACATAGCTGCGACAAGTCTCGGATGCATCCCAGAGGATGGAGCTTTGTCCAAGGAGAAAAATCATCTCGGGTGTCTTCCCTGGAGGAGTCTGGGGTTGCTACCCGGGATTACAGGGACCCAAACCACCGGAAAAATGTCTGCGGGAGACGCCTGGGAGGAATCTCAGATGCATCCCAGAAGATGGAGCATTGTCCAAGGAGAAAAATCATCTCGGGTATCTTCCCTGGAGGAGTCTGGGGTTGCTACCTGGGATGACAGAACCCTAATCCGCGAGAAAAAAAACTCAGGGACATAGCTGCGACAAGTCTCGGATGCATCCCAGAGGATGGATCTTTGTCCAAGGAGAAAAATCATCTCGGGTGTCTTCCCTGGAGGAGTCTGGGGTTGCTACCCGGGATTACAGGGACCCAAACCACCGGAAAAATGTCTGCGGGAGACACCTGGGAGGAATGTCAGATGCATCCAAGAATATGGAGCATTGTCCAAGGAGAAAAATCATCTCGGGTATCTTCCCTGGAGGAGTATGGGGTTGCTACCCTGTATCACTGGGCCCTAAAGCACTGGAGAAAACTCTGCGGGAGAGGCCTGGGAGGAGTTCTGGGTAGATCCCGCAGGATGGACCAATGTCAAGAGAGAAAAATCATCTTGGGTGTCTTCCCTGGAGGAGTCTGGGGTTGCTACCCAGTATCACTGGGCCCTAAAGCACTGGAGAAAACTCTGCGGGAGAGGCCTGGGAGGAGATCTGGGTAGATCCCGCAGGATTGGACCACTGTCAAGAGAGAAAAATCAGCTTGGGTGTCTTCCCTGGAGGAGTCTGGGGTTGCTACCTGGGATGACAGAACCCTAAACCGCGAGAAAAAAGACTCAGGGACATAGCTGCGACAAGTCTCGGATGCATCCCAGAAGATGGAGCATTGTCCAAGGAGAAAAATCATCTCGGGTATCTTCCCTGGAGGAGTCTGGGGTTGCTACCCGGGATCAAAGGGCCCTAAACCACCGGAATAAAGACTCAGGGACATACCTGCAAGGAGTCTCGGATGTTTCCCAGAGGATGGAGCATTGTCCAAGGAGAAAAACCATCTTGGGTGTCTTCCCTGGAGGAGTCTGGGGTTGCTACCCGGGATCAAAGGGCCCTAAACCACCGGAATAAAGACTCAGGGACAGACCTGCAAGGAGTCTCGGATGTTTCCCAGAGGATGGAGCTTTGTCCAAGGAGAAAATCATCTCGGGTATCTTCCCTGGAGGAGTCTGGGGTTGCTACCTGGGATCACAGGGCCCTAAACCACGAGAAAAAAGACTCAGGGACATAGCTGTGACAAGTCTCGGATGCATCCCAGAGGATGGAGCTTTGCCCAAGGAGAAAAATCATCTCGGGTATCTTCCCTGGAGGAGTCTGGGGTTGCTACCCGGGATTACAGGGACCCAAACCACAGGAAAAATGTCTACGGGAGACGCCTGGGAGGAGTCTCAGATGCATCCCAGAGGATGGAGATTTGTCCAAGGAGAAAAATCATCTCGGGTATCTTCCCTGGAGGAGTCTGGGGTTGCTACCCGGGATTAAAGGGACTCAAACCACAGGAAAAATGTCTGCGGGAGACGCCTGGGAGGAATCTCAGATGCATCCCAGAAGATGGAGCATTGTCCAAGGAGAAAAATCATCTCGGGTATCTTCCCTGGAGGAGTCTGGGGTTGCTACCCGGGATCACAGGGCCCCAAAACACCGGAATAAACACTCAGGGACATACCTGCAAGGAGTCTCGGATGCTTCCCAGAGGATGGAGCTTTGTCCAAGGAAAAAAATCATCTCGGGTATCTTCCCTGGAGGAGTCTGGGGTTGCTACCCGGGATTACAGGGACCCAAACCACAGGAAAAACATCTGCGGGAGACGTCTGGGAGGAGTTCTGGGTAGATCCCGCAGGATGGACCAATGTCAAGAGAGAAAAATCATCTTGGGTGTCTTCCCTGGAGGAGTCTGGGGTTGCTGCCCGGGATCAAAGGGCCCTAACGCACTGGAGAAAACTCTGCGGGAGATACCTGGGAGGAGTTCTGGGTAGATCCTGCAGGATGGACAGATGTCAAGAGAGAAAAATCATCTTGGGTGTCTTCCCTGAGGAGTCTGGGGTTGCTACCCGGGATCACAGGGCCCTAAAGCACTGGAGAAAACTCTGCGGGAGAGGCCTGGGAGGAGTTCTGGGTAGATCCCGCAGGATTGGACCACTGTCAAGAGAGAAAAATCATCTTGGGTGTCTTCCCTGGAGGAGTCTGGGGTTGCTACCTGGGATGACAGAACCCTAAACCGCGAGAAAAAAGACTCAGGGACATAGCTGCGACAAGTCTCGGATGCATCCCAGAGGATGAAGCTTTGTCCAAGGAGAAAAATCATCTCGGGTGTCTTCCCTGGAGGAGTCTGGGGTTGCTACCCGGGATTACAGGGACCCAAACCACCGGAAAAATGTCTGCGGGAGACGCCTGGGAGGAATCTCAGATGCATCCCAGAAGATGGAGCATTGTCCAAGGAGAAAAATCATCTCGGGTATCTTCCCTGGAGGAGTCTGGGTTTGCTACCTGGGATGACAGAACCCTAAACCGCGAGAAAAAAGACTCAGGGACATAGCTGCGACAAGTCTCGGATGCATCCCAGAGGATGGATCTTTGTCCAAGGAGAAAAATCATCTCGGGTGTCTTCCCTGGAGGAGTCTGGGGTTGCTACCCGGGATTACAGGGACCCAAACCACAGGAAAAAAGTCTGCGGGAGTCGCCTGGGAGGAATCTCAGATGCATCCCAGAAGATGGAGCATTGTCCAAGGAGAAAAATCATCTCGGGTATCTTCCCTGGAGGAGTCTGGGGTTGCTACCCGGGATCACAGGGCCCTAAACCACCGGAATAAAGACTCAGGGACATACCTGCAAGGAGTCTCGGATGCTTCCCAGAGGATGGAGCATTGTCCAAGGAGAAAAATTATCTCGGGTATCTTCCCTGGAGGAGTCTGGGCTTGCTACCCGGGATTACAGGGACCCAAACCACAGGAAAAACATCTGCGGGAGATGACTGGGAGGAGTTCTGGGTAGAGCCCGCAGGATGGACCAATGTCAAGAGAGAAAAATCATCTTGGGTGTCTTCCCTGGAGGAGTCTGGGGTTGCTACCCGGGATCACAGGGCCCTAAAGCCCTGGAGAAAACTATGCAGGAGACGCCCAGGAGGAGTTCTGGGTAGATCCTGCAGGATGGACCGATGTCAAGAGAGAAAAATCATCTTGGGTGTCTTCCCTGGAGGAGTCTGGGGTTGCTACCTGGGATGACAGAACCCTAAACCGCGAGAAAAAGGACTCAGGGACATAGCTGCGACAAGTCTCGGATGCATCCCAGAGGATGGAGCTTTGTCCAAGGAGAAAAATCATCTCGGATATCTTCCCTGGAGGAGTCTGGGGTTGCTACCTGGGATTACAGGGACCCAAACCACCGGAAAAATGTCTGCGGGAGACGCCTGGGAGGAATCTCAGATGCATCCCAGAAGATGGAGCATTGTCCAAGGAGAAAAATCATCTCGGGTATCTTCCCTGGAGGAGTCTGGGGTTGCTACCCGGGATCACAGGGCCCTAAACCACCGGAATAAAGACTCAGGGACATACCTGCAAGGAGTCTCGGATGCTTCCCAGAGGATGGAGCATTGTCCAAGGAGAAAAATCATCTTGGATGTCTTCCCTGGAGGAGTCTGGGGTTGCTACCCGGGATTACAGGGACCCAAACCACAGGAAAAATGTCTACGGGAGACGCCTGGGAGGAGTCTCGGATGCATCCCAGAGGATGGAGATTTGTCCAAGGAGAAAAATCATCTCGGGTATCTTCCCTGGAGGAGTCTGGGTTTGCTTCCCGGGATCACAGGGCCCTAAACCACCGGAATAAATACTCAGAAACATACCTGCAAGGAGTCTCGGATGCTTCCCAGAGGATGGAGCATTGTCCAAGGAGAAAAATTATCTCGGGTATCTTCCCTGGAGGAGTCTGGGGTTGCTACCCGGGATCACAGGGCCCTAAAGCACTGGAGAAATCTCTGCGGGAGATATCTGGGAGGAGTTCTGGGTAGATCCCGCAGGATTGGACCACTGTGAAGAGAGAAAAATCATCTTGGGTGTCTTCCCTGGAGGAGTCTGGGGTTGCTACCCGGGATCATAGGGCCCTAAAGCACTGGAGAAAACTCTTCGGGAGATACCTGGGAGGAGTTCTGGGTAGATCCTGCAGGATGGACCGATGTCAACAGAGAAAAATCATCTTGGGTGTCTTCCCTGGAGGAGTCTGGGGTTGCTACCTGGGATGACAGAATCCAAAACCGCGAGAAAAAAGACTCAGGGACATAGCTGCGACAAGTCTCGGATGCATCCCAGAGGATGGAGCTTTGTCCAAGGAGAAAAATCATCTCGGGTGTCTTCCCTGGAGGAGTCTGGGGTTGCCACCCGGGATTACAGGGACTCAAACCACCGGAAAAATGTCTGCGGGAGACGCCTGGGAGGAATCTCGGATGCATCCCAGAAGATGGAGCATTGTCCAAGGAGAAAAATCATCTCGGCTATCTTCCCTGGAGGAGTCTGGGGTTGCTACCTGGTCTCCTCTGCCAGAGCCGCCGGCTGTGCCTCGTCTGTCCCGGCCGCAGCCCGAGAGCGTCTCCACCGGCCCGGGCCCGACCCTGTGCCCCGAAGGAGCCCCGCAGCCTCTGCCCCGCCGCCAGCCCGCCTCTCCCCGGGCCCGTCCCCGTCCCCGTCCCCGTCCCCGTCCCCGCCGGCACCGGGGGGGAGCGCCGCCAGCGGCCGCAGCCCGGCCCCTCTCCGCACCCCCGCTGCCCGCCGACGGCCGCCCCGCCAGACCCCCGGCAGCCGCGGGCAGGGGCGGGGCCGCGCCCGGGGGACGCCCGACGGCTGCGCCGCTGCCCGCTCCCGCGGGGACCCGCTCACGGGCCCGCCGGCCCCGCGCTTCTGCCCTCGGGCCCCGCCGCGGCCTCCGCAGCCTCCGCGGAGCGAGGCCCACACGCCCCCTGCCCGCAGCCCCCGCACGCACCCACCGGGACCCCCGGCCCCCTCCGCGCCCACACCTGCCCCGCCGCTCCGCCGGGGCTCCCGCCGCACGGCCCGGCCCGGGCCCGCAGGGCCGCAGCCCACTCGAGCCGAGCCGAGCCCAGCCGAGCCCAGCCCAGCCCAGCCCAGCCCGGCCCAGCCCAGCCCGGCCCAGCCGATCCAGCCAGCCGTGCGGGCAGAGCCGGGCCGAGCCGGGCGGGGGGAGCAGGCGGCAGGCGCGGCCGGAGCGAGGCAGTGCCGCCTCCCCGGGACTCCCTCCCGCCTCTGCCGGGGATGGGGGGCGGGTGGCCGAGCAGCGCAGCGTCCCCGCAGGGCCCTCCCTGCCCTCTGCACCTGCGGGAGCAGACAAGTCCCCCCCAGGAGAGGCACTCGACGCTGTTCCATCCTTCCCCCGCTCTCTGCCCCCCTGCCCGTCCCCAGCGTCTTCCCGTCCTTTGGGACCTGCTCCTTGCTGCCCGGCCAGCTCCTCTGGGAAGCCCCTTCCCGGCCACTCTTGGGCCAGCAGGCAGTGCCAACGGCGTCCCTGGCAAGGGCCTGTGGCCCAACGCCTGTGGCAACCCAGCCCCGTCCTGCTGGGGAGGGCGAGGATGGGGCTGTGCTCGTGGCCGGGCGGGAGCATTGTGGGTTGGGGGGATGCTGCCATGCCCCCAGGGATGCCATACCCGTGGACATGCTGTGCCCGCAGGGATGCCATGCCCGTGGGGGTTGCCATGCCCACTGGGGTGCTGTGCCTGGGGGTTGCCATGTCTGTGGAGATTCTACGCCTGCAGGGACGTAGGTGCTGTACTCATGGGGATGCCGTGCCCCTGGAGATGCTGTGACCATGGTGGTGCTGTGCCCGTCGGGATGCTGTGCCCGCAGTGTGCTGGCACTGTGCGAGGTCTGCTGGTCCCTGCTGCAGGGTTGGGTGATCAGTGTGACCATCAGCTGGAACTGCAACCTGGACCTGTCCGACAGCGAGTGCCACCCTCGCTACTCCTTCCACCACCTTCACCCCAAAAGGACTTCGGCTTCCCCTTGGCTACAGCTACAGGTGATGACCCTGGCCCCGTCCTGGCCCCGCTGCCCTGCATCCCTCATCCAGCCTGTGATAAGCTCAGCGCTGTTTGTTCACCAAACCTAGAAACTCGCATTGTCACATTGTTTTAGAAAAAGGCAATTGCTGAACCTGCTGTTGCAAGATAGCCAGCATCCTGTGAGCGGGCAAGGCTAAAACTGCAAAGGTCAGGTTATGCAAACAAAGTAGGATGTGAAAAAGACTTGGAGGAGGGGAGGGGGGCTCATGAAGACGAAGAGTACATGATGTGAGGAAGACATGAATCTTTCATCCCTGCGACAACCAGGAGGAAAAGGAAAGCAGAAAACGACCCCCTAGCAACAAGTCGTGTCGTGCAGATGCAGAGTACCTCTCTACCGGAAAAAGAAGAGTATAAAACCAGGGACTTTCGGGAAACGGGTGCGAGCCGTCGGCGGAGTGAGACTCCCGGGCCGCCCAGCGCTGTTTTGCTTGCTGCCGCTTGCTAAATAAATATTCCAAATTTTTAATTGACTCTGTCTTGCATCAATTTGTGGGATCAACTTATAACACAGCCCTGCCACACCATCCCCACAGCACCCATTGGTCTGAGGATGCTCTGTGGTGGGGGGGCATCACCCTGGGGTGCTCCAGCCTCAGGCCAGCCCATCCCGTCCCTGCCCGGGTACCGCCGGAGCTGCAAAGGGCCATGGTGGCAGGCTGGGGTAACACTCGCTCTGCCCGAGACCATCCAAGTCCCCCCCAGCTCTCAGTGACATGTTGCCCCCAGAAGGAGTTGCACCCCTGCCTGGGTGGGACATGTCCTACAGCCACGTGTCACTGCTGCCAGCCCCAGGCCTGTCAAGAAACCCCCGTGCTCAGCATCCCTGCCTGGGGCTGCTCCCTGCGGGCAGAATGGAGGGGACGGGGGAGGGGGGGGGTGTCCCCATCCTTGAGCCCTGCAGTGCTGACGTGCGGAAACAAACTCCACAACTCACGCAGAGGTATAAAGCAGCTATGTCTATTGCAGCGCTGGGTGCAAGGGGGATCGCTCCTCCAAACTCGCACACCGTAAAGGGTTAGTTATACACCTTATAGACATGCCATATATACACATTCACAAGGTTTTGGGGAAATGATTAACATGTTCATGACTTTTCCGGGAACTCATTACCATAGGCTACTACCCACCCCGGTATGCCCATTATAGTCTCTCTGTGGTCCTTCAGAATCCTCTGGGAGTCGTTGACTCCTTTTTAATCACTGTATTGTTTTGGTCAACTGTCCTTATCTGGTTGCCAAAGCCGCTGCTCTATGGCTCCAGATGGCTCTGCTCTCTGCCACTTCCAAGGTAGAGCTGCCCCAGGGTCACCATTCAGGAGCCTCTCAGCTACGACTCTCGCTATGCATTTTGCCATGTTGCAATGTCTCTCTGGATGTTGTTTCCCCGTAGCGGTGCCATGGTGGGGACAGGCACATCCCCCAGCGCTCGTGGGGAGCTGGAGGGTCCTGGGGCTGCTTGCCCTGCTGCAGGCATGTGGGAAGAGCGCGGGGTCCCCCCAGCCCCCTCCGGGCACCGTCCCTGCCCACAGGCTGCCTGCAGAACCTGACACAGGCAGGCACCTTGGTTCGGGCGGCATTGCCCCCCCCGCTGCTACTGCAAGAGGAGGTCGCCCCTGACGGCACCTTGGCGTTGTCCCGAGAGCCCCCGGGGAGCACAGGAGGGGCTCTGCCCGCAGCCCCGGGGACCCTTTTCCCCCGGAGGGGGGCAGGAGCAGGAGCCGCCTGTCCGACGCTGGCAGCCCCTTCCCCTAGAGCTGCAGGGGGACAGCCGGGGGGGCTGCAGGGGTCAGACACGGACGGGTCCGTGGTCCTTCCTGCCCAGCAAGGACACAGCTCCACCCCCTCAGCTGCATGCACCCCCCCACGGCCACAGCTCCTGCTTCTCCCCTCCCCAAATCTACACCTGCCTTCTACAAGCCAGTTCTTTACAGAAATTCCACATTAAAACCGCACCTGGGGGCCAGCACAGCCCTGCGGAGCACAGCTCCAGCCCTCGGTGCCCCCAGAACCCCGTGCCCGGCAGCGGGGGGCAGGACAGCCCCATGGTCCAGCTCTTCTCCCGCAGCTCCTCCGCGTTCGGCTCCCCTTCCCCCTCCTCTTCTGCCCCCGCCACCTCCTCCTCCCACACTCCTCTCTTGCCGCTGTCCTTCTGGAGGGAGACAGGGACGGCGCAGCAGTTCCTCCTGCCCGGCCAACACCTCCCTGCTCAGCTCAACCCCCCCCGCTGCTGCCGGGGTACGGAGCGCTTCCCAGCTCTGACCTCCCCGTAGCGGACGCGAGAGTCCAACTTCCCTCGGTACCTCCATAACCGGCTGGATCCATCCAGAGCAGGAACTCCCCGCAGCGGGAGCAGGAGATGGTCAGAGAGCGGAAGATCCCCTCGGAGTGGGTGCGGGAGGGCAGAGACTGCAGTCCCCCCCCGCGTTGGCATCGTCCCGAGTTCAGAGCCTTCTCTGGGGGACACTGTGGGGAGGAGGCGGTGCTGGCAAAGAGGGGGGGTTCCCTTCTCCCCTCCCACCACTGGGGGATGGATGGGCCGAACCCATCCGACCCCATCCGAGCGGAGCCGAGCCCCGCCGGTGCCCGCGGGCGCGGTGCGGCTCCTCCCGCCGCGGGTGACGGCGCGCAGGAACCGGCCCCGCGGCACCGGGCGCTGCAGCTGCTCGTCCCGCTGCGCTCCGGCGGGGCGGCGCGGGCTCGGGGAGCTCCTGCCCAGGGCGGGGGCGGGCGGGCGGAGCGGGGCGCTGCCGGGGCCGGGGGGCGGCCCGCGGGGGAGGGGGCGTGCGGCGATGGGAATGCGCGGACTGCGATATGCAGGATCGAAACCGGAATCCGCTGTATTAAGCAAGCGTGCTCTTTACATACCTTTCTACCAAGGCAGTAATTGCCTACTGTACTTGTTTACACCATCGCGTACTCCAAAAGATCACGTTCCCACCGAAAAGGGAATCTCTCTTCCCTGTGAGCAGCACCTCCTTATCTCGGGAGGAGCTTCACACAGCTTCATCGTCTGCCAGAACAGTGCTGCAGCTGCTTATTCCTCCCTATTAGTTCTACCCCACTTAACCCTTCTTTTGCCTCAGTCCCCACATCTCGTGATCATGTGTTGCCATCTCATGTTGAGCTTCTCATCAGTCAGCACCCCCAGGTCCTTCTCCCCAGGGCTGCTCTCCATCCATTCTCCGCCCAGCCTGGATTTGGGCTGGGGATTGCCCCGACCCAGGAGCAGGACATTGCACTTGTCCTGGTTGAACTTGATGAGGTTGGCATGGGCCCACCTCTCCGGCCTGTCATTAGTAGAAGGCCAGGCCTGCAGCACCCCGGTTATCAGCCCGGCTCGGGTGGGAGGGGATGCTCCTGCATGGGGGGGTTGCCCTGCACTGGGGGGGAAATGCCACCGAGGGAAGGTCTCGCCAAAGTGGGGGCCGCGCTCATGCTCCCTCTCCCCCATCCCTCCCCAGATCGCCCCGGCAGAAGGTCCCGAGGGCAGCGAGCGGATGGTCATCATCACAGGGCCGCCCGAGGCTCAGTTCAAGGTGCTCTGGGTGGGGGCTGTGGGTGGGGGGGACAGTAAGGGACAAGTCGCGGGCGTCCCTGTGGTCACCACTGTGCTGCCAGCCTGGCTTGGCCTCCCTCAGCGCCAGGGGATGCTCTTTGCTGGGTACAGTGGTTTTGATGCTGCTGGACGTGGGGACATTATCAGCTTTGGGGATGGAGAGGCACAGCGGGCGTTGCCTGATGGTTTTCCTTCCCGTCCGTCTGCTCCCCAGGCCCAGGGGTGAATATTTGGGAAGCTGAAAGAGGCAAACTTCTTTAACGCGAAAGAAGTGAAGCTTGAAGCCCACATCAAGGTGCCTTCCTTCACTGCTGGTCGTGTGATAGGCAAAGGTGGCAAAACGGTAGGTGGTGGTGCCCCGGGGATGCAGAGTTGGGCATCACCCATCACCCCTGCCCACCCCAGGGGGACAAATCCCGGGTGCACAGTGGTTTCAGCGACGTCTTGACCCTCAGCCCCCATGTCCTGGTGGTGGTTCTCGTTGGTCCCAAGGAAGGGGGAGACACACAGGGTGCCTGGTGCCGTCGTGACACCGGTAGTGGAGGTTTTTGGCTCTTCCACAACAGAAGCCTCTTGTGGTTCCTCCAGGTGAACGAACTGCAAAACTTAACCAGTGTGGAAGTCATTGTGCCATGAGACCAAACCCCGGACGAGAACGAGGAGGTCATCGTTAAAATCATTGGGCATTTCTTTGCCAGTCAGGTACTGTTTGGCTGTGGCTTTACCCGATCCTCCCTGGCCACTTTCATCCACCGAGGAAAGGTGTGGGGCTTGCTGAGCCCAGCACCACCCGAGCGACCTGCTGCTCTTCTTTTGGGAGGTCCCTGTGTCCCCAAGAGGCACTGAAGGTGTTTCGGTAGCTCCCCCCGGCTGTGCGAGAACTGAAATTGAAGATTGGCTTGATTGAGCTAAAAATGTGTGTTTTGGATGCTGTGCAGAGCAGCACCCAGGGTGTGAATGGACTCCTTGGTGCGGGCAAATCCATGCGCATCCCACCTGGGTGCATCTTCCATAACCTTGTCTCCTGTCCACTTCGGCGGGATGGCGACCCCCCAAAAAATTCAGGCTCTCTCGAGGAGTGAAGCACAAGTTAAAAAAAAAAAAGAACAAAACAAAACAAAAAATTAACAAAAAAAAACCCAAACACACACCAGCACCACTCCCACGAAATTAATTACAGCTTGTCCAGAGTGAAAAGTTGGGAGTGGCGAGATGCTCAGTGGGGGCTCGGGAGTGGTTGGTGGGGGGAGAAGAGGTGCCCTGACCCCCACCTCTTGCTTTTCCCCTCTCCTCCCCAGGACTGCACAGCGCAAGATGAGGGAAATGCTCCAGCAGGTGAAGCAGCAGGAGCAGAAACACGCTCCGGGAGCCCCAGCCTCGCAGCACAGCAAGGGAGGCTCCCGCCGTGCCGCCCACCACCGCCCGATGAATGTAACCCCACCGCCGGACATCCCCCCGTCCCAAACCCTCCTCCCCCACCCCCAGCAGGTCAGGGGAGCAAACCAAAGACCCCCCCAAACACACAGCCCCCCATTCCCCGCGGCGCTGCGAGGATGCACAGCCGAGGGGTACGGGGAGGGCTCTCTCCATCCCACAGCCTCCCCCTTCCTCCTCCCTCGCCTCCCGACGCTCTCCCTTTAGTTGGACTAACGTGGGCAGGTTTGGGTACCTCAGCACCTCACGCTTGTGTCTCCCTTTTAGAGATTTTGTGTGCCTTGGAAACCTGCGAGTTGGAGGGTTTTTTTATTAATTTTCTAATAAAAAAAGAAACGAGTTGGACAAAACGATGGGAATAGGCAGCACTGTGGTCATTCTCTCCGGGGCGTTGTGGAGGAAGGCTGCCAGTCTTCCTCCCAGTGTACTTTTCCCCGTTGGCTCCAGACTGCTGCTGGGGCTGAGCTCTGAGCCGCCAGAGCGGTTCTCAGCAGACGGTCACTCGGCGCAGACAATGAGGCCCTGAATAGCCCTTCCTGTGCTCTTGATGGCTCCGGATGGCTCTGCTCCTCTGCTGCTTCTAAGGTGGGGCTGCCCCAGTGCCCTCACTCAGGAGCCTTTTGTCTGTGCAGGTCTCACTTGTGACAGGCTGTGGGGGTGTTGCCAAACTAACTGCTGTGTTGCGATGTGTGAGTGGGTGTTCCCGCCCGTGTCAGTGCCAGAGCTCTTCCGTAGGCTCCTTCTGCCAGCGGAGAGCCAGGGGCCGCTCCTTCGGGAGAGAGCTTGTTTAAAGAGAGGAAAAAAAAAAAGCGGGGGGGGAAGTGGGAAAAGAAAAAAGGGGAAAAAAGAGAAAAAAAGGGGAAAAAAGTGAAAAAATGAGAAAAGTGAAAACGGGGGAAAGGGAGAAACAGAGAAAAAAGGGAGATAAGGAAAAAAAAAGGGAAAAAGAACAAAGGGGAAAAAGAGGAAAAAAGTAAAAAAAGAGAAAAAGTAAAACGGGGAAAAGGAGAAACAGAAAAAAGGGGGAAAAGGCAAAAAAAAGGGAAAAAGAAAAAAAGGGAAAAAAGAGAAAAAAGGAGGGGGAAGCGAATAACAAAAGGGAGAAAGAAGAAAACCCCACATATTAAAAAAGAAAGGTAGAAAAGAAAAAAAAACAAACAAACCAAGGAAGGAAAGTGGGAACAGCCGCGGGGCAGGAGGAGGGACAGGAGCCGGGGGAGGGGGGGGCCGTGGGGGGAGGTGGCGGTGCCAGCGGCGGCCCCGGGGGCTGCGACACCACGTTTTTGTCCTCTACTGCAAAGTGTTCTGTGAAAAAACCCCAACCAAATCCCACCCACCGACAACATCAAAACCCAAAGAGAAATCTCTCCAGCTCACAAGAGCCTGAGCTCGCTCTCCGTTGCTCTCTTTCCAGTGTCTCGGGGGGGTCACGGCCGAGCTGAGATTGGGGGGTGGGGGTGGTGGGAGTTTGCCCCATGGCTGTGATGGGGGGAGAAGGGGTGGGTGGGGAGTGAGGGATGTGGTGTGGGGGTTTCAACAGCACAGTAATTAGGCCCGTGTAATGGGGAAGCTCAGATGCCCCCTAAGCACCCGCCCCGGTGCTTCTCTAGCCAGGCGAGCGCTGGGCGTCCCCCCCACAGGAGAGGAGCGCACCTCCGGGGTGGGTGGAAGGGCGTCACCCAACGGGGAGAGGACCAAGATGGGGCTTGGGTGTCCCTTGGGGTGGCCGGGTGGGGCTGCTGGGGGCTGCCACGATGAGGGACACCCCCACGCCTTTCTCCATGGCTCCCACAGCTCTGCTCCCTCCCTCCCTCCCACCCATCCAGTGCCACCGGAGAGGTGGTGTCCCCCCTCCCGGGGCGGGCAGGGGCTGGTGCCACCCCATCTAACACCTCAACGCACCAAAGCACCTCACTGGGGGAGGGACCCTGTGCCTGGTAGCCCCGTGCGCCCCAGCACTGTAAGGATGGGGCTGAGCCCCCACCACGGCCACCCTGTGCAAACCAAAGACCCCCACACAGACCCCCCCCACCCCCATTCCCCGTGGCACTGTGAGGAGAGAGAGAGAGAGAGGTTTTATTATTCTTTTTTTTTTTTTTTAATTTTTTATTTCCTAAAAGCCACCGGTTTTCATCCCAGGCATGGCCAGAGGTGCGCCCAGCGTTGAGGGGGGGAGGTTGGGCTGCAGTGCACAGCACAGCGGCTCATTAGTTTTTAGAATTAATGTAACGATAACGAAACAAATGGTGATTTTTAAGTTTTGTAAGGACTTTATTTTATTTATTTATTTATTTCATTTCAGAGGGGGTGGGGGCGGGAGGGGGATGTTTGTTTTTTAGCACAAGCCGGCTTTTCTAGAGGTTAAAGGAAAGGCTGTGCTCGGCCGTAAACGCTTTGCGGAAAGATCCCAGTTGCAAGGAGAGAAGGGGGGAAAGAGGGGCGGGGGGGAAAAACAGATTTCCAAGAGGTTGTCAGCCCAGGGCTGGGGGAAAAAAAAACCCAACACTAGCAAAAATATTAATTTTTTTTTTAGTTTCAAAAGTAACACACACACAACCCCCAACCCCCGATGACACACACACATCCACACACAAAAACTACCTCAGGCTTTCATACCTCAGCACATTGCGCTTCTGTTCCTTTTAGAGATTTTTTGTGCCTTACAAAACTGATAGCTGGAGCATTATTTTTGTTTATTTTCTTAATAAAAAAAAAAAAAAAAGACTTGGAAAACACGCTCTCTACTGAGTGCGAGGCGGGAGAAGGAAAGCAATCCCACGGGTGCCAGAGCTCTTCCATAGTCTCCTTCTGCTGGCTGAGAGCCAGGGGCCGTTCCTTCGGAGAAAGCTTGAGAGATGCTTAAAGAGAGAAAAAGAAAAAAACCAAAAGAAAAAAATGGGGGCGAAAAAAAAAGAGGGGAAAGAAGAACAAAGAGAAAAAGAGATAAAAGGGGGGGAAGAAAAAAGGGGGAAAAAGAAAAAAAGGGAAAAGGAAAAAAGGGGGGGGAAGAGAAAAAAAAAGGAAAAGGAAACAAAAACCCCAAATATAAAAAAAAAGAAAGGTAGAAAGGAAAAAACAAACAACCAAGCCAAGCAAGGAAAGGGGTGAAAGCCCTCGGGCAAGACGAGGGACGAGAGCCGGGGGTGAGGTGGCGGTGCCAGCGCCGGCCCCGGGGGCTGTGACACCACACTGCAAAGTGTTCTGTGAAAAACCCAACCAAAACCCACCCAACGACAACATCAAAAACCAAACTCACAAGAGCCTGAGCTCGCTCTCCGTTGCTCTCATTCCAGTGTCTTCGGGGGGTCACAGCCGAGCTGAGACTGGGGGGTGGTGGTGGTGGGAGTTTGCCCCATGGCTGTGATGGGGGGAGAAGGGGTGGGTGGGGAGTGGGGGGTGTCGTGTGGGGTTTTTTTGGGGTGGTGGTGGTTTTTTTGAGGTGGTGGTGTTTTTTTTGCCAGGTGTCGCTTTACCCAGTGGCTCGGGGAGTGTGACGAAACGGGAAAAAGGGCTTCACTGAGAGGTTCAAATTAATAATTTCTTTGGACTTCGGTCACGGGCCCAATATGTCACTATTGCAAGTTCTGTGTGTGCGATGGCGATTACACTATTGCGGTTTAAAAGAAATTAGCGGGATCCACTATTGCGAGCTACAAATGCCCCCGACAAGTAGCAACACAAACCACAAGGGCGCTAGATATTAATACCTTAGAAGAGTACACCAGTCACAAACTCAATCGCATGCCCTATACCGTACGGATGTTTCTTAGTCACTTACCCTCTCTCTCTCAGGTGAGGTCGCTCCATCCCGGGGAAGTTACCCTGTACAGCGTCCTGGATGGTGGGGACGGATCTCCGAGGGGCCAGCTGTATCCTTGGAGGATTCCCCATTTGTCTCCCCAGACCCTGCGGTTTATATTTCCTGACTCGGTGAGGGTGCAGGATTATGCCCGAGTGGATTACACTGTCTGGGATATTTCCCTCTGGTGGTGCCATAGCGAAGTCTCTGTTGCCAGTTTGTGATGTCCGGCGCTCAACGTCACAGGAATAGTGGTGGGATGGGACTCGGGGCATTTTGTTTGTTAAGGGCCATTTGGTTTTGGTTGTTCTGTGCCATCTGGAGATAAGCCCGGGCTGAGCTGTTCTGCAGCTCCCCCCAAGTTCTCTCTGCACAGCCAAGGCACAGCGGAGATGGAGCTGAGTGGGATGGCAGCTCCCTGCCTCTCACCTCTGGTGCTCTGAAACCGGCTTGGCTGGCTGCTCGCACACAGTGTGTTACTGGCTTGCCCAGCAGGTAAAGAACCCAGATTTGGGACGCCACTGGGGTGTCCGTAAGGGGTCCTGGGCGGCCCTTATGGGGTCCTGGGGGGGACTCTTGCAGGCCAGAGGGAGTCTGGGGCAGTTTTTCAAGGATCTGGGGGTCCCCTCTGGTGCCTCTGGGGAGGGTTTTGTGGCTGGAGAGGGCCGAGCTGGTTTCAAGAAGTGCTTCCTCCCTTTCTCCAGCCCACCCAGCTCCCCCGACACCATCACCCCCCCAGGTTGGTGGGTGCCCGCAGTGCCAGCCTGTCCCACTGGGTCGGGCACTGAGGGGGGCACAGCCCCAGCCGCGGGATGGGAGGAGGACTCCGTCCCCTCCCTCAGCAGCTTCTCGGCTAGCGGATGAAGGATGGGAGCTCAAGTCGACACAGGAGAAGCAGGGAGTGTGGGGGAGACCCCCAGATCCTGCCCCAGACCCTCAGCCCGTGCCCTGCCCTGCCTGCGCTGGGCAGCCCTGCCCGCCTGCTGAGGAGGGGGTGCTGCCCACGGGCCCCGATAGAGGAGACAGGGTATAGTGGGCTCTCTTCTCTCTCCTCCTCTGCAGGGCAACCGAGGAGGCAGCACCCACTGGGCTCCCTGCCAACCATATACCATCGAAGCAGTGATGCCTCTCTCTACCCCCTGCCCCCCCCCAAGCCCCCAGGTCCCCCTGCCCTCCTCTGCCACCCATAGGTCCTATCAGTGGGGACAGCTCCTTCTGGTCCAGGCACCCCCCGGGCTCCTGGGCCCCCCGAGGGCCACCCCAAGAGCCCCTGCAGCCTGTGCTCGCTGGCCAACTCGGAGGACTGCAGCAGCCTGTTGAGGAGCAGCTCCTCTTCCCACAGCTCCCTCTACCACTTCCTGGAGCCCTGGCCCAGTGCAGCAACAGAGCCAGTGGTGCTCACACACTCAGGACACCCCCGCTCTCCCATGGCTGCTGGTGGGGCAGTGGGGAAACTGGGGCTGGTCCTCAGCCAGGAGCCTCCACAGGAGCTGCCAGCAGGGACCGAGAAAGAGTGGGTTCCCAGGCAGGGGACGGAACTGAGCGTGGAAGCATACGCTGTGAAGCTCTGAGCTGCTGCGTGGTGCCAGGTCTATCCAACATCAGGCAGTATGTTCCCAGGAGATGTCACCGCTAACAACTCTTCCGAGGAAGTGGGGCCGTTTCTGTAGTCGTAGCCTGCCTGGAGAAAGAGCCCCACGGAGCCAATAGTCTGCTGAGCAGCAAGGGAGCAGAGTCGCTGACTCTCAACCAAGGACTGAAATACAGCAACCCACTCTATTGCCTTCCCCCTTCGCCCGCTGCCTCCCACAGTCACCAGGGAGCTCCAAGTGAGGGGACCCCTCCCCCACTCCCCCAAATCTGCCCAACACCCCCAAAGCTCCCTCAAGACACGGGACTCCTCACACACATCTCCACTCCCCACACCGACAACCCTGCCTCCCCCCCAAAGCTCCAAAAAGCAGCAGTCCTTAGGGCAGACTCCTTAAGCTGACTCCACAGCTACGGCTCCCCGTCGGCTCTGGGGGAGACAACGGGGCCCCGGGGCTCTCCGTGGGCTTTAAGGGGGTCCCAGGGCTGCCCACGGGCTCCCAGCAATGCCCGTGCCCACCACCCACCCCCGCTTCAGGGGGCCCAGCGCTGACACCCCCCACCCCATCTCGGGGGTACCTGGGGGGGCTCGGCCGTGGGCTGGAGGCGGGCGAAGGGGGCACGGCCGGGCTGACCTGCCGGGGGGGGCTGAGAGCGGAGCCCAGAGCGGAGCCAAGCGCCCGGCCAGGCCGGCCCCGGGCACCCTGCGCTGCGGCCGGGGCTGCCGCCACCTGCGGGGAGCGAGCGGGGGGTGAGGGGGGGCAGCGGGGGACGGGGGGCCTGAATCGGCCCTGTTCCCTCCGGGGACCCCCCAGTCAGCTCTGCCCCCCCCAAACAGGCCCAGGCCGCCCCCCGCGCCCCCCAGCCCGGTCCCGCCACCCCACAAATCCCCCGAACTGGCCCTGGACACCTCCGCTCCTCCCGCTGCCGCTGCCGCTGCCGCCGCCTCCGCCTCCGCCTCCGCCTCCGCCTCCGCCGCCGCCGCCCCGCCCGCGCACGCTCCCCACCCCGCTCCCGCTCCCGCCCACCCTCGGCCCCGGTCCGACCGGGTACCGTCTCGCCCGGTATCGACCATCGCAGCTCCCGACCGCCGACGCACACCGGAAATGCTCCCCTTCGCGTCCGCCCAACCGCGCATGCGCCGAGGGGCAAACCCGGGCCACGCCCCCCAGCACCGCCCCTGCCCTCATCACCGCACCACCGCTTCTTTCCGCCTCGGGCAGTGCGAGGCCGAAACCAGCCCAGCGCTTCCCCAAATGCGCCGGGACCTCCGAAACCAGCCCAGCCTTCCCCAAAATGAGCCGGACAGCCGTCTGCAGAGCTCCGCCAGCCCCCCCGACGGACATCACGGGGATGGGGGGAAAGAAAACAACCAGAAAGGTACTGAAAATAACGTGGAGACGGTGCTTAGAGATCCTTCCGAGAGGCAAAACCCGCCCTTTGTTCTCATTTTTGAACACGGGGTTTCGCAGTGCTTCGCGGGCAGTGGTTATCCAGGGGCATCAGCTATCCCGGGAAGCGAACGTTCCCATCCCGTGTGGCAAAAGTCCACTCGCATGAATAACTTAGACAAAACCAGCCCACAAGAGGCACGTTTGGTCACCCTTTGCTTGAAGCTTCGCTAAAACTGTATACTCAGATTGGCCCTGTCCTGCAGTTTCTTTCCCAGAGTTTTGCCCCAAACCCACGCTTCTAGCCCCGCTCCCCAAGCCCTCCCTCGGGGCCCACCACCTTTCCCCAGCCCAGCCTGTCCTTAAAGCTTTTCTTTCCACACACAGCCCTTTCCACTCAGCTCCCTCCGGGGCCTCCTCTCTCACAGGCACCTCACAGCCCTGCAAACCTCCCTCTCACGAAAACCCATTCCCCCCTCGCTCCCCCCTCACGCAACACCTCTTCCCCTCACACACTCGCTCCCACACCCCTCCCCCCATCTTTCGCCCCCCCTTCCCCTCTCCTCCCATTCAAAATGGCCCTTCCCTCCCCCTCTCGCCTTTTCCTGCCTCAGCCCCCGCCCCCCGCTCAGGTGACACCGCACACAGCCGCCATGAGGCGCGGCGGGGAGGGCCGGGGCTGTGAGAGGCGATGGCGGGGAGGGAATTTTCCGCTTTTTTCCTCTTCGTTTCATCTCCTCAGGCTTCGGGCAGCCCCGCGTGGGCGGCTGGAGATCCCCCCCCCCCCCCTTCCAGGAGTGGCCCCGGCCCTGGGGCGGCCCCCGCCTCCCTCCTCCCCACAGGCTCTCCTCAGGGAGAGCCCTCAGATCTGTCCCCTGGGCGGCCCCACAGCCTCCTGTGTGTCCGGGAATGGGGTTTCCCTCAGGGAGAGCCCCCAAATCCATCCCCAGGGTGGTCCCACAGCTGCCTGTGTGGCCAGGAACAGCGTTTCCCCCATGGATGGAGCCCTCTCCTTCCCCCTACCCCACTCCTGGGCAGCCTTTTCCTCCCTCCCACCTTCTCCCCACACCTCTTCCAGGGCTGGGAAAACACTCCTGCCATTTCTCTTCCTGCGGGTTTTGAGAAGAAGAGCCCCCCATCTCCCCAGCCCACACGTGGGGTCTGGGCAGCTCCACGCCTTGTGTGTGAACTGGGAATTGGGATATTTCAGTTTTCTTCTGCGATCAGGCCTGGTTGTGAAAGGGCCAGTTGTAGTGGTTAGGCTTTGGTGGGTGTGAGAAACGCGCTCACTGTATTGAATTTTAGTCCGGGGCAAATTCGGTGGAGCAAAGAATATTTATTGCAGCGCTGGGAGTTACACAGGGGATTTCTCCTCCTGTGTCTCATTTTTCCCTTTACAACCGCTTGTTTTTATTTCATATTCCTTATAATTATTCATGTTTCTTCTTGGAACATAGTTTGCATAGTCAATGAGTTTTTGGAACGCGACCCACCCCCAAATACATAATCGATGAGTTCTGGGAATGCAACATGCCCCCAAATACATAGTCAATGAGTTCTGGGAATGCAAC
The DNA here is from genome assembly GCF_965231255.1 of Vanellus vanellus. Lineage (NCBI taxonomy): Eukaryota > Metazoa > Chordata > Aves > Charadriiformes > Charadriidae > Vanellus > Vanellus vanellus. The sequence goes on from NW_028128833.1 coordinate 786,909, forward strand.
ATGCCCCCTTCCCAGGCGGCATGCTTCCTCTGGGGTCTTCCTGATAGTCCATGGAGGGAGGGCCAAAGTCTTTATCACCATGTCCTTCTTGTGGCTTCTTCACTCCTTACACTTCTGTGGTTATCTTAGCTAGAGACACCACCCTTTGTTTTGCAATGGTTCGGTGCCTCCAACTGTTGGTTTCGTCTGATACCCTATCTAACACTATCCCCTTTCCCAAGCGCATAGCAAGCACATAACTATCTTTAGCTGAAGCCATAGCGAGCACACATCTATCAAACGCATAGCAAGCATATACCCATCTTTAGCTGAAGCCATAGCGAACACACATCCATTTTAGCTGAAGCAAAATTCTTTTGCTAAATTACTTATTACAGTGGGTGAGTAAGAGCAAATCTTATTGAACTTTTCCTTTTTTCAGATTTTGTGTAGGGGGCTCGTTGTCCTCACGCCCTCGAGTTCTGCTCCAGGTCAAGCGAAGCCCCATGGAACTGGCCCTAAGGGCGGCAGCGGCCATGGACCAGCGCCCATGCGGCATCAAGAAAGTGGTTTATTTCAAGGTGAATCTCCCTGTTTTTCTTGAGAAGCAGGGGGCTGGTTTGTAGCGAGGCTTAAAACCCCGCATTGTGCCTAAACATGGGGCTGATTTCAACCTCAGGGGCTGCGACTATGTCCAGCTCTGACTCACAGCCCTGGCAGCACCGTCAGCGTGCCGGGCTCGGCGTTCTCTTTTATTTTGAAGGGTTTCTTACGGATCGGCAGCAGCTGGGGATATTTAGCAGCTGTGTATTGGTGGTGGAATCCGTGTGGTGAAAAGATCTTTGGGGTAAAGAGGTGACTAGTTGTATTTTTTTTTTGCACCTTGAGAATGTTTCTTGTTGCCTTGTACCTGTAAAAAGACGTTCAAATCGTTAAGGCTGAAGAAGATGGTAACAATCATAACCCCTCTGTTTCACAGGAATTTCACTTCTGTCCTATTTTCATAAAATTACCTCCTAGACAGGAATATGTTTTGTGGATGGTTTGTTTTTTTTTCTTTTATGAGAGTCCTTTCAGCCTGCTCTCCAGGTGGAAATGGGCAATGCAAAGGCATTACAATGATAGATTTGCTAAATATGTTGCCAAGGTCTCTATTACTGGCTTTCCCGGAAGCGGGGAAAAGATGTCCTGTTCAATTCTATTTTGCATTTGAAAGTCTCTGTGAAATGGATTAAGCAGAGAGGGCTTCTTTTTGTGGGTCTGCCCTTGGGAGGAGAGCGCCTTTAGGAAAAGGCTTTTCTGGAGGGGACAGAGAACTTAATTGCTGATGGCTATAAAAGCGCGCGCTCTTTGGGTGGCCTGAAAACAAAACACATGAAAATCCATGACTGAAAAATGAGACTTTCTCCTCATGATTGGGGCTGGTGTTTTTACTGATTCGCCAATTAGTAACAGCTCGTTCCTTACGCGTGGTCCTTACTTGTAGTTGGGACCCTTGAATTGTTTCCCAAAGCCTAATCCAGCGGGAAGTGCTGGGGTTGTCAGGTTGCTGCAGATCAAATACCAGGTCAAATCGCTGCAGATCAAATAAAAGAGAGCGGTTTGGAGTTGTCTCATTCCCTCTGTCTTTTCCCAAGAAAGAGGGGTGGAAAAATGGTAAAATTTGTTACGTTGAAGGTCGGTGATAATCCAAAACTGCAGAGCGAGCTGGGTGCCCATGGAAGGGGAACCACACTCTCAAGTGGCAATACTTGGGGTCTTGTTGCCTGTGGGAGGGAAAGGGACGTCAAGAGTCAACCTAAAGGAACTTCTCACCTTCACAGATCGGGCTCTGGAGGTGACGGTTAATTGAGGGGAGTTGTGGAAGCGTGCCTTACTGAGCAACATGCTGCTGCTGGCCCGAGACTAAATGTCTCCACAGTTTGGGGTTGGTTTAAGTGCTTTTTGGTTATTAGCTGGATGTCACTCTTACAAGCACCTCTTGCCCTGTCTGGAGGGGTTTGCTGCTGCCTCCTGCAATGGGCCGAGGGGACCGGCAGCCCTCAGGGCAGGGTATTTCTCAAGTGCAGAGGTTAAACCCGGTGCGTGCTGCTTAAAAACTGCTCTGGGTGTTAGTGCAGCAGTCACGGTGAGAAATGTGTTGGCTTAGGGGAGCCTGAGATTTGTATTCCTCTTACCTGCGTGGGATTTTGGGGAGCCTGGGTGGTACAATCCCCTTCCTGCTCCCAGATTCCTGTCGCTGGCCCGTCAGCGGGGTGTTAGCAGAGCTGATGCCCACAGCAGCTGTGTCGGCATGATCCCGGCATTGCCGGAGCTCTGGAGCCAAGGAATGGGAGCGTGGCCCATTTCCATCACAGCTTGTGAGGGAAATAGTGCGGTTTGATATAGCCGGGGTGCGTAAATGGGGATTCCTCTTCGCATGTGTGTTACTGGGAGTGTTTCTTAATGCCTTCGAAGCTTTATGAGATTGGTTAATGAGCGTTGCTTTGCTGTGCAAGTGCAAAGTGTTATTTTCATGGAGAAACCAGCTCAGATGTTCCGTTTATTTTTCTTTTTTTAAAGGCAGAATGCCTATTTTAAAGCTTTCCTTGCAGGCAGAATAACATCTGTTTTTGAGGATTGTTTCTTTCCCTGCAGGGTGGAAAAATCTACAGCCTCACTAAGGCCGCAGAGGAAGAAAACTTGTCAGTTTCCTAGAGCAAACTGCAGTTTGGAGAGGGGGGTGGTTTGCCAGAGTGCCTTTTAGCCCCTCGTCGGGCACATTTCTTTTCCCTGGGGGCTGAGGTTTAACATTGGAGGACAAACCTTATGAGGAACGACTGAGGGATCTGGGGTTGTTTAGCCTGGAGAAGAGGAGGCTGAGGGGAGACCTTATCACCCTCTACAACTACCTGAAAGGAGGTTTTAGAGAGATGGGAGCCGACCTCTTCTCCCTGGCGACAAGTGATAGGACAAGAGGAAATGGGTTCAAGTTATGTCAGGGCCGGTTTAGATTAGATGTTAGGAAGCATTTTTTCACTGAAAGGGTTATTAAACATTGGAATAAGCTGCCCAGAGAGGTGGTGGATTCACCATCCCTGGAGGTGTTTAAGAAAAGGGTAGATGAGCTGCTTAGGGACATGGTTTAGGAGTGGTGGTGTTTTTATCAGGGTAGGTTAATGGTTGGACTTGATGATCTTAAAGGTCCCTTCCAACCTCACTGATTCTATGGCCTTTTCATTTGCCTAGCTTTTGGTTGTATGAATTAATGCGTGTTTCAATGAGAACCAGAAGACCTAATTTCTGAGTCGCCATCTTAAAAATTGTGCAGGGACGGAAGTGGGACAGGGAGGTGACCGGAGTGAAACGCTGAAGGCTGTTAAGGCTGGAATAAGGAATGGCGGGGCTTGTTCTGTTTACCCAATATGACAATAAAAGGCCACAAGTTCCTCGTGGAGGTAAAGAACCGACAATCTGGGAGGGTGTTCAGGGTCTTGCCTGGCCGAAGGGTTTCCAGGGGAATATGGGGGTCACTCTCCATCTCATTCCTGGTGAGCTGCCTGCCTGTTAAGACCATTATTGTATTATAATCATGGAGACAGGGCCTGAGTTTAGGTTTAGGAAACCATTAGCTAATTTTGTGGTTAATTCTTTTTTTTTTTAGAGTGACTCTGTGACTCGGTTCTCTCTGCTGAAGATGAGACACGTCCTGCCCTCTGCTTTGGCAATGGCCGCTTTCCTTGGGCGCAGGGACCGCACACCCTTCTGGTCCTTTCTCTGTAAGTAAATCGTGGCTGTGCTGCCTTCCTGCCCGGCCTGGGGAGCTTGTCCTTTACTGAGTGAGAAAGCAAGTTTTTCCCTGGAAGAAATAAAGAGATTTAAAAATCTCTGTCCTTCTGTGTAGCAGTGCCATGCCAATGCAGCCTCGGGAGAGGCACCTTTCCTCCAGCGCTGGAACCATGGCAGGGAAGGGACCTGCTGTCTTGTTCAGATGGATGAATTTCATCGTTCTTTGGCAAGAAACGAATGTGGTGACAATCATTACGTGGTCCAGCCGGCCTTGGTGGTCAGCCCCCTCCCTTTCCCTGTGGGAAGTCTCCAAGGATCTCCCGGGCTATAGGAACAGGCAGGCAGTAAGGATGCTGCGCTGGGAAGCTTTGACTGCCTTTGCTATCTTCCTCCTGCAAATGGAGAGATGAATCCTCAGCACTTTGGAGCTCACCTTCCCCAAACGCTGAGTTCGCTATTTCTTATCCACAAACGATGTGTTATTCTGTGCAGGAAACGGGATTTTTCAGAAATTCCAGCACGGTATGGGAAGAAAACGCTCCTGGAACTTTTAATGCAGGTCATTCCTTTTTGGTGTCGCAATTAAAAAGCGACATCTGTAACTTTGAAACAAATATTTATACGTATTTGTCAATGGGTGCAATTCACGTAGTCGCTGGAAGGAGAATGGATCTTAACCGCATCTCTTATTTCAGGCTGTATCGTGATAACGCCAGGGATTGATGTCCCGCTGGGGATTTTTCTCCAGTTCCCATCTTTTGCCGCTAATTGAGCAGCAGAGATTTCCCAGCTAGACAGGCAGTGAGCTCTACTGAGTGAATGCAAGCGCGGATCTAATGTTGACGGTGATTAAACTATATTGTTAAAAGACTCGTGCCTTGCAAAGAAAGTCTGGAAAAGTGAAAAAGGATGTGCCTTTCTCCTTTGGGATTGCTTTTGTGGCAGAGGGGATGGAAACAGCCCACCGGGCTTTTGCTCCGCTCCTGGCTTTGGATTGGAAAAAGCCCTGAATGGCTCAATCCCTGCGGGGCCGACTGTAACCCAGGTGAGGGGCAGCTGTGCCAGGAGATCCGGAGGGTCCATCTCCACACCTTCCGTGTCCAGTGAGAGATTTCCCCGAAAGGAGGGACATTCTGGGAGAATGGGGAGCGGTGTTCAATGATGAGGGTGGCGAAGAAGGCTAAAGGATGGTCTCAATGATTTTTACCGTGAGCGGGTTTTTTCATATATCTTTCGGGCAGAATGGACGGGGACTTTGTGTTTTGGCCAATGAAGGTTAACTCTAAAATCCGCATTGGGCCGTGAGTTCCGGCCCAGCGATCAGAATAACCGCAAACCCTGGGGAAAGGGGGCTGAGGAGTGGGTGCGTGGTTGGTTCGGCGCCGGGGCTCTGCCAGCCCTCACTGTTGCCGTTGACCTTCTCCCTGTGGCTCGGCCACTTCTCCCACTGCCCCACAGCACTGCGGAGGGTAATGGAGGGTTATTTTTGGCTGGAGTATACCCCTGTGCTGGCCAGAAATGGCCAGTGCTAGCCCAGGCTGGGCTTGCCACTCAGGCTGACCTCATGATGCCGGTTGCCGGCCTCCCGCCTTCTACACAACATTCCGACGGTGGTCTTGGCCCACCGTCGCAGCTCTTCTGCTGCTGGCTGTGGCTCTTGGAGTGAACTTTGCCAGTTTGCTCAGGGTTTTGAGGAAGGAAGCGGCAATTTTCTTGCCCGATGGGGCGCAAAAGGGCTCACGTGGTGGAACGGTAATGCTGTTGGTGGCGAGAAGGGGCTGTGGGAGTTGTTAGAGGGCAGTTGGTGATGCTGTGCTGGGAAATAACTGCCGTACCTGACACATCCCCTCCTTTGAAGCGGGTGCGTGCTATCGTGCTGTTCCCAGCTCTCCTTCCTCACCTCCTCTGCCTTAACAATTTCAGACACGTCAACATTGGCAGCGACTTTCAGGCAGAGATCCCAGACCTGCAGGAGAGATCCCGGTTGGAAGAGGAGGAGGAGGGAGCGTCGCTAGTGTGGAAGCCCTGGGGAGACATCGCAGCAAACCCGGAAACACAGGACAGAGGTTTCTCTTAACGTTTTTCTTGTCAGTTCCCCCCCGAGATACTAAGGGTCGAAAACTGCACATTTTCACAGCAGCTGTTTGTCTGTTGGGACCCTCTCCCTCCTTTCATTGACTGCCTTCGTGGCTGGTAGCACCCGAGGGTGCTCAGATCTGATGGGACAGTGAACAGATAACCGGTGGTGCTCTGAGTCGCGTCCTCTGGGAGAGACGGTCAGGGGTGTTTGTAGCTGTCCCACCTCAACTGCAGCGACTGGTAGAGGGGAGATCTGTCTCTGGAGCTTCTGGTCCCAAAGCTGCTCTGAAGGGAGAGAGAGCGATACCTGATAACCTGCCTTTTTTTTGGTGCCTTTTCTGGGTCTCCAGTCTGTCTGCTCTGTTTGCCCTCGGCCTTGTATTGTATCTTTTCCTCTTTCTTGATGGGAACTGACTTTCTGTTGGTTTTTGTTGCATTTCTAGTGACAAATCTGCTCAATTTCGCCTGCTCCAATATGGTGCCGGGGGGAAGAGGCAACCTGGAGCACGCCTTGCACCGCCTGCATGAAGCTCTGGTAAGAAGCAGCTATTTTCGAATTCCTACCGGACTAGGACAGCCTTTGTTACTGGGGTGAGCTGGGAGTCGCTCCTGAGTTTTCTGTTCCACAGGCTCCAGTCCCTTTGCTAAAGGGGCAGAGTTCTTGCGTGCTGCCTGTTGGCCGCCCTCTGCATTAAGGTCTTGTGGGATGACAGACCCTGTGTATCAATGAGAGCTTGTTGTGTCTCTTGTCAATTCTGTGACAATTTGGAGAATAGAAGTCCTCCTACTCCTGCAGGCAGCTCTGCCTGCAGCAGGGACGAGCCCAGAAGGACTCCAGCAGCAAGCAATGGCTGTTGGGGTGCCACAGCTTGGTCCCCGGAGATCTGCGCAGGTTCTGGTTTCTTAAAACACATCAGTGTGGATTGAGGAAATATTCCCATCGACTGCCGTGGGCGGAGGTGACCCCGACGCGCTGTTTCTGAGCATCGACTGAGCACCGTCTTCCCACAGTGGGCTGAAGAGTTGAGGTCCCTCCTGAGGGGGAATCTAAGTCTTGTTCTCTGAACTCCTGCAGGAGGGTCTGGAGATGTTGCAGTCTGGGGCACCTCAGCGACCTGAATCCCATCCCCTGGCTGATTATCATTACGCAGGTAAAGTGGAAGCAGAGCTTGTTGCTTCTCCAGGAATGCGAGCGGGTACTGCCGTTCCCTTTGTTCTGATTGAAAGAAGTGATTTTTAAAAACGTGCGAGCAACGGTTCATGTTCTTCGGGGCAGGGAAAATAGTTGTTTTAATCTGTTCCGGGGGTCTTTTGGCATGGGGAGTGCCTTGTCCCTGTGTTCCAGCCCATTGCTGTCCTGTACAGTGATGCCCCACGCTGCTGTACGCTCCTCCTTTTGCATGCCGGCTTCACGGCAGCTCTGCTGGCAGCCATAACTGCTCGTGCTAACGAACTCCCTGCGGCATTGGCTAATCACTTTCCACAGGAGGAGAGATGTGGATGTGTGATGAATAACTTGTGCGGATTTCAGGTAGGCTGCGAGTGGTCTAATCATTTGCACGTGGCTGTTTCTTCCCAGGCTCAGACACTTGGACGCCCCTGGAGGAGCAGTTGTTTAAAGAGGCTTTTTATGTGCATAAGAAGAATTTCCACCTGATCCAGAAGAAGGTAAAGCCGTTAGACCAAGGCGGGTTGCGGGTTGTTAGTGTGGAGGGGAGTTTTAACCCAGAAAAGTCATCTTTTGAACGGCGTGTCGGAATCCTGTCCTTGGGATGCAGCTTCATGCTAAAAAGACACCGGTACGAAACATAATTTTCCTAATGTGTAATTACCAAAGAAATTGAATCTCTCCGGTACAAAATATGGGAAATATTAAAAGAATAATGACACATTCCGCTGACCATCGGCGTATAACGTACAGTTCTGCCCTCCCAAGGCTTCTTTACGGCCCTTTCAGAAGAAGGGGGCTCGTTTTCGGCCTGATCTCACCTGTTCATTGTGCTGTGGGGACTGCAGACAGAGGGGGGGACAGACAAAGAGCACTGGATAGATTTGTTGTGGGTCTGTGCCTTCAGTGTTTTCCTGCAGTATTTCCCTCATCGATCGCTTCTGTTTTTTTCCTGACAGATTCAGACGAAGACCGTGGCCCAGTGTGTGGAATATTACTACACCTGGAAAAAACACGTCAGGTTTGGCGCCACCCGACCAGGACAGACAGCCAAAAGGCTCCAGCGAGGCACGGATGAGGTGGAGGCGGCTGAAGAGAAGGTAAGAGAACTGCCGGGGGTGGGTGCGAGATGCCCCATGGACGCATTGTCTCGGGCTCTGGGAAACGATCCCCTTCGCATTAAACTTGCTTCTGATTATTTTCGGGGATGTTTCATGACGTCCCAGTGCTCCGTCACAGGAACTGCCGGTGATCCGCCTCTGTGTGGGTCTTGCCAAAATGTTCCTTGCCTGGAAGCAGAAATGTGGCTCACAGAAATACATATTATTTAGGGTTTTTTTTTGATGGCAGCCACTGGGTAAGCATGTCACTTCAGTTCTCTGTAATTCTACTGTTCTGCTGAGGACAGTAGAAATAATATGTTTTTTCTTTCACCATCTGTCTTTGCACCCCATCCTCCCCGTCGAATTTCAGCATTGTTTTGGCTGTTTTAGCATTTGGAGGAGCTCAGCGGGGCAGGCTGGGGCTGATAGAACGCGTTCCACCCAGCACACAAATAAACCCCTCACTGCCTGGGCCGTTTGGGGATGTTTCCAGCCAGTTTTTCGCTTTAGCTGTCCCCCTTGCTGAGGAGCAGGAGAAATGAGCACAAGCTGTCTGGTTTACAGGCTGGTTGCAGCCCAAAGAAGAGGCGCCGGCTTGGGCCCACCAAGAAGCAGAAGAGCAGCGAAAAGACGCCCCGTGGCACAGGCAGTCCCTCCCGCCATCCCGGGGACGCTCCGCGCGGGGTTGGAGGCGCAGGCGATGCAGCTGGGTTTCCCTGCGGGCAGTGTGGAAGGTGAGCTGCTCGCTTTTTCTTCTTGAAACTCACTGCTTTGGGCTCAAACAGATGGAAACTCTCAGAGATGGCTGGGGGGGAGCAGAACTAAGGGCAGCTGGAGGATTCCCACTGTCCCGCCACCACCTGCTGCTTTTGTTGGACTTTTAGCTGAAACCGCTGTGTTTTCCTGTGCCTTTGAACGCCTCACGGTCTCTTCCCTGAGGTGTTGGGGCACCTGTCCCATGCCGCACATGGCCACGTGTTGTCACCACCATTTGTTTAATAGCCTCTTTTCCTCTGCGCTTGTAGGAGCAACGAACCTGTCGGGATTGTTCCTGCTCAGTTCCATCCTCCTCCCGTCTCCCCTGCACTCGGGGCTCCTCCGTCTCCCGCTGACTGCAGCCACAACGGTTTCTCTCTCTCTCTTTGAAGGCCCTTTCCTCCCATTACAGGCTCGGGGCGGTTCATCTCCTTGGGCGAGAATCCCAGCGTTTCTCCTTTGTTTGGCTGAGAAAAAGGTTCCACTGAAGTTCCTTCTTGCGGTTTGCGGCCCGAGGTCTCCCGCGCTGCAGTCGCTCGTGCCAAGCGACATTGCTCGTGCCACGCAGAGCCACTCGAGTTTCAGTCCGACCCGATTTTGATCCATCGTGATGTTAATTCTCCTATTTTAATCCCCAATGATCTGCCGTGTTTAACCAACGAGGTCCCACCCAGCCGGGGGTACCGGCAGAGACTGTGTGGCACCACGCAGCAAAACGCACAAGAAACTCACAAAATTAGAAGTAATGAAACGTCGTCTAACAAATTTTTTTTTCTTAGAAAAGGAGTTAAAAATCCCCGTTTGTTTTTTCCCTTCCAGGGTGTTTGGGACAGTCAACGGGAGGAACGCGCATGTGAAATACCATCGCCCACGGGAGGATCGGAAGGCCCTGGGGACGTCTTCAAAGGGCGGCGAAGCCGGCAGAAGCCCAGAGGGTGACCTCCTCCCGTTGGCAACTGGGCAACTGCCGGTGCAGCCCAGCAACCAGGTCCCTTTCCACCACTAAGAAAACCCCACCCACCATCTCTCGCCTCCAGCAGCGCCTGAGCTCTGCGGAGGGTCCACCACCACGAGGTCACCCCCGCTCCAGAAAGACCCAGAAGATAAGAACAGCAGAGAATAAGGTATTGTATTTAATAGTGTTTCCCCCTTAGGTGATAGTGACGTGTAGATTTTCGGTCTTAGTTAGGCATCTTTTAGCTCTTAGTTTTAGGCTTTAGTGTTGTTCTGATAGGAGTAAGGTTTGTTGTTCTTCTGAGAGGAGTAAGGTTTTTTTTTTTATGTGTTCTCCTCAATTTATTAAATTGAGCTGTTGAACGTTCAAGTCCTGGGGCTGCTCTTGCTGGGTTTGAGCCAGAAATAATCGAAGCCGTCAAAACCCGTTCTGTGCGGTTGGTGGTGCGAAGCAAAGGAGAACCTGGGCCTGCGCCACACAGTGCTGTTCCCGGGTTGGTTTTCCCACCGGAGAGCGCAGCGGCACTGCCATGACAAAGCCGGCAGCAGGATTGGGGCGGGTGAAGGCATTGGATGTCTGCGAGGCCTCTTGGTTATTTGCCAGAGTCGGCGTTGGCCTTTCGTGCTGCGCTGTAGCGCCCATCGGTCTTTGTTTGCACAAATAACGCAGCGTTTGGCAGTGACAATGGTGGTTGGGTTAGTTCAGGGAATGACATCTAAAGAAGGGGGCTGGTCTCTGCTGGCGGTGTACCAGGAGGGAGAAAAGGTTTACTTTTCGTTGCCAGGCCACCTGATTTTCATGGCTTTGGTTTTTTGTTTGTTTTTTTTTTTTTGTTTTGGTTTGGTTTGGTTTGGTTTTTTTTTTGTGTGGCTGAATATTCCCGCCCGGTTGAAGCAAATCTGTATTTTGGTTCTGTTTTGTCTTTAAAGTATTGATCTTCAGGTCTGGGCCATGGTAAACTTCTTTCCCCGAAGCGCCCGCTTTGCAGAGCGGGTACGAACATTCTCCTTTTGTTTCCCATCACTTGTATTTATAAAAAAACTACCCTAAAAGTCAGAAGAGGCATCGGCGTGTTCACACCTCTTCCCTAAGCCTGCTCCTCACTGCCGGTGCTGCCCAAGCGATGCCAAAAAGGCGGGAGTTTGGGAAAAATACCCGGCACCCTATCTAACTGTGGTGTCCAAAACCCCGCGGGTCGATTTAACCCCCCACTGACCCAGGGAAGGGCTCCACGTGCCAGTTCCTGTTCCAAGTCTTGTTGCTGTTTCACATTGATTCTAAAAAATCAGAATGTGGATGCAAGAACAGAATTTGGACCAGATTCTCCGGCACCAGGACAGTGCACCGATGCTCCAGGGCGCTTTCCCCAGCAGCGAAGGCCTGGTCTGGCAGGAGGGCGGTGGCGGGGATGGCGAGGTACTGCCGGCTCAGCCGCCCCACGGCCGGGAAGCGATGCTCGTTCTTCTTCCACCAGCGCAGCAGCTGGTGCTGCGCTTGCAGAGGGGCTCCAGGATGTAGTTTTCCAGTTGCTGGTGGATCTCGGGCATGCTCTCCATCGGGTCCTACCCCAGAAGGATGTCGTAGCTACTCTGAGACGGGGCGCTGGCGCATGGGTCCTTGCGAGCAGGCAGCTGGCTGCCGGCATCTGCGCCCGTGGCTTTGGAATCTGAGTTTGGCACCCCAAACTGGGTGGCAGATGGGGACTGGTGGTTGCAAACCCACAACAGCGTGGTTCTCACTGGCTGGTGCAGCTCGCTTCTCAGGCTGGGGCTGAGAAACTGCATCTCCTTGAAGCGCGGGTCCAAAACAGAGGCGATAACTGCTGGGCTTTCGAGCACTTTCTCGAATGCAGTTCCCTTCAGTTTGGAAGACGGCAGAACACGGAGAATGGCATTACACGCGATCTCCTCCTTGGTGTATTGATTGGACAGGGAATCAGTCAAAAGAGAAAATAAGAAAAATTAATTTGTTTTCTACTTGGATGGCAGAAATCTACGAGAGGCAATAGAAGTCGGATGGTTGAACAAAATCTTGCATGGCTTTGAGTTTGCCCTGAGCTGACAGCTGCAAAGCCTATTGTGAAACCTACTCATTTTTGTGATCGTAGTGATTTTTGTTTGTGTTTTGTTTGGATGTCTTAAGAGTATCGTTATCAAGCAATTATCTCCCCCCCAGCCCCGCCATGCCCACCAGCAGCAACGGGCCGATGGGATCCTCAGCTGTCAGGTGGGGGGCAGCGGCACCAGGGCAGGGAGGGCGATGCCTGGTACCCCCGGGCGGGCCATGCCGACGGTGTGGCTGGAGAATGCTCCATGGCTGCTCACTGCGGCATTTCTCATGGCTGGGGGGAAACACGTTGGGAGCAGGGGGTGGGGGTGAATGGGGGAGGCAAAGCATCTGCAAGGGGCTGTGAGGGCCATGGAAAGGGGAGTGAAGGGCATCTGCAAGGTTGGAGGGGGTAAGGAGGGTGGTAGGTGTCTAAAATAGGGTGCTGGGGGTGTGCAAGGAGGGGGGACAGCAGGCCGCTGAAAGGGGGTGTAAGGCATCAGCAAGGCATCTGCAAGGCAGAGGGGTGGGGGCTCAAAGGGGGAGGCGAGGGGTACCCAAGTTGGGTGCGGGAGGGATGTGAGGAGGGGAGGAAGGCACCTGGGCAATGCCTGTTGGGGGTCTCCCCACCAGACCCCCCCTCCTCCGCATCTCGATGTGACCCCCTGGTGATGCTGTGGCCCTTCAGAGCAGGGGGACAAAGGCCACTGTCCCCACAGAGCCCCATGCCACCCGGTCACCTCAGCTATTGTCCCACCGGGCGCTTGCACGGATGCGCCCGGTGTTGGGGTGCAGGCAGGAGGTGGCTGGGTGGTCCCCCCCTCTTTCTGCATCTCCTTGGCCCGGGGGAGGGCCTGTCCGCCCCCCCGCTGCACCCATGGGACCCAGCTGCAGGAGGTGCTCTTGGGGGCAAACGAGAGGTGGGGAATTAATTAATCTGCCCTGAAATTACAGCTCACGGGAAAGACTGAGAGGAATTTGCGTCTCTGCCAGCAAGGGAAGACGGTCATGTCCTGGTGATGCTCAGCTGTGACCTGCGTGTGTGTCCCCCTCACAGCCCCACTTTGGGGCTCTGGAGATGTGTCCTCTCCCGGGTCCAGTCCCCGTCACAGCCCAAATCCTGGCTCAGGAGCTGGAGGGGTCCCTGCAGGGGATGGTGCTGACCCCCACGATAGCAAAGGAGGGAGCCACAGGACCGGTAGCTTCGTCTGGGTAGGATGGAGATGGAGAGGGGCGAGGAGGGGGGTCTCCTGCTCCACCACTAGAGCAGCTCCCCCAGTTTGGCCCCTCATCCCCTTATAACACTGGGATCAGTGTTATTAATTACACTTTGCGCGAGATTAATTACATCAATCCTCCCTCCTGCTGCTGGTGGCCAGTCCAGCTTGCGAGTGACGGAATGAGGGGGCTGAGATGGGAAGTTTGCCTGCTCGTGCGATGCTTTTGGCCTCCCCTGGCACCGGGAGGACTCAAAGCCGGACCTGAACCTCTGCTTTGTGCTTTTCCTCATCCTCAATTACACCAAAGCTTCCCCAGGGAAAGATTTTTCTTTCTAACTGGAGGAGTTGCACTGAGACAGGTAAACTGAGGCAGGACAGTCAAAAGTCCCTCTCTCTCCTGCTGGGACAAAAAAAACCCTGCAGCAAAATAATAATTTGGAGAAGTTTTCTTGAGAGGGAACAACACTCTCTGCTCCGAAAGTCAAAAGTGAGCTTGCCATCCCCTTTCCCAGCCCAGTTTCGATGATTTGATGTTTTCCAGGCGCCTGGCAGCAGCGGAGAAGGACAAAGAGGGAAGGCGAAGTGTCTGCAAGTGCTGGTACCCATCCTGGGATGGGATAATTTGCTTTCTGGAGGCATCTCTCCATCCTGCTCCATCCCATCCCAAGCCCACGCGTCCACAGATCCCATAGACTTATTAAATCCTTAAATCCTCCAGCGATTTCCTCAATGAAATAACCTTTCTGAGTCCATTTGGGTGTCTTAATCGGGAAAAAGAGGGTTTTGAGTGGCACCGTTTCCTTCGGTGGCATCTCTGTGCGAGGTTTGCCGCGATTTCTGCTGCAACAACTGGGGAAGGGCGATGGGATTCTCGGAGTGTCTTGCCACGGACCCGCTTGGCTTCTTTCTCCTGTATTTGCGCCTGAAGCTTTAATACTAAATAATAAAAAAGCAGCAGAGATCTGAGCTTGGATCCCGATGGGATTTTAACGGATTAGACCTCATTGTCACCCTCCTTCGCTGTGTTATTTTACATCCCATGTCACCTTTCAGGGCGAGCCGGGGCTGTCAACCTTTGTGCTGAGCAGCGCCGGGGAGGAAGTTCATGACAGCAAATGAATCTGTAGGCTGGAAATGAGGGATTAGCTCCGCTCGGAACATAAAGTAGGGCTGGAGATAGCTGGCGGAAGCGAGGAGAGTAAAACATGGGGCTTCCCTGGACATTTCCGTACGGCGTAGGACTTGGTCTGGCTAACGAGGGTTTATGGAAGCCGCGAAGGGACGGAGGCTGTGCCGAAGGGAGACCTCCCTGAAACACCCTGATTTGATGCAGGAAATGTTGATGAAGATCAGGGCTGCCCCATAACGGGCATTTCCCCAATGGTTTGTGCCTCACGTGGTCTTTTGGCAGTTTGGGCTTTCAAATACACCCAAACACTGTGTAACACCTTTTGCCCTGCCGAGATGCAGCGTTTCCACCCCTTTTCTCTATTCTGGATAGTTTTTCCTCAAAACAGAGCAGGTTTCTCCCCATCCGCTAAGTTTTCCAAGCGGGATCAGTATTGGGGTGTATAGCTTTAAATAACTGCCGGGGTCACCCTGAACATTCCGATCCCAGCAACGGTCGCTGTTTATGTGCTGGAGATGGTGCAGACTGGGAGTCACTGGGCTGCAGTCGGAGGGTTTGGTCCTCTGATTGATCTGGAGGCTCAGTTATCCCCCAAAACCGGTGACCGACTTGAGGATGAAGCAGGAGGAGCGTCCCAAAATGACACTTCTGGAAGAGTTACAGGTGGGAGGGCTGTGCCGAGGGTCTGCGCATCCCCCAAAAAGGGGGGGAGACTTCCCAAAATCCCAGTGGCATGTCGCCAGAGCAGGGAAGGATGCGGGGGGACGATGCTTTGTGCCCTGCCGGGGGCAGGTTTAGCATCGTGGGTGGGAGCACGGAGCCAAAATGGTTTCTGAGAGAGAAGCAGACTTTCCCCATGTTGCTCGGGGGGGATTTGGGGAGCTGTGATGCCCAAATCGCTCCGTTTATTCCCACTCTGACACCCCTGTAACACACTCAAGCTCGCTATTGTATTTAAATTGCGATTTTATTTCAATTGTGATTGTATCTAAGTTGCGATTTAATTTAAACAGTGATTTAATTCAAATTGGGGTTTTATTTCGGTGGCGATTTTACTTAAATTGTGATTTAATTCAAATTGGTGTTTTACTTAAGTAATGATTTTACTAAAATTGCCATTTAAAGCGATTTGATTAAGCCCCTTTTGTCCCGTGCCTTTTCTGAGGATGGGGTTTGGGTTTTTGATTTTTTTTTCCGGTAAATCTGGAGGGGAGTAGACGCATTGCTAAGAAGGGACGGAGGGTGGTGGAGATCGGCGTGGGAGAGAGGACGGGAAAGCCACAGGCGCGTCATAATCCGGCTGCCGGGTGACGCGGGCGAGTGCCGGGAGGTGGCGGGGAGGTCGCAGCAAGTCGGCTTTGAAATTAGTACTCGGGGGCCAGAAAAAACTCATTCCCAGATGGGAACGTTTGTTTCTTTTGCTCATTAAATTAACTGGTGAGCGGGAGGTGTGAGCTTCCCGAGTGTCGCTGCTGCGCGGCAGCAGATGATGCCATTCAGTCGAAGCAGGGATTTGGGGGATAAAAAGCAGATTTCTGGTGTTTTGCTCTTCTCTAAAGAGAAGTGTTTCCTGGAGGCCCTTTCAAAGTTGCAGTTGCGACTCGAGTGTGAGACGTGGTTGGGTTTTTATTTCTTTGAGTGTGGTGATCCCGGTGATGCCCTTCCCCAGCACAGGGGCAAGGGGAGAAGAGAACGCCTGTAATTCTCCTTCAGCTTTTAAGGCACAGATGCTCTTTGTGCAGCGCTGGCAGTGGTATTTCAGCCAAGGAGGGCATTAGCTGTTAGTCTTTGGCTTTTCTTTTGAGGAGAAAAACGCAGTTTTGTGTGGAAAGCAGGCTTGCAGCAAGAGAAGCCCGAGCCTGGTTGGGCTGAAGTCGAAGCTTCACCCTTGCAGATTCTTGAGGGCCTTTGGAGGTTGTTGGTGGCCATGTCTTGTGGCCAAGTGCCATCTAGTGAGTCCTGCAGGTATCACTTTTGGAGAATGAAACTGGCTGTGCTCAAAAGTGTGGAGTTGGGTTCCCCCACCCCACTCCACCCCCAGTTTGGAAATCCCTTTTTTAATTTTAATTTTTCGAAAGGAACCACAAGAACGAAGCAGGAGGTTTGGTTTTGGTTTGAAACACTCAACTGTCTCCCCTTTTAGTAAATCCTTCCAGACTCACGGTATATACAATACAGGTGACATTACAGGTGGTTTTATTTGGGTATGGGAATAAAAACCTCCAAGTCCGTGTTTTTAGGGCTGTGCCTGGAGGAGGAGACACGCAGAGGTGTGATGCTCTTGGGCTCACGTGGCCGCAGGGATGGGTGATGACTGGGAGGACGTAAGGGAGCTCTCCTCACCTGGTCCCAACTTGTATCTTCTTCTCCTCACTAAACAGAGACACGACGAGGAGGCGGTGATTGACCAGGGAAGAACGAGCACCGCTGTCACTATTCACTATGAGAAGGAGGAGCTGGAAGGTGAGTCGGGAGAGGTGCCACCAGCCCCACGCGTTTTTCCGTCGCGCTAAGTCCCTGCTGCGTCCTGTGCTCAGCGTATGCATCACCTGCAGCGAAACGTGGCGTGCTTCTAAATAAACAAGCACAGTTATTTTCACATTGTTTTAATATTATGGCTTTTAGACAGAGGGGAAAAAGCCCCCATGGCATCTGCGGTGTGAGCGTTGGCCACAGAGCTTGGTAGTTCCCAGCTTGTTTTCTCAGAGGCTGCTCTTGGCTTGGAGAGGTCAGGAGAATAATTTGATGGCTGCAGACACAGGGCTGTGATTTTCTTTTTTTTTTGTTCCAGACTTCATTATCACAGGACTGATTGGATCTCCTCTTGTTGCCTTGTGCCATACAAAGATTTTAAAAATAATTACCTTCTGCGGCTGCTTAATGAGCAGGTCTGAGTGTTGTCCAGCCAAAGCTGGAATTTTAGACAAGGGTTGATATTTTCAGGGCACTTTTAGGTGACCCGGAGCCATCGCTTGTTGTTGCTCTGTTGTTGCAAAGTTAGAGTAAAACAGGCTTGGAAAAAAGGATGTCTCTGACATTCAGGGATGCAGTGAAACTAAAATGAAGAGAAGTTGGTGTTTCCTCCTGGGATGGATGCGCTGGTTTAATCGTGGCAGCGGCGTCAACCATCTCCGCAATATCGAGAGTGATGCGAACACTGCTTTTTTCGCAGGCCACCGCACCCTGTCCGTGGGCGTGCGGATGCCGCTGGTGAGGCAAAGCCACCGGCGCCACCGGCACCACCGACCCCACCGCCAGAAGCATCGGAAGAAGGAACGGGAGAAGGACTGTGCCCCAATGGAGCAGGGCTACCACTGTAAGTCCCGCCGCAGTGTTCACGAGCCTTCTCGGGGCTGCGTGGGTGCCGGGGTCCTCTGCAAGCAGGTCTGTGTGGCTGATTTGTGTGGTTTGCTGTTCTTCTGAGGGAAAGTGGCATTATTTGGGAGGCAGTTGAAGGCATAATGGATTGAGGCTGGTCTTCCGTAGAGGGATCCTGCCTTTAAAAATGGAAACGTGGGGAAGGAAAGTGGCCCGTCCTTATGCAGAGGTGCAATAGATGCTTCTCCTTCTCCGTGGCTCTGTGCAAGCCTGGCCAGACCTGGGGGAGAGGGGCTAGCCCAATATTTAGGGCTGAACTGGTGCCGATCGATGGCCACTTTGCGTGTGAGCGTGACGGGTCGAATGCAGGTGTGGTAACGGGATTTATCTTCTGCCCCCAGACACCCCATCCCAGCGGGTGCAGTTCATCCTCAGCACCGAGGAGGACGAGCAGCATGTTCCCCACCACTTGTTCACCGAGCTGGATGAGATCTTCCTGAAGGCGGGTGAAGATGCCGAGTGGAAGGAAACGGCAAGGTAAATCCCTGCCGCCGGCTGCAGTGGCGGCCGTGGGCTCTGCCTTCCGCTCTCTGGAACGCGAAGCTTTTGCAGCTGCAGGTGCCGATGCGCGGAGCCTTCTCCTCTTGCCGCCCCGTAGCTGCACCGAAGGGGTTGCAGAGCTGAGGCTGTTTTCTTGCAACGGGGCTGATCGTGCCCAATGTCCGCAGGTGGCTGAAGTTTGAGGAGGACGTGGAAGATGGTGGCGAGCGCTGGAGCAAGCCCTACGTGGCCACGCTGTCCTTGCACAGCCTCTTTGAGCTGCGGAGCTGCATCAGCAACGGGATGGTGCTGCTGGACGTTTGTGCCAACAGCATCGAAGAGATCGCAGGTACTGAGCACGCTGTGTCCCGCCGGGAACGGCTGAGCTCAATTTGCCGCGGTGCCCTTCACTCCCGTATCAAACCCTGCCCCAATGGCACATCCTTTTCCAGAAGTCGCGCGGTGTTTTTAAATCGTGGGTTGCTTTTTGGATGTAGACTGGGTGTACAACAGTCACATCAGCTTTTTCTCCCAGTATGGGAGCCTTTTGAAAGCAATTTGTGGGGTCAGAGAGGCGATTAGAGAATATTCTCTGGCCAGAAAGGAGTGTCAGGGCTTGGCAGGCTGCTCTCAGAAACATGGAGTCTGCGTAAGAGCTGAACCTCCTTAAATAAGCTACTTACTACAAGCTGTTTCCTCCCGTTGTTTGTTTTGTTTTTTTCCTATTGCCTTAACATCCAGGATTTAAGAGCTTTAAAGGCAGAGTTTATATGGCAGGTGACCAAGCAGCATATTTCTGTGGGGAAGATAATTGAAGTTAATTGAAAAAGCGGCTTTGGAGAAATTATCTTTGACTGGCAGGTCTCCATTCAGCCCTTGCAAGAGCTGGAGAAATCGGAGCCGTTATTAGCACGTTTCTCCCTGTGTTTGGCAAATTGCAGTCGATGGGCAAAGGAAACTCTGGGAAAGCCTGTGCTAGAGATTGCTTATAATTTGTTGAAATGTGTCGAGTCTAGAGAGTCTGTCTAGAAACGCCAGATTGGGCAAAAAAATGTCATTATCTAGGATTGGGAATAATTATCTGAGCGGAGTGATGAATAAGCACTTTGATGATGGCTTTTAGCAAAAGAGAATTCTTCCTTTCGCTGCAAAGGCTGAACTGCGTTAAAACGTCTTGCTAAGCAAGGCTGAGCCCACGTTAGGGTATCCTGCGTGGCGCAGCCTTCGCCGGGGGCTTGAGGGGTCGGGGCTTGGGGACTTTCTGCTCTGACGGCTTCGTTTCCCGTTGCCATCTCCAGATATGATCCTGGGCCAGCAAGAGCAGTCCGCGGGGTTTGATGAGCGCATGCGGGTGAAAGTTCGAGAAGTGCTTTTGAAGAAGCATCACCATCAGAACGCGAAGAAAAGAAACAACCTTCTCCCCATCGTCTGCTCATTTGCTGACATGAGCAAGAAGCAGTTAGACGTCCTTCCCCTCGACAAGCCAGGTGAGGGTTCCTGCAGGGTTTGGTACCCGGTGAGGGTTTCTGCCAGGCTTTGGCACCAGGTGAAGGTTTCTGCAGGGCTTTGGCCCCATTAGACTTCTCCCGGCAAAGGAGAAGTGTCCCGATTGCTCCTTGCCTGTCTTTCTCAGTGTCTTTCTTTCTCCTCCCAACCCAAACACTCATTCCTCATCCATCTCCCACCACTGCAGAAGCTAAAAATGGGGTGAACCGTGACACCAATGCAATGGATCTAAGCAAGGTGAGACACTCGTAGCTTTCTTACGCTTTTAGGCCAGATTTGCTCTTGCAAACTTGGCTGCAGAGTGTTCTGCAGAGTGCTGTGGGCTTTGCTTTTGGGGTAATGGCTGAAAATCCCTTGTCGTGCCCAGGCGGAGCTGCGCTTCATGAAGAAAATTCCCACCGGGGCTGAAGCGTGCAACGTGCTCGTAGGAGAGCTGGATTTCCTTCGCCAGCCCATCGTGGCATTTGTCCGCCTGACCCCAGCTGTCCTCCTCTCGGGCATGACGGAAGTTCCCATCCCAACGAGGTCTGAATGAGAAGCGCAAAGTTTTTATTTAAAAAAAACCCACCACAACAAAACACCAAATTCATGCATCAGTTGGGCGTCCCAGGGGAACACGGCCAGTGGGAGCAAGCAGGTTTCTCCCACCCACATCTCCGTGCTTTCATTTCTCCCTTCCCTGCTGGAGCTTTTAAACCCATTGGCCAATTTTAATGAAAGTTTGCCCAAAACTCAAATTTGCGTTTGGTTTTGATGCGTTTCAAATTCATCACCGGAGTCGGTGAGCCTACACGTCCCCCCTGGAGCCACGCTCTGGGGTGGGAGCTCCCAGGGATTTCCTTGGGTGCCCTTTGAGTGAGGCCATGTTCTTCTCTCTCATTTTGGTTTTCTTGCCTAGGTTCCTGTTTGTTTTGCTTGGACCAGGAGGAAAAGCCCATCAGTACCACGAGATCGGCAGGTCCATGGCTACTATCATGACGGATGAGGTGTGACGAGATAAGAGATATCGCCGGGTCATTTTTTTGGGGCTTTCTTCACCTCTTCCTGTCTCTGTAGTAGTGAGGAAGAGGGTTTGTTGTCCCTGTTAGCTGCCTGCAGGAGGCTAAAATCCCACCTGGGCTGCAGCCCGCGCCTCATCCTTCTCCCCAGGGTCCCCAGCATGCTGTCCCCAGTGGTGGCATTGCCAGGGCCAGTGAAACTTCTCCTCTTGAAGCAGAAGGCTGTGGTGTGCCATGGGGGACGGGAGCCTGGTGGAGATGGTTACAAATACTGTGATGCACAGATTTTTCCTTTGGGGGAATATTTCCTGCCACTTCCAACAGGCGATTTGGGGGAAATGACCTTGCATTTAGCCAAGAGCTTATTGCACAGGTTAGGACATCCGAGATGGGTCATGCTCTCACCGGGTTGTCTCCTACGGCAGGTTTTCCACGACGTTGCCTATAAAGCCAAGAACCGGGCTGACCTGGTGGCTGGCATCGATGAGTTTCTGGATCAGGTCATGGTTTTGCCACCAGGAGAGTGGGATCCCTCCATCCGAATTGAGCCCCCGAAAAACGTCCCTTCGCAGGTGGGTGCTGCGGCAGAAGGAGGCACAATGGGGACGGGCAGGAGGGCAGCACGGCTGGGGGTGCTGCTCAGGGGCCCAAATTCACAGGTCACGTACCCAGCCCAAAAAGCAAAACAAGCCAGTGGCTGCAAAGACATATCTTTATCTTATTTCCATTTTAACAGGAAAAAAGGAAGGTGCCAGAAGGTCTTGATGACAGCGCTTCTCACAGCAAGCCGGAGAAACACAGCGGTCCTGAACTGGAGCGGACAGGAAGGTGTGAACTGAAATAGTTTGGTGGGGTGTTTTTCTGTTTGCCCCTAAAATCTGAGTGCGCACCTCCCTTCTAGCAGAGTTTTGGGGTTAACTGGGTCAGTGAAGGGGCTCCAGGTTCCCAGCTTGGTCCCCTGGGCTGGGTGGGTGGGAGATTTGGGCAGCTGGGCTCAGCTGCAGTGTGGTTGCACAGAGGTTTTCTTGCTTTGGGGTGGAAGCAGATGTGTAAGTACCTCCAGGTAGAGCTCTGCTGCTTCTCAAAGTGAGGGACTGTTGCAATAAGAGGGGGTGGGCTCTCAGGTTTGGTCTCCTTTTCTTTTTGTTGGAGGGGTTTTTTGTATGCCTCAGTTTCTACTGGGGCTAAAATGGGAGAAGGAGACTTCTTTTTAGCAACGGAAGTTACTCTGTGCTTGTGATTGTCCTTCCTCAGCCAAGAAAATTTAACGCTGTCTTCCACGAAAATGTTGTTTTTTTTTTTTTTCCTTCCTCCAGGCTCTTTGGCGGTTTGATCCGGGATGTGAAGCGAAAAGCCCCCTGGTTCTGGAGTGACTTTCGGGATGGTCTGAGCCTGCAGTGTCTGGCGTCCTTCCTCTTCCTCTACTGTGCCTGCATGTCCCCCATCATCACCTTCGGGGGACTGCTGGGGGAGGCGACCAACGGCCACATAGTGAGCACCTCTCTCTGTTGGGTGGCACGGGGGAGGACAAAACTCATGCAAAAGTCCTTGCTGCAGTGAATTTGCACTTGTTTTTTTCCCCCTAATGATTTAATTACTCACTGCTGCCTCTCTTCCCCGGACAGAGTGCCATGGAGTCGCTGCTGGGCGCATCCATGACCGGCGTGGTGTATTCCCTCTTTGCTGGCCAACCTCTCACCATCCTCGGCAGCACCGGCCCCGTCCTCATGTTCGAGAAGATCCTCTACAAATTCTGCAAGTAAGGCTGGCTGCTGCGGCCAGGTGCTGCGAGCGCCTTTGGAAGAAGGCAGGGATGGAGAAAGGATGTTTTTCTTAGTGGTAGTTGGTAGATTTAAGTTGTCTTCTGTGTCACAGACATCACGCGCTGCTGCTTTAGTATGTGACGGTGCAGGAGCCCTCAG
Source organism: Vanellus vanellus (assembly GCF_965231255.1). Lineage (NCBI taxonomy): Eukaryota > Metazoa > Chordata > Aves > Charadriiformes > Charadriidae > Vanellus > Vanellus vanellus. The sequence continues at coordinate 809,396 of NW_028128833.1, forward strand.
TCTCTGAAGGATGGATGGGTGGTTCGGGTTTTTTAGGGTTAAAGTGAAAGAGCAGGAGGAGGAGAAACCACAAGGATGTGGATGCCCGAGCTGGGCTGCACAGGGAAGATGAGACAAATGACTCTGGTTTGGGAATGAGGGAAGATTTGCTTTCCTCTCAGTACAAACTCGGGCACTTTTTTGCATGATTTTTGCTGGAAGTGGAAATATATTTTACCCACATATCCAAAGAGTTTTCTGGTCCAATGTTTTGATGATTTTTGAGAAAGCAGGAGCTTTTCAGGCGAAATGGATATTTTCCATGACAGTCTTTTTGTTGTGGCAACTGTGATGGGAGATTAACCCCCTTATTGCAATTAAATTTATTATGAAGCCCCAACTTGCTGGCAGCAGGTAACTGGGTGCAAACCCAGCCGGTTTCGCTGTTAGGGCATCGGGGTGATGTGGGAGAACACCACCTTCCACAACAGGGACCTGACCTCAATTAGCCTCCGAGGCATTAACACAAGGTCATTGTTAAATAAGGATTAATTAGCCTCTCCTCCTGCGGGCCCACACCCTGTGCCGCAGCCCCGAGGCTGTCTGTCGTAGGACTGGAAACTGCATTCACCATCCGCAGCCTTGACACGCTCCTGAATTGCTGCCGACTTTCCCCGAAGGAAGGCACGGCTCGGAGTCTCTTGCTGCCCTCTCCACCCTGCGTTTTCTTTTGCTTTCCCAGGGACTACGCGCTCTCTTATCTCTCTCTCCGGGCATGCATTGGTCTGTGGACCGCCTTCTTCTGCATAGTGCTGGTGGCCACTGATGCTAGCTCTTTGGTGTGCTACATCACCCGCTTCACCGAAGAAGCCTTCGCCTCCCTCATCTGCATCATCTTCATCTATGAGGCTCTGGAGAAGCTGAGTCACCTGCGAGAGACCTACCCTGTGCACACGCACAGCAAGCTGGACTTCCTCACCATCTCCTAGTGGGTTTCTTCCTCCTAAAGTGCCGCTGCCCCTTGGCAGGAGCTCAGGGCTGCACCTCCATCGCCTTCCCCTCACCCCTGTCTTGGCTTCTCTCCTCCCAGCTGTAAGTGTGAGGCACCGACCCATCCCAGCAACGAAACCCTGCAGTTCTGGGAGAGCAACAAGATCAATGTGTCTGGCATCACCTGGGAGAACCTCACGGTGACTGTAAGTGCCCCGAGTCACTGCTTCCTCGTGCTGCGGCCGCGGGGTCCAGGGGCACTGGCCTGGTGCAAAGCTCAGAGCCCTTCAGGTGATGGTGGGCTTCAACTTGTGCCAGTGCTGCTCTGAAAAGTCATTACTTCAGTGTGTTTAACCTCCTTGGGCCTGGGAAGGAGAGTCCACCTCATCCCCGACATGGTGGGCAATAACTGTTATCCTCAGGACAGCGGTTCTGTCTGGGAGCAAGGTTCAGTGGGTGCTTTGGTTATTGGAGAAGTTGGAGGACTTAAGTTCATGCTTGAAGGCTGTAATTAGCTTCCTTCATTGGTTCCTAGTAACTCCAGGCCTTGCTTTCTTACTCAGCGCTGTCTGAAGGTACGTGCATAAACTTGCATGTCTGAGCAGCCCCTTGGGCCATTGTTGCTGGAAGCAGAGCTCAGGCACAGGGTGGGATGCTCTTATGGACATCTTCACCCCCCTTGGCCGTGTCCTGTGAGCCCGCCCCTGGGAAGGGACAATTTGTCTCTTCTCCTTTCCTGTCACTGTTGTCTTAGCCCTCCTTCCCCGTTCCCTCTTTCACTCTCCCCAAGAGTTCCCAGTGTTTCCTTCCCCTCTGGTGTCTTCTTCAGCCACGGTTACCTGCTGTTCAAGCAGAGAATGTGCCATAGGTCTGTGGTACAGTGTCCCATCACATCTCCTCTCTCCGCTGTCTGTGTAGTTCCATGTGTCACTTATTCAGCTGCTGTTGATCGTTAAATATAAATCTCCGCTAGCTGCAGCAGTCCCGAGGTCACAGATCTTGGAGCAAGATCCTCCAAACTCCCTAGTTATCCGAGGTTTCCTTGACGCATGTGCACTACCTTTGTGTCCTGATGCTCTGTTTCCCCAGGAATGTCGGTATTTGCATGGAGAGTTTCGTGGACCTGCCTGTGGACACGATGGCCCCTACACGCCCGATGTCCTCTTCTGGTGCTGCATCCTCTTCTTCTCCACCTTTGTCCTGTCGGGCTTATTGAAGAAGTTTAAAACCAGCCGCTACTTCCCGACCAGAGTAGGTATAAGACGGTGGCCAGCAGCAGTCTCCACACTCATTTCCCAAAATGGCTTTCCCGGAGCACTAAGCAGTGTTTGCCACCGCTTGGTCAAACTGGGAAATATTGGACCTTGAAGGCCAAACTTGGATGTCTCTCACTCATTTCCAGGAGTGCAAAATGATCGTAGTGTTTCCCACCTGCCTCGTGACCTGCCCCGGAGTGGTTTTTTCCCCAGGCAGTGGGAAATCGGTCTTCCAAAGTTGGTTGTTTGTTGTATTTTCATTTGTGGTTTTTTTCACCTTGTGTGCCCAAGGGGAAAGTTGATTCAAATGAGGAACTGCCATAGAAAAAGACACAAAAGACACTGTTTCTTCCTTTTGAGGAGCAAATGATGCCTCAGTGCCTTATTCCCATTGTAGCTGTGAGTGCAGCTGTAGTGGCAGACGTCTGTTTCGTTATTTTTTAATATTTATTGGCTTTTTTTTTAAGTTTGAATTTAAACCACCCTTTTCCACCTAATTAAACTTTTTTTATTGCCTGACACCAGATCTTGCAGGTACAAACACAGCAACACTATCCAATCGAGGGATTTGGCTGCATCTTCTCAGAGTGGTGGGAATTTGTTAACCAGCCTTAATGCTGTTGATGTCTTTAACTTTTCCATCTCATGGTATGGCCCCGTTTGTGCTGTCCCTTTCAGCTCTGCTTTCTTGCCCCAGGTACGGTCCACAGTAAGTGACTTTGGTGTCTTCCTCACCATCGTCGTCATGGTCCTCATTGACTTCCTGGTTGGGATCCCATCGCCGAAGCTCCACGTCCCCCACATGTTCAAGGTAATGGGGTGTTTTGGTGTGGAGCCGCTTTCGGCCCTTGGGGATGCCACAGGGTGATGCTGGGACAGGACAGGGCTGAGTCTGGGGATGCTGGTGGTGTTACCATCTCCTCTTCCACCTCCGAATGCATCGTTTCCTTCTGGAAAGAAGACGCCAGCCCCAAAACTTGATACCTACAGAAGTATCTATAGGTGCTTGCAACGAGGACACTGGCACTGCTGAACCCCGTAGGAGAGGGTGACACGAAGGCAGGGCCAGGAGATGAGGCGGCACAGCGATGGAGAGGAAAATCAAAGCCAGTGAAGTGGCTGGGCTGGGAGTTGATCCTGATGTGTGGTTTGGCTTTGTTGCAGCCTACCAGAGACGACCGCGGGTGGTTGGTCAACCCCATAGGGCCCAACCCTTGGTGGACAGTGTTGGCCGCGCCCATCCCAGCTCTGCTCTGCACCATCTTGATATTCATGGACCAGCAGATCACGTCTGTCATTGTCAACAGGAAGGAGCACAAGCTGAAGGTAAGGGGCTGCAAGAGCTGACCCCATCCCCACCCCACTCTGGGCTGCAGGTGTGAGGAGAAGCTCCTATGCCAAGTGCTTTGTGAAGGCGTTGGTTTGGGACAAGGTCAGGCTGTGTGGCAGGATGCTCTGCTGGATTAGTGATGTCACAGGGAGCAAACGAGGGCAGTTCAGATGAGCAATCTTTTGGAGGAACAAATTAATTTTCGAGCACTATAGAAGCGTGTTTTTGTTTCAGAATGCCAGCAGGAGCTGGGGGAACGAACTGTTTTGACGCACTGCCAGGGATAACTCAGGGTCACATCTTGCTTACAAGCAGTAGAAATTTCTTTATGAATGAAAATAGTCTGTTTGTTTGTGTGTTTGTTTGAGAAGTAGCTATTGCACAAACCTCCCAAATCCACTTGGTCTGAACTCCTGCCAGATTTTCATGCAAGGTGCTTGCGCAAAGACTGGATCCATCCTTATTTTTGCCAATTCTTCTCTTAAATTTTCAAGAGGGTGACTTGCGCCCAAGTAGGGTTTGAGTCTGAGTCGCGACGTTGTCCTCGCTCTTGTGCTGTGGGATGCTCTGTTCCTTGTTTTGCTGCCCACAGAAAGGATGCGGGTACCACCTGGACCTTTTCATGGTGGCCGTGATGCTCGGGGTGTGCTCCGTGATGGGGCTGCCCTGGTTTGTGGCTGCGACTGTCCTGTCCATCACCCACGTGAATAGCCTCAAAGTGGAGTCTGGCTGCTCAGCTCCAGGAGAACAACCCAAGTTTCTGGGGATACGAGAGCAGAGAGTCACCGGCTTGATGGTCTTTGTGCTCATGGGCTGCTCTGTCTTCTTCACTTCGGTGTTAAAGGTAAGAGGAAAATGCAAAACGCTCAACGAGCGTGAGCTTTTTGGAGGTTATACAAAAACCATCCCCTCCCTCCAGGCCTGAGTAGGTGTGGAGCAGAGGAGGAGGCGATCCCAAACCTTGAGGCTTGGCCCATGGTGGGAACCAGCCTCAGTTACCCTTTCCACCAGTTTGGTGTCCTCGAGGCAAGTGAGGAGGACAACTGCTTTAATTCCCAGGTGTCTCTCAGGCCCACCTGTGTTTATGGGTTACGACGAAGCGGATTCAGACCAGTACACTGCTGTCTTTCAAGCAGGCAGCACCTTATGGGATGCAATTGGCTCCCCCAAATGCCTCCCAACAGCCTTTCCCAGTAGCTAAACACACCAAAATCATCCCCGTGGGCTTCCTTGTGTGCTCCTCCCACAAAGTCACCGCAGCTCTAGGCTAAAAGGAGGCACTTCGCTTTTGCGTGTTGCCACAAAAATGTGTAGAAATGTTCTTCTGCCGTCACAGAACGTGGCGTACAGTTTCATGGGTGAAATGTCCTATTTTCCTCCAACCTTTCAGGAAAACAGGAGTATTCTAATGAAACGTAACTAAATGCTCTGCCTAAAGCAGAGCATACACTCACTCACTCGCACGCACAAAACCTCTACGGGTTGAGAGCTGAAACATCTCTAAGCCTGTGGAAACTGGAAAGCTTTAGGCAATTTTAGGCAGTGCCTCTAGAAGAGAGCAGTAATACTGAAAAAGCAATTAAAAAAATTAATTATTGCATTCTTTTTTTTTTAATTTCCCAGTTTATACCCATGCCTGTGCTTTACGGTGTCTTTCTCTACATGGGTGTGTCGTCGCTCAGAGGGATTCAGGTACGGACTCTTACAGCGTGCAGCTCCCTGCTGTGTCATCTCCAGAGAAGCAGGAAAAAAGCAGTGGTGTGGGAGAAAACCTCCCCAAAAAGCAGGCAGTGAAAGTATTTTGTATAAGGAAAAGATTGGTGGGGGCACAGGAGGTACGTAGGGCGGGAGGACCAGGCAAGTTCAGCGCGCTCTGCGTCACGGTTTGGGACAGGGCAGTGTTTGGTGTGGTGAAAATGGGGGAATTCAGTGCAAAGCGAAGGCGATTTCTACTGCCGGTGGGAATCCTCACTGGGGGATTGAGTGGGCTGAGAAATGCCAAATAACAAACAGAAGAATAGAATATATTAAACATATACTTTTATAGAAGAACAGGGAGGGGGAGGGGGAGACGGTATGAGGAGAAGGACCTGGGGGTGCGGACTGATGAGAAGCTCACCGTGAGCCGGCAATGCGCGATCACAGCCCAGAAGGCCGACCGCATCCTGGGCTGCATCAGCAGTGTGGCCGGCAGGGCGAGGGGGGGATTGTGCCCTCTGCTGTGCTCTGCTCTGGGGAGACCCCCTGCAGTGCTGCCTCCAACTCTGGGGCCACAGCACAGGAGAGCCATGGACCTGGTGGAGCGGGGGCAGAGGAGGCCCTGGAGCTGCTGGGAGGGCTGGAGCCCCTCTGCTGGGAGGACAGTCTGGGAGAGGTGGGGGGTTCAGACCGGAGAAGAGAAGGCTCCGGGGAGTCCTCAGAGCCCCTGCCAGTGCCTAAAGGGGCTCCAGGAGAGTTGGGGAGGGACTCTGGATGAGGGAGGGGAGCAATGGAACGAGGGGGGATGGTTTGACACTGACAGAGGGCAGATTGAGATGAGATATCAGGGAGAAATTTTTCCCTGTGAGGGTGGTGAGGCACCAGCGCAGGTTGCCCTGAGAATCTGTGGCTGCCCCATCCCTGGAGGTGTTCAAGGCCAGGTTGGACGGGGCTTGGAGCAACCTGGGCTGGTGGGAGGTGTCCCTGCCCAAGGCAGGGGGTGGGACTGGATGATCTTCGAGGTCCCTTCCAACCTAAACCCTTCTGTGATTCTATAATAGAAGGACGTGGAATAATTGCAATTTGGTGGGCAGCTCTCATGGACACACTGGTTTATAGATGGAGCAAAGGGAAAACGGGTGCTGCTCCTGGGAGGAACAAAATGGGATCCAGGATTTCTCACTGCACGCGAGATCCTGAAAACTCCTTCCACGTCCCAACAGGGCCGGAAACTTTCTGCAGCCCCAAGGGGTAACTTTTCCGCTTTTATTTTGCAGTTCTTCGACCGCTTGAAGCTCTTTTGGATGCCGGCAAAACACCAGCCGGATTTCATCTACCTGCGGCACGTTCCCTTGCGGAAGGTGCATTTCTTCACCGTGATCCAGCTCATCTGCCTCGTCCTGCTCTGGGCCATCAAGGTGTCCCGTGCTGCCATTATCTTTCCCATGATGGTAAGAGCCGGTGCCGCTCTGCAGCGGGACGTTTGCAGCGTCGGAGTGAGACGTAGCATCATCTCACACCTCAACCCCCTCTTCCTTCTTATTTTGTGAAGGTTTTGGCTCTCGTGTTTGTCCGGAAAGTGATGGACTTCTGCTTCTCAAAGCGAGAGCTCAGCTTTTTGGATGACCTTATGCCAGAAAGCAGGAAGAAGTTGTCCGATGCCAAAAATGAAGCCAAAGAAGAAGAGGTGATGCTTGCTGGGTGCTCGGGGGTGGATGTCTCCCTCGGGCTCTGAGATTGCCTCTTTCCGTCACAGCTTCTTTTGAAATGTTGGGGGAAGATCCGAACTCAATAGAAAGAGATCCTGACAGCCTGGATCCCGCATCATAACCTTGTTTTTAAATTAGCAGTGTGCTTAACACTTGAATAGCGGTATAATTTTTAAAGGTGCCATTTATAATCAACATTATAATTATGATGGAAAGATTTGCTCGTAAGGGTGGTTTTAACCCCCCCCCAAAATGTTTGGAGTGAAAGGTCTTTCCCCGGCTGCGCTAACAGAAGGTCAGAAGGAGAGGGCAGCACGTGGGCTTTGCTGGGTGTTTAGTTTATCTCCACTTCGATCATAGACAGACAACTTTGATTTGTCCCTTTTTATGTCAGGAGTCCCAGGAGATGATGGAAGCTGCTGCTGCAAACTCCGTTCGGCTGCAGCTGGGCAAGACCAGCAGCGCGGATATCCCAAAGCCAAGCAGCGACAGGTAAAGCCCCACCAAGCAGCAGGACCCCCGGCAAGATCAGCCTGAAGGGGGTTGGCAGAATTTTCTCCACGTTTATCTTTGCTGAGCATCCCAGCGCCATGCACTCAGCTTGGTGGGAAGAGCAAATTTATGGGCAGGGCGGGCGGCAGAGTGCTGGCACAGGCTGCCCAGAGAGGTGGGGGAGTCTCCCACTCAGGAGCCATTCCAAACCCGCCTGGAGGTGTCCTGTGCCACTGCTGTAGGTGCCCTTGCTCTGGCGGGGGTGGGACTGGGTGAGCTCCAGAGGGCCCTTCCAGCCCTGACCAGTCTGGGATTCTGTGCAGAGCCTTTGCACAGAGCTGTAGCTCTGCGGCTCTCCGGCTCGCCTTCCAAACCTCCTCATCCCGCCCAACCCGCTGTGCTTATGCTCAGCTTTGGTTCTCCTCCCCCCTGTTCCTCTTGCTGGTGCTGATGCGCTGGGTGGCGTCAGTTCCCGCAGTCACGGATTGCTGTCTCAAATATTTATTGCAGGACTGATCCTTCGGAGATTAATATCTCGAATGAGGTGTCGAAAATACCCATGTGGAAGGCTCTCACTATGAGCACGGAAACAGTCTGAATCTGGGGAGGAAAGAGGTAAAGGATCTCGTGGGAACGTGGCCGTGCTACTTTGCGAGCGGTGGCACGTGCCTACGGCTTTTTTTTTTTTTGCCGGCAATGCTGAGCAAGCGGCGAGGGCTGCGGCACACGAACCAGCTCCTCTCTGCCGGCGCGGTCCCATGAGCGGGACAACAGCCCCACTGATGACGCTCTCCCTCCTTTTCTCTCTCCTCCCTCCCCCCAACTCCAGTTTTCATGTTTAGGAATCTTGACTTTGAAGGAGAGGCGTGAGAACGTGACTCGGGGATGTGCCCACGCAGACATGGGCAGAAACCGCTTTTATTTTGTTTTCCAGTTGGAGGATTCCCCTTTAAGCCATGGCGATGGTTTCAGCTGTCCTTGGTGTGCTTCAGGCATTCCCTCTCTCCAGAGCAGCAAACTGAGGTGCACATGACAGTCAGTGGGAGTTCGGTGGTGTTCCGCCTCCGTGTGTTCGTGTGTGGGTTGTTGCCGTTTTGTAGCGGTAGAGGGACTGCTACTGCTTCATCGTTCAGTGCCATTTTTTTAATATCTCACTCCTCCTCTTCTGTTTCTCTTTTTTTTTTTGTTCCCCAAAAATAAACTCTGAATGTTTCTGTTGTATGTGATGCATTCTCCACTTTCTTCTTCATCGCGACCAGGTTCTCGGGTCTGGTTTGGGGTCCTGCCTTCAGTTTGCCCTTCTGTCTCTCCCTGGCAGGAGAGGGATGCCCTCCGTGGCGGGGCAGCGCAGAGCGCCCGAGCGGTTGGGCCGAGGCGAAGGAAAAGCATTTGCTCCCTGCGCTCCAGTTTTACACTGGAGTTTTTTTTGGAATTTTTGTTTGTTTGTTTGTCTGTTTTATGATAATTATTTTTCTTGCTTTGGCTCTGCCGTCAGCCTGGAAGCTGCAAAAGGCAGAAATGGCGCCTTCTCCTCCCCCGGCTGTTAAATTAATATAAGGCAGCACTTCAGATCAAACCCCTCCAATCCGCCGGGTGGTGGCGGGAGCGGCCAGGCGAGACCTGGGGCTCTGTGTCCCTGGGCTGCCCCTCCGCTGTCCCTCCGCTTTCCTTCCTTTTCCCTCCCTGGCTCTCTCTCTGTGGTGTTTTTTCCTCCTCCCCTCTCCTCACAAAGCCGCGTCTCTCTCGCAGGGTGGGATGAGCCCGGAGGCAAGTGGGAAGGTGCCTTTTCCTCCTCCTTTTGAGGAGCCCTTAAAAAGAGGAAAAGAAAAAGGCTCGGAGGAAGGGAAAGGTGCAGCACCGGGTTTCCTTGCTGCTGTTCCTCCGGGATGCCCGTGCGCGTCCCCTCCACGCTGCCCTCCGGGCAGGACCGTGCTCGCTGCTCCGGCTCTGCCTCCCTGGAGGGGAAAGGTCCCGGCGCAGGAGAGTCCCTGTCTCTCCCCCCTTCCCAAAAGAAACTGTAATTTAATCCTTACGCTGGTGACCCGCAGTGGCTGTGGGACTGGGGGCTGTGGTACCAGCCCTATTGCTGCCCTGCCCTTAAAATGGAATTATACACTTCTAATATAGGACAATTTGGGTTTTTTTTTCCATTTTGTTTTCCTCCCTGTAAAAGGAGGGAGTGGAGCTGAGCTTCACTCCCTCCTGGCCGGGACCAGGGCCAGAGCCTGGGATTGTTTTCGGCACGTGCCGGGCATCACTCCAGCAGAGACAGAAAGGAAGAAAATCACCCTGGAGGGAAAACGCGGCCGGTTTTGGGGCAGAGCGGGCTGAGTCCGGCTCTGCATCTCCCCCCTCCCCAGGGGCCACAAAACCTTGGCGGCTGCCTCCAAAAGTCCTTACTTAAAAAGCAAAGCAGATTTCCCCAGCGCGGCCCTCTTCTGCATTCGAAGCTCGGGGGTTTTTGCTGCTTACAGGGTGAGATTTTTTATTTATTTATATATTTATGTATTTATTTTTAATTAAATGAAAGCTGAGGTCTTGGTTAACAACGTGACTCTGAGCCACCTAAAAGGCGGCTGTAACCCCCCGGGCTGACTGTGGGACACAGTGCTGCGCCTGTCCCCCAATTTGTGCCCCGTAATCCCACAGCCGGCTCTGTATTTCGGGAGGATTTAATATTTCCCTGTGCAGAGGAGAATTTTATGGGGAGGAGTCGGGAGGAAAAATCCCTCTCAAAGCTGCTGCTGGAGTCGCTTTAGGAATCAAAAGAGATATCCCTGCAGTGCCCCGCAATGCTTTAGTTGGCAGCAAAGCCCCTTCCCAGCGAGGCGGGACGGGGGCTGCTGTGCGCTTCGGTGCCTTCAAACAGCTCCTCACATCCCCCGGGGGCCCCTCAAAAGAAGTTTCCTAAAATGATGCGCATAATAGAGATCCTTAAGCGGGGTGGGGGGAATGTAAAAAGGTAATTAAAACGGGTGTTTTTTTTTTAAATTATTTTAATTCCCCCTCCCCCAGTGCGCTACATGTAGAAATACAGTAATTATTTTTGTTGCGCAGATGCTGAAATATATTTATTTTATTGTAAGAGATGATCTAGTTTGGAAACGCTCCGTGTTGTAAATAAAACTGGGGGTGGGGGGTGGGGGAATCCCCCAAGCGAATCTGTGTTATTTATCACTTTGAATCTTTGTGTGGTTTTGTGTTTGGTTTTAGTTTTTTTGTTTCATTGGGTTTTTTAATTTATTTTGGGTTCATTCTGTGGAACACAAATGACACAAATCCCTGTCGCCGTCGCGTGGGTCCCGTCGGTGGAGCGTCACTGTGGACTGAGGGGTTCCCCCCGCCGGAGCCGGGACTGTCGGCCCTTTTTCTCTTATTGCCCATTGAACGTAATGGGAAAAAGAATGGAATAAACCTCTCGTTTGTCTCACTGCGCCGCTGCCGTGTCTTTGGGAGGGCGGGGAGGAGGCGGAGGGGGCTGTGGAGCTTTTTTTGGGAGGGCTGGAGGGGATGGGGGAGTGGGCAGCACTGATTTTTGGGGGAAAGCCCATTTGCCTGGGGCTGGGGGTGAGGAACCAGCTGACTGGGGAAAGGGCTGAAATTAGTGGGTTTGGGGGTTTGAAAAATTTAATGACTTAACTATGTTTTGGTTTTTAAATTTTGTTGTTTTGGTTTTTTTTTTTTTTAATTTGGGTTATTACATTTGGGGGTTTTAAATTTTGTTGTTTTCTTTAATTTGGGTTTTTAAATTTTTTTTTTAAATTTTGTTTGTTTCTCTGTGCAAGTAATTGCAATGAGCTCTGTGTTGCAGGAGGGAGGGGACAGCAGTGTCACACGTGTCCCCTCTGCCAGACCGTGGGGTGCTCAGGGAGCTCAGAAAGGGGACTGGGGGGAGGGAGGGTCCAGCGCACAACAGAAATTGAGCATTTCTTCCTCCCTACATTCTTGGGGGTATATTTTTGCCCATCTGCAATACAGTTAATCAGCATTACATTAAATCCAAAGAGATTCTAGTTATCTTTCATATAGTATTTTTTTTTATTAATTTCTTTCAAAATCCCCTCTGGCACAGGTCTGTGGGGTCAGGCAGGCGCATCCCCAGTGCCCTTTTACCTAAAACTTGAGGAATTGAGTGAAAAAAGAGGGCACCTGAGCCAAGCCAGGGGTCAGAGCCTGGAAATCCCGGGGGACCAGCGGCGTGCGGGATCCCCATGCGATGCTCGGAGGTGTTGGAGACGTCAGAAACCTGCTGCCGGATTTAGGGAAGGTTTTATTACGATTTAGGGAAAGCTGCAGGATCCGCGGTGCTGTGGGAGCAGTTACAGAGAAAACTGAGCCAGAGAAATCGAGGTTTGAAGGGGCGGTCGAGCCGCGGGGGCACTTACCTTCTGCGAAGACAGCCGTTCCCCTAAAAGCAAGATCCTCTTTTCCTCCTTCGAGCTGGTTGTGGCTGAACTCTTCTCCTCACCGGTGCCTTTAAGCTGGTTAGCAGGATGCTAAAAGCTGACGGGTAGGTCACCGCTACTCCTGGTTTTAGTCGGATGGGTCGTTATGAATCATTACAGCATTTTTTAAGTGGGGCTGTTGCAAAAAATACAGTTGTTGCAGTATTTCCCACCTTACGCCTTCAGCGAGGGGCTGGTTTGGTGGTTGGGGGGGGTGGGGGGTGGGGGGGGGTAGGGGGTGGGTGGTGGTGGTGGTTCTCTTTTCTATTTTTTTCCACTCTTTGGACCAAAAGGAGTGACCTGTGGGTTTCCTCCTTTCAGGTGAGATGGCCCCGTGGTGCCACAGCCCATCTCGCAGGGAGGAATGATTTCTCTGCCCATGGGGCCGCCCTTTCCAACACCTTTGGTTTGAGTTGAAAAAGTTAAGATACAAAAAAGAGGAAAAATGTAAAAGCCTTTGGGTACCCAAGCACCGGCTGCTGCTTTCCGCTGAGTGAAACTCGGGTGGGAGCTCATCAGCTGGACAGACACCATCATAGACTCACGGAACGGTTTGGGCTGGAAGGGACCTTGAAGGTCATCGAGTTCCACCCCCCCGCCATGGGCAGGGACACCTCCCACTAGACCCAAGCCTGGTTTCATCCCCCAAGGTCAGATCTGAAACTGGGGCCGTTCCCCACCAAGTGTCAAGGACCGGCGCAGGAAGTGCAATTCCGGGGGCTCTGGTGGATTAAAGGAGCTGCTTCGGACCCTCAAGATACCCTAAAAAAAACAGAACAGGGGCAGAATCCACCCAGTGTGAAGGAGTTACAGCAAGTTCTAGGAACTTTAAGCTGTTGGCGTAAACACTCCCCTGGCTTTTCCATCATTGCTCGCCCCTTGATAATTTGCTCAGGAAGGGAAAATCCTGGGAATGGACTGACCAACATACCAATGCCTTGGAATTGCTAATAAAAGAGCTGAGGTTATTCCAACAACTTGGTCCTATACATCCAACTGACCCTGTCCATGTAGAATGGGGGTTCAGTGAACGTGGTTCTCACTGCACTTTGGCAGAAGGGACCCACACACCTCCACTCCCCACACCGCCAACCCTCCCCCTCCCCCAACGCTCCAAAAAGCAGCATTCCTTAGTGCAGACTCCTTAAGCTGACTCCACAGCTACAGCTCCCCGTGGGCTCTGGGGGAGACAAGGGGGCCCCGGGGGTCTCCGTGGGCTTTAAGGGGGTCCCAGGGCTGCCCACGGGCAGAGAGAGGGGTAGGAGAAGAAAAAAGGAGAAGAGAAGAGAAGAGAAGAGAAGAGAAGAGAAGAGAAGAGAAGAGAAGAGAAGAGAAGAGAAGAGAAGAGAAGAGAAGAGAAGAGAAGAGAAGAGAAGAGGTGGGTCGAGGGGGGAGGGGAGAATGGTGGGGGGAAGGGTTGGGGGTGTGGGAGTGAGCGTGTGAGGGGGGAGTGAGGGGAATGGGTGTTTGTGAGGGGGGAATGGGTTTTCGTGAGCGGGAGAGGCGAAGGAGAGGAGGTTTGCAGGGCTGTGAGGTGCCTGTGAGAGAGGAGGCCCCGGAGGGAGCTGAGTGGAAAGGGCTGTGTGTGGAAAGAAAAGCTTTAAGGACAGGCTGGGCTGGGGAAAGGTGGTGGGCCCCGAGGGAGGGCTTGGGGAGCGGGGCTAGAAGCGTGGGTTTGGGGCAAAACTCTGGGAAAGAAACTGCAGGACAGGGCCAATCTGAGTATACAGTTTTTGCGAAGCTTCAAGCAAAGGGTGACCAAAGGTGCCTCTTGTCCTTTTGTGGGCTGGTTCTGTCTAAGTTATTCATGCGAGTGGATTTTTTCCACGTGGGATGGGAACGTTCGCTTCCCGGGATAGCTGATGCCCCTGGATAACCACTGCCCGCGAAGCACTGCGAAACCCCGTGTTCAAAAATGAGAACAAAGGACGGGTTTTGCCTCTCAGAAGGATCTCTAAGCACCGTCTCCACGTAATTTTCAGTACCTTTCTGGTTGTTTTCTTTCCCCCCACCCCCGTGATGTCCGTCGGGGGGGCTGGCGGAGCTCTGCAGGCGGATGTGGGGCTCATTTTGGTGAGGGCTGAGCTGATTTCAGGGAGTCCCGGCTCATTTTGCGGAGGATTGGGCTGGTTTAGGGGGGTCCCGGCGCATTTTGGGGGAGGGCTGGGCTGGTTTCGGCCTCGCAGTGCCCGGGGCGGAAAGAAGCGGTGGTGCGGGGCTGAGGGGGCCTCGTCCTCCTCGGCGCGGCCCCGCCCCTCTCGTCCGCCGTTGCCGCGGCGACGTTGGGGGGCGTGGCCCGGATCTGCCCCTCAGCGCATGCGCGGTTGGGCGGACGCGAAGGAGAACGTTTCCGTTGTGCGGCGGTGGTCGGGAGCTGCGGCGTTCGGTACCGGGAGAGATGGGGGGACCGGGGACGAGGGGGGCGGGAGCGGGGTGGGGGTGGGGGTGGGGGTGGGGGTAGGGGTAGGGGTAGGGGTGGCGTGGCGTGGCGTGGCGTGGCGTGGCGTGGCGTGGCGTGGCGTGGCGGCGGCAGCAGCTGCAGGAGCGGTGCGGAGGTCTCCGGGGCCAGTTGGGGGGGTTTGTGGGGTGGCAGGACCGGGTTGGGGGGCTCGGGGGGCGGTCTAGACTTGTTTGGAGGGGGCAGAGCCGAGTGGGGGGTCCCCGGGGAGAACAGGGCCGATTCAGGCTCCCCCGTCCCCCGCTGCCCCCCCTCACCCCCCGCTCGCTCCCCGCAGGTGGCGGCAGCCCCGGCCGCAGCGCAGGGTGCCCGGGGCCGGCCTGGCCGGGCGCTTGGCTCCGCTCTGGGCTCCGCTCTCAGCCCCCCCCGGCAGGTCAGCCCGGCCGTGCCCCCTTCGCCCGCCTCCAGCCCACGGCCGAGCCCCCCCAGGTACCCCCGAGATGGGTCGGGGGGTGTCAGCGCTGGGCCCCCTGAAGCGGGGGTGGGTGGTGGGCACGGGCATTGCTGGGAGCCCGTGGGCAGCCCTGGGACCCCCTTAAAGCCCACGGAGACCCCCGGGGCCGCCTTTTCTCCCCCAGAGCCGACGGGGAGCCGTAGCTGTGGAGTCAGCTTAAGGAGTCTGCCCTAAGGAATGCCGCTTTTTGGAGCGTTGGGGGGGAGGCAGGGTTGTCGGTGTGGGGAGTGGAGATGTGTGGGAGGAGTCCCGTGTCTTTGGGGAGGTTTGGGGGTGTTGAGCAGATTTGGGGGAGTGGGGGAGGGGTCCCCTCCTTTGGAGCTCCCTGGTTCTTTTCTTCCAAACTGTGGGAGGCAGCGGGCGAAGGGGGAAGGCAATAGAGTGGGTTGCTGTATTTCAGTCCTTGGTTGAGAGTCAGCGACTCTGCTCCCTTGCTGCTCAGCAGACTATTAGCTCCGTGGGGCTGTTTCTTCAGGCAGGCTACGACGGAAGAGTTGTTAGCAGTGACATCTCCTGGGAACGTACTGCCTGACGTTGGATAGACCTGGCAGCACGCAGCAGCTCAGAGCCCCACAGCGTATGCTTCCACACTCAGTTCCGTCCCCTACCTGGGAACCCGCTCTTTCTCGGTCCCTGCTGGCAGCTCCTGTGGAGGCTCTTGGCCGAGGATTGGCCCCGGTTTCCCCACTGCCCCACCAGCAGCCATGGGAGAGCGGGGTTGTCCTGAGTGTGTGAGCACCACTGGCTCTGTTGCTGCACTGGGCCAGGGCTCCAGGAAGTGGTAGAGGGAGCTCTGGGAAGAGGAGCTGCTCCTCAACAGGCTGCTGCAGTCCTCCGAGTTGGCCAGCGAGCACAGGCTGCAGGGGCTCTTGCGGTGGCCCTTGAGGGGCCCAGGAGCCCGGGGGGTTCCCTGGACCAGAAGGAGCTGTCCCCACTGATAGGACCTATAGGCGGCAGAGGAGGGCAGGGGGACGTGGGGGCTTGGGGGGGACAGGGGGTAGAGAGAGGCATCACTGCTCAGATGGTATATGGTTGGCAGGGAGCCCAGTGGGTCCTGCGGGGCCCGTTGCTGCCTCCTCGGTTGCCCTGCAGAGGAGGAGAGAGAAGAGACCTGCTGCACCCCGTCTCCTCCGTCGGGGCTCGCGGGCAGCACCCCCTCCTCAGCAGGCGGGCAGGGCTGCCCAGCACAGGCAGGAAGGGCACAGGAACTGGGGGTCTCCCCCACACTCCCTGCTTCTCCTGCGTCGACTTGAGCTCTGATCCTTCATCCACTAGCCGGGAAGCTGCTGAGGGAGGGGAAGGAGTGAGCAGCCAGCAGCCCCCGGCTCAGGGCTGCCGTGGGGTGTGGGCTGTTTGCATGGTGCTCGGTGCCAGGGCCACTCACCGCTCTGCTCCTGCGGGCAGGCTCTCGCGTCCGTCATCCCTTGCTTTGGCTTCTTCCAGTCCCTCTGCAGGACTCCGGGAGCTGGGTGAGTTGGGAGCAGCTCCCAGCCCGCGCCGCATCCCCCACCCCTCCCCACGCTGTGGCACAGTGCGGTGCAGCAGTCGCCTACCTGGAGCCGCTTGGTCGTAGCACAGGAAGAGACCGCGCTGAGCCCCATCAAAAGCATCACGCGCGGAGCCAGGTGAGCTGTGGGGGGGACGTTGGAGTCCCTCCTGGCACCAGCTGCGGTGCAGCCGCGCAACCCTGGGGTGCCCCCCATGGGAAATGTTAAAGAAATAAAATGTTGGTCTCTATCCCTGGTGCTGTGGTTCATCCTCCCATCCCGCGGCTGGGGCTGTGCCCCCCTCAGTGCCCGACCCAGTGGGACAGGCTGGCACTGCTGGCACCCACCAACCTGGGGGGGTGGTGGTGTCGGGGGAGCTGGGTGGGCTGGAAAAAGGGAGGAAGCACCTCTTGAAACCAGCTCGGCCCTCTCCAGCCACAAAACCCTCCCCAGAGGCACCAGAGGGGACCCCCGGATCCTTGAAGGGCTGCCCCAGACTCCCTCTGGCCTGCAAGAGTCCCCCCCAGGACCCCATAAGGGCCACCCAGGACTCCTTACAGACACCCCAGTGGCGTCCCAAATCTGGGTTCTTTACCTGCTGGGCAAGCCAGTAACACACTGTGTGGGAGCAGCCAGCCAAGCCGGTTTCAGAGCACCAGAGGTGAGAGGCAGGGAGCTGCCATCCCACTCAGCTCCATCCCCGCCGTGCCTTGGCTGTGCAGAGAGAACTTGGGGGGAGCTGCAAAACAGCTCAGCCCGGGCTTATCTCAAGATGGCACAGAACAACCAAAACCAAATGGCCCTTAACAATCAAAATGCCCCGAGTCCCATCCCACCACTCTTCCCGTGACGCTGAGCGCCGGACATCACAAATTGGCAACAGAGACTTCGCTATGGCACCACCAGAGGGAAATATCCCAGACAGTGTAATCCACTCGGGGCATAATCCTGCACCCTCACCGAGTCAGGAAATATAAACCGCAGGGTCTGGGGAGACAAATGGGGAATCCTCCAAGGATACAGCTGGCCCCTAGGAGATCCGCCCCCCCCCATCCAGGACGCTGTACAGGGTAACTTCCCCGGGATGGAGTGACCTCACCTGAGAGAGAGAGGGTAAGTGACTAAGAAACATCCGTACGGTATAGGGCATGCGATTGAGTTTGTGACTGGTGCACTCTTTTAAGGTATTAATATCTAGCGCCCTTGTGGTTTGTGTTGTCAATTGTCGGGATCATTTGTAACTTGCAATAGTGGATCCCGCTAATTGCTTCTAAACCGCAATAGTGTAATCGCCATCGCACACACAGAACTTGCAATAGTGATGTATTGGGCCTGTGAGTGAAGTCCAAATCAATTGTTAATTTGAACCTCTCAGTGAAGCCCTTTTTCCCGTTTCGTCACACTCCCCGAGCCACTGGGTAAAGCGACACCTGGCAAAAAAACCCACACCACCCTAAAAAACCTGACACCACATCCCCCGCTCCCCACCCACCCCTTCTCTCCCCATCACAGCCATGGGGCAAACTCCCCACCACAACCCCCCCCCCACTCTCAGCTCCGCTATACCCCCTTCCCCTTCCCTCCCTCCCCCCCCCCCCCCCCCCCCCCCGAGTCACTGGAGAGAAAGCAACAGAGAGCAAGCTCAGGCTCTTGTGAGCTGGAGAGATTTCTCTTTGTTTTTTGATGTTGTTGTCGTTGGGTGGGTTTTGGTTGTTTTTTTCACAGAACATTTTGCAGTGTGGTGTCACAGCCCCCGGGGCCGGCGCTGGCACCGCCACCCCACCGCTGGCTCTCGTCCCTCCTCTGCCGGACGGCTTTCACCCACTTACCTTGCTTGGTTTGGTTGGTTTATTTTTTCCTTTCTACCTTTCTTTTTTTTTATATTTGGGGGTTGTTGGTTTTTTTTCCCTTTTTTTTTTTCTTCCCCCCCCCTTTTTTCCTTTTCCCTTTTTTCTTTTTCCCCCTTTTTATCTTTTTCCCTTTTTTCTTCTTTCCCCTCATTTTTTCTTTTATTTTTCTTTCTTTTTCTCTTTTTAAACATTTCTCAATCTTTCTCCGAAGGAACGGCCCCTGGTTCTCAGCCAGCAGAAGGAGACTATGGAAGAGCTCTGGCACCCGTGGGATTGCTTTCCTTCTCCCGCCTCGCACTCAGTAGAGCATGTTTTCCAATTCATTTTTTTTTTATTAAGAAAATAAACAAAAATAATGTGCCAGTTATCAGTTTTGTAAGGCACACAAAATCTCTAAAAGGGAAACAGAAGCACAGTGTGCTGAGGTATGAAACCCTGAGGTAGTTTTTGTTTGTGGTTGTGTGTGTGTCATCGGGGGTTGAGGGTTGTATGCGTTTTATTTTTGAAATTAAAAAAAAAAATTATTTTGCTAGTGTTTTGTTTTTTTTTTTTTTTCCCAGCCCTGGGCTGACAACCTCTTGGAAATCTGGCTTTCCCGCCCGGCCCCTCTTTCCCCCTTCTCTCCTTGCAACCGGGATCATTCCCCAAAGCGTTTACGGCCGAGCACGGCCTTTCCTTTAACCTCTAGAAAAGCCAGCTTGTGCTAAAAAACAAACATCCCGCTCCCGCCCCCACTCCCTCTGAAATGAAATAAATAAAGAATTAAAATCCTTACAAAACTTAAAAATCGCCGTTAGTTTCGTTATCATTGCATTAATTCTAAAAACTGATGAGCCGCTGCGCTGCGCAACGCAGCCCAACCTCCCCCCCTCAACGCTGGGCGAGCTCCTCTGGCCGTGCCTGGGATGAAAAACCGGTGGCTTTTAAGAAATAAAAAATTTAAAAAAAAAAGAATAATAAAAACTCTCTTTCTCTCTCTCTGCCTATGTTAGTCCAACTAAAGGGATAGTGTCGGGAGGTGATGGAGAGAGCCCTCCCCGTACCCCTCGGTTGCGCATCCTCACAGTGCCATGTGGAATTGGGGGGGGGGGGGGGGAGGTGTGTTTGGGAGGGGTCTTTGGTTTGCTCCCCTGACCTGCTGGGGGGGGGGGGGGGGGGGGGGGCGAAGTCTGGCAGTGGGGTTACACTCATCGGGCAGTGCTGGGCATCATGGCGGGAGCCTCCCTTGCTGTGCTGCGAGGCCGGCGCTCCCGGAGCGTGTTTCTGCTCCTGCTGCTTCCCCTGCTGGAGCATTTCCCTCATCTTGTGCTGTGCAGTCCTGGGGAGGAGAGGGGAAAAGCAAGAGTTGGGGGTCAGGGCACTGTTTCTCCCCCTACCACCCACCCCCAAGCCCCCACCGAGCATCTTGCCACTCCCAACTTGTCACTGCAGACAAGCTGTAAGTAATTTCAAGGGGTTTGTTTTGGTTTGGTTTTTCTGTTTGATTATTTTTTTTTTTTTTTTTTTAAACCTGCGCTTCCTCCATCGCTCCTCAAGAGCACCTGAATTTTTCTGGGGGGCCACCATCCCTCTCAAGTGGACAGGAGACAAGGTTATGGAAGATGCACCCAGGTGCGATGCGCGTAGCTTTGCCCGCACCGAGGAGTCCATTCACACCCTGGGTGCTGCTCTGCACAGCATCCAAAACACCCATTTTTAGCTCAAACAAGCCAATCTTCAATTTCAGCACTCCCACAGCCGGGGGGAGCTACCGAAACACTTTCAGTGCCTCTTGGGGGCACAGGGACCACCTGAAAGAAGAGCGGCAGGACACTCGGGTGGTGCTGGGCTCAGCCACCCCACGCCTTTCCTCAGTGGACGGAAGCAGCCGGGAAATATTGGGTAAAGCCACGGCCAAACTGTACTTGACTGGCAAAGAAATGCCCAATGATTTTAACGATGACCTCCTCGTTCTTGTCCGGGTTTGGTCTCGTGGCACAATGACTTCCACACTGGTTAAGCTTTGCAGTTCATTCACCTGGAGCGAACCACAAGAGGGTTGTGTTGTGGAAGAGCCAAAATCCTCTGCTGCCGGTGTCACCACGGCACCAGGCACCCTGTGTGTCTCCCCCTTCCTTGGGACCAACAAGAACCACCACCAGGACATGGGGGCTGAGACATCGCCGAAACCACTGTGCACTCGGGATTTGTCCCCCTGGGGTGGGCAGGGGTGATGGCTGATGCCCAACTCTGCGTCCCCGGGGCACCACCACCTACCATCTTGCCACCTTTGCCTATAACATGGCCAGTGGCGAAAGAAGGCACCTTGATGTGGGCTTCAAGCTTCACGTCTTTCGCGTTTTCCTCTTCCAGCTTCCCAAAATATTCACCCCTGGGCCTGGGGAGGAGACGGACAGAAGGAAAACCATCAGGCAGCGCCCACTGTGCCTCTCCATCCCCAAAGCTGATGATGTCCCCATGTCCAGCAGCATCAAAACAACTGTACCCAGCAAAGAGCTCCCCTGGCGCTGAGGGAGGCCAAGCCAGGCTGGCAGCACAGTGGTGACCACAGGGATGCCCTCGACTTGTCCCTTACTGTCCCCCCCACCCAGCGCACCTTGAACTGAGCCTCGGGCAGCCCCGTGATGATCATCCGCTCACTGCCCTCGGGACCTTCTGCCGGGGCGATCTGGGGAGGGATGAGGGAGAGGGAGCATGAGCGCAGCCCCCACTTTGGCAAGACCTTCCCTTGGTGGGATGTACCCCCCCAACGCAGGGCAACCCCCCCATGCAGGAGCATCCCCTCCCACCTGAGCTGGGCTAATAACCAGGGTGCTGCAGGCCTGGCCTTCTACTAATGACAGGCTGGAGAGGTGGGCACATGCCAACCTCATGAAGTTCAAGGAGGCCAAGTGCAAGGTCCTGCACATGGGTCGGGGCAATCCCCAGCAAAAATCCAGGCTGGGCGGAGAATGGATGGAGAGCAGCCCTGAGGAGAAGGACCTGGGGGTGCTGATTGATGAGAAGCTCAACATGAGATGGCAAGAGAAGCTGTGGCTGCCCCATTCCTGGAGGTGTTCAAGGCCAGGTTGGTCAGGGTTTGGAGCAACCTGGGCGGGTGGGAGGTGTCCCTGACCAGGGCAGCAGGGTGGACTGGATGGTCTTCAAGGTCTCTGTCAACCGAAACCATTCTATGATAATTTGGGGAGCAACACTGTAACCCGCAGAATCCCATTCCCTGCCCTCGGCAGTGGGGAGGGGAAACTGAGGCACAAAACACAGGACAAGCCCCGCGGCCTCTTCCTCACCTTGATGGAGGCACCCAAAAACCACACCAGCTGCTTGATGTGCTGCCCCTTCTTCCCAATGATGGCCCCCACCGCCTGCGTCCCAATGAACAGGTTCACAAACTCTTGCTCTGGCAGCTGAAGGGGCACAGAAGAGCAAGAGGGTCAGGGGACCGGCCGGACAAGGGACAAGGGAGGTGGCTGTCCCCATGCTACCATCTCATGGTAGTAGCTGCTCACCCTCCCAAGGTGCCCAAGCGAAGATCTCCTGGAAAGGGGTACCAGGCACTTACTGGGTGCTGATGGCAGAAGGCACCGGCCGGTGGGGGCTCCATACACACCCAAGAGGTACATCGAGGAGCCCTATGGTCGGAGAGAAAACGAGGGTCAGCGATGGCCTCAGCGTGAGACCCTTCCCGGCCACTCCCAGTCCCACGCAGACCAGTGTGCCACCACCGTGAGCCCAGCAGGGACACGGGGACAACCCTTCAGGCCCTGAAACACCCCATCACAGAGCGTGGGTGCACCCAAGGGTGCATTGGGGTGAGCTGCAGCCCCAACCCAGCGCGATGGGGCTGGGAGGCGCATGGGGGCTCCCAGTTACCCCACTCCCTCCCCGCTGCCACGTTTCCACCCATGTCCTGCCTTTGTAGGGGAAAACCAGGACACAACTCTCTCCCGCTCTGCGTTCCAGCAAGTGCAGCCATATGCTACCTGCAAACCACCATTGCTCACGTGGAGAAGGAGCAGACCCAGCTCCCCTGCCCAGGCTGGATGCCGCTCTCGCTCCCAGCCCTCCATTTAAACCCACCACGCCGAGGTTTCGTGCTCCTCCTCGCATTGAGCCCATGCTCCCCGTGTCCACCCCCTGCTTCGGGCCACGGGCTGCTCCATGGCTCCTACACCAACGTGTCCCCTCCTGCCCAGACACTCCTCGACGCCGGGCAGGACACTGCACCTCCTCACTTCCCTCCCTTCACCGGGAGCCTCATTCCTTCTCCTCCATCCTTCCCAGGACTCTACAGCTCCACAGATGAAGCTACAGCCACCGACACCACGTCCTGCTCAGAACATTCGCTCCTCTTACACTTAAAAACCCCTCTGGAAAAGCCTCTCCGCCACGGGGCTGCAGCAACACCCGCACATGTCCACCCCCCGTTAACGACGGGCGAGCACCGCATTGAAAAGCCCCCTTAGGAGCAAGGGCAGGGCGAGGCAGCGCCCCAAGAGCCAGCCAACCCCCCGCACACAGCTCAGCGCTCACCACACGCTCGCCGGCCCCCGCAGCAGCGGCTCGAGCGGGGCTGCCCGCGGCCGGCGGTCGGGCGCCGCTCCGTCACAGCCGCTCACCATGGTGGAACGCCGAACGCAGTCCGCGTCCTTCCAGTCGCGCCGCAGCCATGGCGCAGCCGGATGCGGCCACCGGAGCTCCGCGCCAGAGGGGCGCAAAGCGCCGTGCGAGCGCGGAGGAAAGGGCTCGGTAAGCCCGGGACTGGCATTCCCTCACCCACCGAGGGCAGAGGAGGCAGGAGGGGGCGCGCGAGAGCCCGCGCCGCCGGCCGCTGTCGCTCGCCTCAGGCCTGCGGGACGCCGAAAGGCTTCTCCGCTATCGGGGGGGTCCCTCCGTTCTCTGGGAGGCTTCTGGGGGGCCCCTCCGTCTCTGGAGGGCTTCTGGGGGGCCCCTCCGTCTCTGGAGGGCTTCTGGGGGGCCCCTCCGGCCTCTGTGGGGGCCTCTCCCCGAGGGCAGACAGGCCTCTTCCCCGCCTCCGGGCACCCCCCGCCTCCCAGCTGCCAGCCGGGGCCCGGCTCGGGGCTTCCGGAGAAGGGCCAGTGCCTCCCCAAGACAGAGGAGGGCGAGGCGGGACGGCGCCGGCCCGGCCCCACCGCAGGGCAGGGGCAGAAGCGGGCCGGGCGGCCCTTAACGGCCCCCTCAGGCAGAGCACAGACGCGGCGCGCCTGCGCGCACCCACCGCCCCGCCCCTCTCTCCCCCCTCAGCCTCCCTTGTACCGACGGCTGTGGGGGGCCCTCGTCGCCCTCCTCGCCGCCCCCGGCCCCGCCGCCGCGCAAGAGGCCGCCCCCCAGGTCAGCGAGCCGCCCCGTCGCCTCAGGGCCGCCCCCGGGCATTGCCCCGGCGCCCACTCCCCCCTCCGCCTGGGGCCTGCGGGACCCCCGGGGCTCCTTGGCGGGAGCCCGCCCGGCGCCTCGGCCGGGAGCGGCGTTAGTCGCTCTGTGGGCTCGGGTGCAGGGCGGGGTCTTGCTCTGGGGCTCCCCTGGCTCTGGCCTCGGCCCCTCTGCCCGCCCAGAGCCCCCCCTCCGGGGCGGTGGGGCTCGTGGTGGGCCCCGGCAGCCCCGTGCCCCCCCCGCCCTCTCCCAGCCCGGCAGCCCCGTCCTTCCGGCCCTGTGCGGCGGCTGTGGCTCCTGCCGCTCTGGGCTCGCCCCGGGCCGCAGTCAGAGTCGTTCCCCTGTGATGCCGAGATGACTGTGGCTTCCAGATGTTCCCCCCAAATCCGTGGGCAAAGCCACCCCCTCGTTGGCTTTCCGTCTGCACAGCGGGGGCTTGAAAAGGGAAAAAGAGGGGGTGGAGACTTGGAGTGGTGAAGGAGCGGGGAGCAGCTTAGTACAACTTCCCAGGAGAGAATTCCTCTTTTCTCGCCATCAAACTGATTCTAAACCTCCAAGTGGCTGGTAAAGTAAAAAAGGACAAAACAAGGCTCTCCCAGGTGCCGGGTGCTCTGGTAAAGCTGGAGAAAGCGGCATTTCTGTTCACAGGGAGTTGCCGTAAGTGCCGTCAGGTATTGAAACTGCGCTTCTCTCAGGACGTAGCCTTGAGCCTGGAGAGCAGCTCAGAAGGAGTTAGCTCCTGCGAACAATTGAGCAGGAGGATACAAAGATTTTGCCTTCTTTACTTTTGCCTTCTGAAGTATGAAATATGCTGAGTAAGAGTGCATCTTTATGGGAGGGTATTTGCCTCTAATGCCTACCCCCCAATATTTTCTGCCTGACTTTAATAGCATAGGAATAGCCAATACTTTTGACATTGTATGAAAGGTGCCGTTAGGGACTTCTTTGTGCTCCTGATACAGAGAGAAGATAGTCCAGAAGCAATGATATCAGCAGGATTTGGGGGCATAACAGTTTAAAAGAAATTCCTTTGTGTAAGAAAGACCATAGAATTCTTCAAAGAATCCTTGCCGTCTGTCATGACATTTGGGAGGGCAAATAGAGGCAAAAACCCACCTAGGACCATCCTTTGTGCTCCATTCCCAAAGGAAAAAGTGATTGAAGTGGGTGTATGCATGAGTTGCTTTCCCACCTTTTATTTCCTGTCCTCCTTAGACCTTTCTTTGCAACTCAGTGTAGTGATTTACGAAATGAGATGGCGTAGTAATCTCTGGTGTGCTGCTTTCCCTGATGAAAGAGGAAAACTTTACATATGAACTTAATTTTTTGGCAATAGGAACAAACGTTAAATGTTAGGAAGCATTAACCGAATGAGAAAAAGAGGCCTAATGTGCTGCAGCAGGATAATTAGCTCTCTGAGAGCGGTCGTTGGCTGGGAGAGGTTGGGGGATGTTGAGGAGAGGTGCAGTTAGGTGTGTGTGTGCCTGAGATGATCC
Source organism: Vanellus vanellus (assembly GCF_965231255.1). Classification (NCBI taxonomy): domain Eukaryota; kingdom Metazoa; phylum Chordata; class Aves; order Charadriiformes; family Charadriidae; genus Vanellus; species Vanellus vanellus. The sequence continues at coordinate 834,428 of NW_028128833.1, forward strand.
CAGGGGCGCTTGGAGGGGAAGACCTTCGGGATAGGAAAAGTAACTTTGAAAGTTTGGGCCCTGTGAAGGGAAGTCAGCCTGTTGGGAGCTTCCCTAGGGCTGCAAAACACTGTTGTGTGTGTTCTTTCCTCAGCGTTTGGATACCTGTGGACGATGGTGACGAGAGTCCGCCGAAAAAGAAAACATCAGGTATTGCACATTACAGAAGTATTGAATATGCCTGATTTTTCTGAGGTTTCGTGTCCCTTGGAAAAGTCTGGCTTTTGTGCTCTGGCATTGTTCCTGAAACTGTGGCTTTTCAAGCTGTTCTTTCCTTGTGGCTATCTATCCCCATAGCCAATGGCTTGAGGGTGTACGGTAGGGCTTAGCCCTATGTGTGACGTTATCTGCGGTGACTGTGGCAGGGCACAATACTTTTACTGCCAGCAGGAGATAGCCCAGGTCTCTGGCGGTGAGCCCGCGCGTGTCAGCAGAAAGAGTATTTTAAATCCAAGCTGTGTGCTCCCTCCTGGCTGTATTCGTAATGTACCTCTGTTGGTTTTCTATCATGTTCTTACATGGCCTGTCTTTGTTTTTTAGATTATGCCATCTCTGAGCGGAAGGAGAAAGCTGAAGAAGTTTCTGCTGTGGTGCAGTTGCCAACCAAGGCAACCAAACGCCTGGCGGCTTCCGTCAGCGAAGATGCTCCAGGCACAGAGTCTGCGGAAGAGGTTAGCGAGGGGTTTGAAATATTAGGATCTGTGCAAGGTGCGAGAGCAAGCGGCTCTCCCTAATGCATCTTGAGGTTGAGCCTGCTCTGAGCCTGTACAGCTGTAGGTGGTTCTTTTCCATTTCTAGCAGGCAGCTATAATGTGGGCTGGGTTTGCCTTACTCAAGTCTGTGTTATTCTCTTCCTCAAGTTTGTGGTTAAGGAATCAAAATACACTACCTGACAAGAAAAACTGCATACTTTCTGTGGATAAACCTATTTCTGCTCATTATCCAACAGTTCAGGAGAGGATTCCTGTAGGACTTTGGCTCTGTAAAAACGAGCCACCGACTGCTTGACTCCCTAGTTTGGTTCAAAGGTGTAGTGCTATTTTTCTTATTACCCCATGGGATTAGAGGGCTAAGAGACTGTCGGGCTCTAATTCTTCATTCCTGAGAGAGTCGTTAACTCTTATTTGTACAAAATATATTTTTCAAGGGCTGAATTATCACACTTTGGAATGTTTAGGAGCTGACTGCACGTATGAGAGCCTGTATTCAAAAATTAAAGCGTCCCTGTCAAAGGTCCTGCAAAGATTGGCATTCTTCTGCAATCTGACCCAGCAAGTCATGGTCCGCAAGTCATAGCAGAGCTGGCTAAGTCTCAGGAAGTGTGTTTGCTTGGATTCTCATTCAGGTTATACTCACATTGGTACTTTTTTTTGTTTTCTTTTAAGACTCGGTCCACTTCTTTTGAGACTTCATCTAAAAGACCGAGATTTTCATCGCTCGATGTAGCAATGCTGCAAATTGGTAAGGCTGACATCAAGTTATACGACTTGTTTCATTTTCACCCTACCTTGTGTACTGTCCAAGCCTACCCCTGGGGTTCTGTACGGATTATTGCAGGCACAGGACGAGGCAGCATCTGGGAAGACTTGAGCGTGACCTCTGTTTCTTACCCGCATCCTTGCATTGCTTCTGGAGTGGAGCTGAGCGTTTATCTTGTCGTCTCAGTGCCAGAGCTGCCTTGGATGCAGTCCTTCCATTCTGATCCGTCCACTGTTAGCTTGCCAGAAGTAAATTGTTTTCAATACTCCTTTTATGTAGTAGATCCCGAGAAGCCTTTTGTATTTCAGGTTTCGGCTGGCAATACCTTGTGCGCACAACTTGCTGTAGTTGCCGGTGTGTGCTCGTTACTGTAAACTCATGAACCTCTTCAGTTCCCTTTCATAGTTCCTGATGCCTTACGCTCTTCTCTCGTAGATCAAATGCCGTGTGGAACCCATGCTTACTTGACTAAGGAAACACTATCTCGTCCTCACAAGACAATTCCACGTCTGAGGTAAAAATCCTTCCGTTTTCTTCGACTTCTTCCCCAAAAGGTTTACTGCCTATGGTAAGGGAGGTCTCCAGCTGCTTCCCCCCAGAAGAACCAATTTTCAACATTTTCTTTAAACCCAGCTACTTAATTCACACAGGAGATTAGCTAGAGATTAAAGGTCTGCGGTAAGAGGAAGTGTTGAACTTGAGAGGAGGCTGAGGACACAATCAACAGCGTATCTTCAAGGCAGTTGTGATTTTCACTTTCACTTCTCTGTAATTCCCCATTAGCCAGTTGAAGACATCAGGTCTTCATCTGAAAGTCATGAACATCTCGTGTCTGTCTCCATCATCATCGGTGTACGTGCTTGACAAAGTAGTTGGTGGTGGAGGTGCATATTGGAATGTTCTCTGGATACCATTTCTTTTGCCGTTGATGTTTTCAGCACAAGCCGGAACGGCAAACAGAGCATCAAAGCTGCTCCAGACAGCTTCTTACCACTGAGGCCACCCATGAAGGAGCGCGCTGTGCCAGAATCCGCCACTTCAGATGAAAATCCATATCATGAAAATGATACAGAAAACAGTTTCTCATGTAATCTTAAGTGCGCTGGCAATAGCATTTGAGAGCGGGTCAAGACTCTGCTTTCGGCGTCTAATCTGCCAGTCGTTGCTTATTGTGGTTTGGCTCATATTTTGGAGCAGATCTGCAGCATGAGAAAGAGATTCCTTTCAGAGGAAGCTAAACCAGAGAAGGTTCCTGGGGAACGTGTCTAATGCACTCCAACTGCTACTGAGCATATAGTCCCTGAGGTCAGAGCAGGGCAGGTCTGAAGTAAAATGTCCCAGCAGTGTGGATGTTGTGGACATTGCCATTCTCAGCGTCAGCATAACCTTTAACAAATAGATTGAGCAGAATTGGTCAAGGCTGGTTGAAATGAACGCTGTCTTGTCCCGCAGAGTAAAGTGGCCTCCTCAGGTTGATGCAGATATTTGTTGGATGTGCAAAGAATATTTTTTTCTTTTCAAAGAAAAACCCCAAAAGCCACCGTGAATTGGTATACACTGATAACAAATGCCCCACATATAAAAATTGTGATTCTCCTCTGTTGTTTGTTTCCTGCCCCAAAGTGTTCAAGCCTCCTCTAAGGAACCAGTGACGACTGTGAGTCACCTGGAAGAACCAAAATACGGAGGAGAGGTCTATCCACGTCCAACACTAAGGACCGGTGAGTATCCCCATGATTCCAATCCGTTCCACTTTGTAGGTAGACTTCAAATCAGAATAGGGCATTTCTTATACACTGGCAGATGATGTTCAAAGCGCTTGCCAGAATTCGAACTTCCTGACCATACAGTCAGCATTCAAAGTTTTTCTTTTTTTTTTTTTAATTATCACTCAGAAATGGAGAGCTATGTACATCCAATGGTGATTGAAAATCGACTTCTTGTTTTCTTACTACTTCTTTTCTGTGCAGGTGTCGAATGTATAGATGTTTGCTGCCCGCAGCGGTCGCAGAGAGGTGATACGATCAGGTAGAGTCTCTTTTAATGTAGTAATGAGTAGCTACCTTGCGGCTCCGGAATTGCTCGCAAGCCAGTTGCATCTCCAACACAGCTGCCATGCGAGAGCCGTGCTGTGTGACAAAGAGGGTTGTGCTGGTGTGGTGTTTGCTGTGGGAAGAAAGCCAGTAAGGGTGCGAGTGGTGGCTGTCCCAAGTTGTCCTTGGATGTGCAGAATCCGTTTTTGTTTGTGAGTCGTTCTGCCGAGCCATCAATGAGCTGACATTTCATTTCTTTCACTTGGAAACTCGCATCCTGAGCATAAGGATTAGAGAGCTTGTAAAGCCTGGTGGGACTTGAGGCAGTTTTTGGGACTTAGAGGATGCGTGGGGTTTGACTAGGAGGGGGAAAAAAGCAGCGTGCGGTTGGGTTTGAGAGGCCAGCAGCCTCTCTCAAAGGGGTCTTTTGGTGACAATGCGAATTCTTGTTTTTGAAGCAGGGACATATATCTGGACAACTTTAATGTCTGTGTATTTGTTTGCTCTTCAGAGTCTGTGTGGTTTGAATGACAATCCTCTCCAAATGGGGATAGTCACTCTCTTGACTGGCCTGTAGAAGGCAAGTAAACATCCTGTCGCTGTCCCATTTGGAATTCAGTGTGCTGGTCTTAGTTTCCCGAAGCTCACTCTTTGGATGCAAGTCTAGTTGCAGATGTTCCTGTTACACCTTGCAGTAGAACACCCAGCGTGCAGTGTTTATCAGCAGTAGATCACAAAGCCCTCGATAGAGGAAGTGCTGGTTGCTTCCCTGTTTTCTAAATAATGCAACTGATAAAGAGAAGGAAAAGGAGTCTTGTACAAGTAAATGGGAAAAAAAAAAAAATTCCAAAGCTCCCAGCTCTTCATTCTATCCCAGTCTTGCTGCTAAGAAAGAATGGTGCTGGACGTTGAGGCGATATTGTCACGTGTTGATGTGTGCAACTGGGGCTGTTGTCAGAATAAGCCTTGAAAAAGCCTTTCTTGTCCAGAAGGTGAATTCCTGAGAATTCCATGGGAGAGGACGGATACAAAGCTCACTTCTCTCTCTCCCTCTCCTGGCAGGTACTGCACACCAGAGGAAAACTCTGAGGAAGAGGAAGGAGCAGCGAAACAAACCATCGCGGGGGTAAGATTGTGTTATTCACAAGGAAAATAGAGCTATTTGTGATCAGAAACTTCAGCACTCTTCACATGACTTACTCAACAATATCTGTATTTGCCCAGGTTGTTTTTCCCCGGGAAAGTGGGAGCATTATTTGATGAGTAGCGCTGTCGCAAAGTGTTTTCCGCTGCCGTTAATTTTGTTTCTGGACTATTAGGAGCACGCTACACTATAGCATTTTGATTCTTCCCCTTTCATGTGTTGGGTATAGCCTCAAAATCTTTACTGCACAGCCTTAGTTGACCTGCAAAGCTGGACTGGGGTGTCTTTAGTCTTATCTTGTTTGCTGGGATGGGAAGTACATCTCCGACTTCCACCTCTGGTCAGGATTGAGGTCAAAAATACAATTTTAATCATGGAAATCATAAATAGTAGTCTCACTCTCAACTTAATACCTACACGTGGAGGCTTTGCTGGGGTTCTTAACGCTAGCCCAAACCAAACGAGCTCTCTGCCTCTCTTGCCTCCAAGTGCAGCACTCCATGGGTGCACAGTTGGAATGCAGTCGTCAATAAAAAGTCACTTTGGGGTTTGCTGTTTGGATGTGTGTACAAAAACCCTTCCAGTTTCCTATATAAGCAAGATTTTCTGTCCTATTCCCAAGCAAACAAATCTGTGCTTGATTGCTAGCTTAACGTCCGTTTGTCTAACAGAGGCAGCGTGGCACTGAAATCTCAGAAGATGCGTTATTCCGAGGACACCCAACACGTGTTCAGTCCAAAAAGTCAGCCAGCCTCAATGTGGAAGGAAAGAAAGTGCCAGGCTTGGGAAAAGTAGCGGAACGCTTTCCTCCGCTCACAGAGGTACCACAGCCGACAGTCTGTTAGACAAAAGAGAAGGTTGTGACAGAGCTGCAGGGAACTCCTCTTATTCTCGGTGGTTCTTAAGGCTCTTTGAAATCTGAAGAACTTGCATTGAACCTGTTAGCGAGCGTCTGCGGCTGTGACTTCGCAGTGCGAGGGTCAGCACTAAAGCTGGTTTGAAGGATTTCGTGTGCTCCAGCGCTCCTTCAGTTGTGCTGCCTTGAGGGTTTGTGGGCCTTCTGTTAGCAGGACAAAAAATGAGTCCAGGTTGAACACCAGTCTCCAGAGCAGTGCTAACCCGACTCATCCAGTTATATTGGATGTGCCTCTTGTCCTACAGTGGTGATAGAACCTGAAAGATCAGCTTGTGCTGATCCGTGGTGCCGTCCACCGGGGAGTGGGAGTTCAGTTTCCCCTGCTTGTATGAATTTTGGCTGCTTTTATTCTTCGGAGTTGCAGTCTAATTGAGCTCCCCCCACCTTTTCCTGCCTGTTGAGGATGGACTTGGAAAGGGCGAGCAAATGCAGAGTTTACAAAGTCTGCAGCGTTGATGCTGGGTACAAGGGAAACCGGGTGGTTTTCTTATTTTGCTCGCCCAGATTCAAGCAAGAAGGAGATACTATTGCAGATCAGAGTATTTTATACCACCATCCGTAGTGGTTTCTTTGCATTCCCCGCTGGGATTGGCTTAAACCTGGGTATTGCGAGGGCCGCGGCAGCACGTGGGAAAGGGGTTTGCCAGAGTTGTGTTCCATTTTCAGCTGCTTTAGCGTGTTTGCTGAGTTTACGGGTTTTATCCCAACGTCCTTGGTGAAAAGAAATGGCAGCAAGCCTGTGAAGTTCAAAGTTAGGATGCTGAAACCACCCAAGCAAGGCAAAAGCGCTATCGCTCACTGAGCCAAGAAACCGTCGAAGGCAGTTGCTCTGTCACCTGAGCTGAATTTACAGGCCGTGTTTCAGTGGAAAGCTGCCCCCAGGTCAGCGTGCTCCATGCGCTGTTTCACAAGTCCTTCCCCATTGAATTGTTCCTTTCAGGCCATGGAGAGAGAGGTCAGTGCCGCATTTGGCAGAGGTGAGCCAGATGAGATCATGAGCAGTGCCTTCAAACTAAAGGTCACTCGCGAAGACATCCGCACGCTCAGGAACCTTTGCTGGCTAAATGATGAGGTAAAACCAGCTGCAGCACAGGGCTAGTCTCACTCAGCCTTTATTGAAAAATACCCCTCCGTGTACAGAAGTCCCGTCAACGTTCTTTGACGACCTCCGCGGCAGAGCCTAGAAATCTCTGTACAAGTCTTATTTGAGGTATTGAAGGGTCGAGCGTTTCTGGAAGTTCCGTTACTTCTTGTATGACGCAGCTTCCCGGAGTTCGTCCGGGTTATTGGTGTGGGGGGCAGGTGTTTTGATCAAACTGCCGATGTAACCCCGTGTGAAATTCTGGGAACAAAAGCTGACAGCTGAGGCTGGAGTTCTCTCCGCTGCGTGCTTAAGGGTGGCCAGAAAAGACATGGTGCTGTATTTTTCGTTGGGGAAGGCAGCGTCTTATTTTGACACCTCACGTTTCCTCTTTATGGTACAGGTGGTTAATTTCTACATGGGTCTTCTGATGGAAAGAGGCAAGAAGGAAGGCTATCCAGCGGTCCATGCATTCAGTACTTTCTTTTATGCCAAACTAACATCTGGGGGCTACGAAGCAGTAAGAAGATGGACCAGAAGTGTCGATGTCTTCAAGCAGGACATCATCTTCGTGCCTGTGAACTTGCGAGCACACTGGACACTAGCCGTGAGTCCCACGGGCTTTTTCTTTAGAATTGGACGGGGAGCAAAATCTGGCAAGAGAAGTCATTTAGGTGTTGGGGGGTGTGTGGCAGAAGGTTGTGCTTTGTCTAATGGTCACCTTTTAATAACAGGTCATAGATCTCAGGAAGAATACGATCACGTACTTGGACTCGCTTGGGCAGAAAGGGGACAAGATTTGTCAGACTTTGCTGTAAGTAACCGCTCCATCACTGCTTTTCTGGTGTGAATGAGGAGAGGGTTTTTAGATTTTGTCCCTGTAAGGCGACTGCAAGTTTTCACATGGCTTGTAGATAACCAACCCGGAATCTTGGAGTTGCTTGCTGCGAGTTGTCTGGCATCGACTGCTTATCTGGTGTCACAGCGTCCCCTCCGCCCAAGGTCTGGGGTGCCTGGATTCTGCCGCCTTCCCGTGATAGGCACAGCCAAATCCACCATAGCCCCGTGGCACACGTGTGCCGACTTTGTTAGTTGGATCCCAGTATGTGGGATGAAGGCACCTGGTGGAATTATGGCATTACAGTTCCCTGCTTGGTTTGTCTCTTGGTCCTCTGATAACATGTGATTTGGGGTTTTTTGACCTCTCCGAAGCAATGAACTTAGGTTTGTGTGGAAGCCTCTGTTGGAATTGTTGGTCTCATTCTTGACCATTAGCTCACAGCCTCTCAGCGTGTTTATAAATTGAAGATTGGGATTTTTCCTCCCAAATCAGCCTTAAATCAGCTGCTGTGAGGATCCTCTGACGTTTTCCCGTCCTGCCATTCATCTTCCTGTGATCCTTCAGCCACTTTATTTTGTTGTTGGCCTAAATTACAGAGATGAAAAGGGATTTTTTTTTTCCCTTTTGTTTTAACCAGCCAATACCTGCAAAAAGAAAGCCGGGAAAAAAGAAACCTGGAGCTGAATGTTTCGGAGTGGACTCTTCACAGCATGGAGCCACGTGTACGTGAGCACCACTTGGGTTTGAAATGGGAACTGTAAGTGCTTCTTTGGGGCCCAGATCCTGGCACGTGACAAAGCAAAGGGTCCCTAAAGACTGGATTTAAGAAAGGTCACTTGAGAAAGACGCCGTGCGAACCTTGAGACACCTCGCAGGGAGGAGGGCTGCTGCCACTTCTGGGACTGCCAAGAATTTGGATTGTAGTGTCCGAGTCCGGGAGGCAGAGGGGAGGGATGGTGCGCAGTGAACTGGGTCTGTTCCTCGTGGGCGGGAGTGGGTATTGGGGATTAGGCAAGTAGGGTCAGGAGTGTGCGGTGAGCGCAGTGTCGGTGTGGGTAATGTGCGCTACTTCCAAGTTGCTTTTCTTTTGAGACAGAGGGAAATCCTCCATCTTCTTTGCATTCCTTAGGAGATCCCTCAGCAGCTGAACGGAAGCGACTGCGGCGTCTTTATGTGTAAATACGCAGAGTACATCGCCAGAGAGAAACCGTTCAACTTTAGCCAGGTGAGTGAAGGTCATAAACCCCTCCAAGCCCCTCTCGCCCAGGGACAGGAGCCAGGGAGGTTAGGCAGCAGCTCTTAATTGTGTCCGGGACAGGGGCTGAGGTTTCATGCCCCGTTTCGGTGCGTAGTTGCTGGGGTCAGAACTTCCAAGTGGCCTGGGCAGGGCAGAGTTGTGGTTCTCCATCCCCGCCTTTGGGAGCTGCTGCCGGTGAGATTCCTCTTGGGCAAGATACTGCCGCCAGCGGGTTTGGCATATCTGGCCTCGGTATCTTTTGGAGAAATGGCTTCTACCCTTTGACCAGTCAAGACACCGCTTATTTTTATTGATTTTGTTTTAGACCGGTCTTTTATTAGCGTGCTTGTAAGCTGTCGCGCAGTCAAGTCAATCTGGTTTTGTCGGGTTGTCGTGTCACCCTCTTAGGAACCGCGTGGGGTGTTGTACCCAAACGGTTGACAGTTCTTAAAGGGAACTTCATATTAAGGACTCCGCTGGGCGTTTATGCCTGTTTGCTGCCTCTTTCTACTGTGACGTCATTATTTAATGGATTTCTCTTCTCTTTTCAGACTCACATGCCATACTTCCGCAAGAAGATGGTGTGGGAGATAATCCACCAACAGCTGCTGTGACATGTGGACTATTAAGAGTTCTTATTTTAATTACTTTTCTTAGACCTTAGTTACTTTTCTTAGACCTTTAGTTACTTTTCTTAGACCTTTAGTTAGTTTTCTTAGACCTTTAGTTACATTTCTTAGACGAATTTTCCTCTTTAGGTTATGAAGTAGAAGTTAAGATGGTTTATTCCCCCCACCTCCCTTATTTTGGAGACAGTAACTCTGGGGTTTTGGGTTTTTTTTTTGCCAACACCACCAACAGCTGCTGTGAGATGTGCACTATTAGAACAACGCTGTGATCACCTCCAGGTGACTAGTTGTTATTGTAGTTACATTTCTTAGACCTCATTTGGAACAGCAGCAGGCACACAAATTTTCCTCTTCAAGTTATGAAGTAGTGGGTTAAGACAGTTTATTTCCCCGCCCCCCCCCCCCCCCCCCTTATTTTGGAGACAGTAACTCTCTTTGAAATTAGCTAACGCACCTTAAGCGAGAGCCAGAAAGATGGGTGTGACCTCGTTAAGGGCAGAGTGAAGAAGGAATGTCGTCAACTTCCATGGCTGAGCCACACGCTCGCGCCTCGCAGCGCACGCGACCACATTACAGACAAATGGGAAACATCTGTGGTGGTGGTTACAGTTGTGTTTGCCCAACTTACCTTCCCAAGGACAACGTGCTGAACTACCGTCTCCTCAAAGAGAGTTTTCCTCTGTTTCTGGAATATCTACCGTCTACTTGATTCCTAAAACTGGATTTGTCATGACCACGGAAAGAAAGCGTTTACCATCTCTTGATTTCTCACCAAAGCCCCTGTCCTTTGGGCTGGTTTGGGGTGGTTTGTGTGGGAGCCAGTCCTTGGAAAATAGACCGTGTGTATAGCAAATTGTGAAGAACGCCTTAACCTTGAGACTAGATAACAGGAAAGTTGGCAGAAAGAGTAAAACAAGAGCAGGTGTCCGCAAGAAAAATAACGCTTGAGCAAGACTAAACAATATGATAATGTTAACCAATCATGGGTGAAATAACCCTGCGTGCTCGCCGCATGCACAAAGCGAGACAGCCAATCAAACAATGCGTGATCGCGTGTACAAGATATGAATGACTATATATGTAACCCGAGTGTTAACAATAAACGGAGCTTAGCGGAGATTGACGCTAACATACATCGTATCGGTGTGTTTGCTCCCCTCCACCTGGCCGCAACAGGTTTGTTTTTTGCTGTCTCCAGGGAGTTATCTAATGTGAAAAGAGAAGTATTTATTTCTTTATATAATATAAATATTTATTTTAATAAAAAGAGCCTTAATGGAAGGAAACTCTCCCTGTGTCCTGGTTTGAGGTAAAAGAGAACCAATTTTGTTCAGTAACTTGGCTTCTTAGCTGGGCCTCTTCTACCAACTGAAATTAACTGCCTATTGTGCCGTCAGCGTTCACTCTCTCAGAGCGATAAGAGCAATGGTTACAGCTGATGCCCAGGCATGGGATGCAGAGAGGCTCTGCTTATACTCATTGCTATAACCCCCACGGCCAACCAGCTTTGTTATTTGCCCCGTTGGAGGGTCGGAAGCGGAAAAGCATAGTGGGGTCCCACCTGCGGGGAGGAGCGACAGGACAGGTGACCCAAAACTGACCAACAGGGTATTCCATCCCATCTGCCTCATGCTCAGTATAAAAGCTGAGGGATCAAAGGGTCAGTGCTCTTCCTTCAATGGCCAATGTCTGAGGGGGACTCTGTTTGTCTGCCTGTGATCCCCATCCTGAATGCAGATCTGGAATCCAGTTCCCATCCGTCACTGAGTCCAGCCTGGGACTGCCCCAGTGCCAGCCGGTGACGTGATTGTCATCTCGGGAGCTTGAAACGGTTTTGTATATATTTTTCATTATTTCCTTTTATTTTATTATTAATATTTCATTAAAGTAGTTTAGTTCCTTCTAAACTCCTAAGTCTCTTTTTCCTCCTCTGCCTCTCTCTTTGAAGAGGGGTAGAGGGGAGCATCTGTCGGTCCCGTTTGGGGTCCCCCAGGTCCCCAGTGGTGGATTTGGCCTAAACCAGGGCAGATTAATTGGCGCCCAACGTGGGGCCCGAGCAGTGCTCCACCAGAGCTGTGATAAGTTGCCCGAATAGTTTGAATTCCAGTTTGCTCAGAGATTAGAACAGACAGCTTGCATCATGTCGTTCTTAGACGAAATCGTGTATCATGCCTTTAAACAGCTTTGTTGGACCTTAATGCAGTCAACTTGGTCTAACCTGCCAAAGGTGTTGCAAACTTCATTTATTCTTTGTCTTTTTATGCGAAGGTTTAAAGGTGCTGTTTTGGTGTGGTTCGCAATTCAGATGTATAACACGATGAGTTGGGTAACGGCTCTACCTGTGTATCTCGGGCATCAGGTGATGGGTTCTGTTATTAATTATACTTTCGGTTCTACCTGGGGAATGTTTACTTCGCCCTTTGATACTTATGCTGATGTGACACCCTCAGAGCTGGGGCATGGAAACCTCCTGGGCTCTGGTACCTTCTCAAGATCGTGATTTTGTTGTTGGTGCTCCTGAATGTGTTGCAGGGGTGGTTTCATAGGAAACATGGGCACAGGGGAAGCCGTAGGGGACCATGCGCTGCCGCCACTCAGACCCGCGCAGCCGCTCGGCGATCTGCAGCGGTGCAAACCGCAGCCCCGCCCGGCCCGGCCGCAACCGCCCCCCCACCACAGCGGCACCGGCATCACTGGCAGCCGCCCCCCCCACCGCAACAACACCGGCCCCTCCGCCGCCCGTCCCGGCACAAGCCGCGCCCCCCCCCTGCAGCGGCACAAGCCACGCCGCTGCCTGTCCCGGCACAACCTACTGCAGCCACTACAACCAGCACCAAAACTACTCAAACTCCATCAAAATCGGTACAAGCCGCCCCGGTAACCAGGAGGAAGAAGAGGAGGTCAACTCCTTCCCCTGCCCCTTACGACAAAGACCACCTCAAGTCAGATAGCTTGGGGGAGAGTTCTGAAGAAGATCCAGGGGAGGGTCCTTCAAGACCAGATAAGGGAAATGTTATAAGTTGATCTCACAAAATTGACGTGAGACAGAGTCAATTAAAATTTGGAGTATTTATTAGCAAGCGGCAGCAAGCAAAACAGCGCTGGGCGGCCCGGGAGTCTCACTCCACCGACGGCGCGCACTCAATGCAGCGGCTTTCTCAAATATATATGGTACTTTTTACATAATCATAAGATCTCTTAATACGGCTATACATATGCATAACCTATCCCCGCTTCGTATTAAAATTAGCTTTAAGAAGTCATTTTCATAAACTCCTCCTAACTGCGCTTGCGCAATGCTTTGTGGTGGTGGTCGCTGAGGGTCTTGAGGATGAAGGCTGCAAATTCTTCTTCATCACTTCAAGTAACCTTTTGTCCCTGCGCAGACTCAGTTTTTCTTTTTGGTCTCTGTCCAGACCGCAGGGTTGGTTTCAGCCGCCTTTCAAGGCCTTCTTTTATTTGTTATCAGGAGCTGTCCTTGGCAATGCCTCAAGACTTCTTGCTTCGTCCATTTTTTATCAGGCCTGTCTTTTAGGTTATGAATTACTACTAGTTAATTAGTACTATATCTTTGACTTAGTCCCCCCCCCTTTTTCTAAAGAGTTAGTAAATTCTATAAGGATTCTTCATCTAACATTTTCTCAAAGTATTTATCTAAGTGCTATAGGTATCTCTAAAACTCTGGCAGTACTAAACGAACACCTTTAAAATTACACAAATTAACATCTTAAACACTAGTATTGCCAGTGGTCTTGGGGTGAAGGTTTCTTTCCTTCAAGTCTTTTCACAATTTATTATACATTGTCTACATAACTTGACCCTGCAGCTTAGTTTTGCCTGCACAATCATGCATATCTTGTTTACACAGTAAAATGTTGGCCATCTTGCCACCTCTTGTTAAACAGTTGCCTTCTTGTGGAAATGTGAGTTTTTAGGTTTGGTGAACAAACGATACTGAGTTTATCACAGGAAAGAGACCTTTGAAAACAGACAAAGGCCAGAGTCCTTCTAGAGCAGATGCTGGAGAGGCCCCTTCTAGGGCAGCCTCACCACAGGAGGACTCAGATGTAGAGGGAGTTGTTCAATCCTTCTCCGTGAAAGATCTGAGAAGTATCAGGAAGGACTTTAGTCGTCATGAAGGCGAAACACTTGTCTCCTGGTTGCTCCGATGCTGGGATAGCGGGGCAGATACCCTAGACTGAGATGGCAGAGAAGCTAGGCGATTGGGAAACCTGGCCAAGGATGGAGGGATTGATAAAGAAATTGGGAGAAAGACAAGCACTCTCGGTCTCTGGAGGCGACTGGTGTCAGCCATAAAGCGCAGGTATCCCTTCAAGGACGATATCGAATGCCGTCCAAGTAAATGGACCAACATGGAAAAAGGTATTAAGTACCTGAGAGAACTGCCTGTGCGAGAGGTGATTTATAGTGATGGGCAAGCGATAGTAGACCCTGATGAAATGCCATGCAAACGATCTCTGCTCAAAAAGTTTGTACAAAGTGCACCATCAACATATTCCCACACATTGTCAACAATGGTCTGGGGAGGATCCGATACTGACACACCAACTGTAAATGAAGGGGTTAAGAAGGTACGACAGTATGAAGACAGTCTCTCTGGTCCCTTCTCTGTGGCAGCCATAGAAAAGCTGACTGTGACCACCGAGAAAATGACTGAGAAACTGACTGAGAAACTAGAGCAAATGACCCAGAGATTAGTTGAGCAAACCGATAAACTGTTTGATAAACTAACCAAGGTGGAGGAAAAACTCCATGCTTTCCCTGTACAGACTCATGTTGCAGCTGCTAAGAGGAAACGCCCTCCTACTCAAGAGAAAAACCACCCTCCGACTCAAGACAAATCAAAGCTGATGCGAGATATCCTGTGGGTTTGCCTCTGTGAATATGCAGAAGACATGAAGAAGAGGGATGGAGAACCTACCTCAGCCCTACAGGCACGGGTGCTTGAGTTGCAAAATGAAGCCGACAGAAGAAAGGATTCTTACAGGAAGAAGGTTGCTCCAACCTACGGTAGGCGATCCTACGGACCAGGTAGGAACCAATCTGATAATCGTAGGTACTACGGTCAACAGTAGAGGTGCCCTGCCTCCAGCCAGGAGGAGGAGAGGGACAACCGACTGTATTGGACTGTGTGGATTCGATGGCCTGGCACATGAGAGCCACAAAAGTATAAAGCCCTGGTGGACACTGGTGCACAGTGGTGTTGGGTTGTTTTTTGCTGTCTCCAGGGAGTTATCTAATGTGAAAAGAGAAGTATTTATTTCTTTATATAATTTAAATATTTATTTTCATAAAAAGAGCCTTAAGGGAACGAACCTCTACCTGGTAATGAGAGAGGGTGATTTATTCTTTTTTTTTATTTAACTGAAAGAAAGTTGGATGTAGCGATGTGGTTTTTCGCTCCCTCACAATCCCCCAGGAAGAGGATTGGAGCCAGGATGAGCATCGGAGCACAAAAGCCACGAAGCGATGGTCACAACGTGCTGAAGGGGCAATCGGGGTGTCGTTCAGCGGTGAGATGAGCAAGCAGCATCCCGAAAATCCGCCCCTGGAGAGGGGTTAGTGGTGTACGGACACTCTCTGTGTTCTGTAAGCCCCCTTTGGGGAGCCCCTGCTGCCCCCTTGGCAGTGCCCGGGTGGCTGTGACTGCTGAAAGCTGCTTTGTGTGTTGAGGTGTTAGGTGGGGTGGCACAGCCCCTGCCCGCCCCGGGAGGGGGGACACCACCTCTCCGGTGGCACTGGATGGGTGGGAGGGAGGGAGGGAGCAGAGCTCTGGGAGCCATGGAGAAAGGCGTGGGGGTGTCCCTCATCGTGGCAGCCCCCAGCAGCCCTACCCCGCCACATGGCCACCCCAAGGGACACCCAAGCCCCATCTTGGTCCTCTCCCCGTTGGGTGACGCCCTTCCACCCACCCCAGAGGTGCGCTCCTCTCCTGCGGGGGGGACGCCCAGCGCTCGCCTGGCTAGAGAAGCACCGGGGGGGGGTGTGGGGGGTGTGGGGGGTGTGTGTGACTGGGGGCATCTGAGCTTCCCAGTTACAAGGGCGTAATTAGTGCACCATTAATAACCACTTTGGTTCTGCTAACCAACTGCGGCGAGGCCCCCACCCCGCTTTAGCACAGGCTTCCTGATGCCAACACCTCCCTGAGCCACTGGGTAAAGCGACACCTGGCAAAAAACCACCACCACCCCAAAAAAACCACCACCACATCCCCCACTCCCCACCCACCCCTTCTCCCCCCATCACAGCCATGGGGCAAACTCCCACCACCACTCCCCCCCAATCTCAGCTCAGCCATGACCCCCCCGAGACACTGGAAAGAGAGCAACAGAGAGCGAGCTCAGGCTCCTGTGAGCTGCAGAGATTTCTCTTTTTCTTGTGATGATGTTGTCGTTGGGTGGGGTTTGGTTGTTTTTTTTCACGGAACACTTTGCAGTAGAGGACAAAAATATGGTGTCACAGCCCCTGGGGCCACACTGGCACCGCCACCTCACACCCCCCACACCCCCCCCAGCTCCTGTCCCTCCTCTTCCCAGCGGCTTTCACCACTTTCCTTGCTTGGTTTTGTTTTGTGTTTTTTTTTTTTTTTTTTTTTTCCTTACAACCTTTTTTTATATTTGGGTTGGTTTTTTTTTCCCTTTTTTTTCCACCTTTCTTCCCCCCCTTTTTTCTCTTTATCCTTTTTTATTCTTTTCTCCTCTTTTCTTTTGCCTTTTTTTTCTTTTCCCCCTTTCTTTTTCTTTCCACCACTTTTTTCCCCTTTTTTTTTCTCCTTTTTAACATTTCTCAAGCTTTCTCCAAAGGAACAGCCCCTGGCTCTCAGCTAGCCAAAGGAGACTACGGAAGAGCATTGGCACCCGTGGGAGTGGTTTCCTTCTCCTGCTTCACACTCGGTCTAGATCGTTTTTTCCAACTCATCTTTTTTTTTTTTTAACAAATTAAACAAAAAAAAAAGCTCCAAGTATCAGTTTTACAAGGCACACAAAATCTCTAGAAGGGAAACACAAACGCAAGGTGCTGAGGTATGAAAACCTGAGGTGTTTTTTTCTGTGTGGATGTGTGTGTGTCATCTGGGGTTGGGGGTTGTGTGTGCTTTATTTTTGAAATTTTAAAAAAATAATAATTTTGCTAGGTTTTTTGTTGGGGTTTTTTTTTTTTTTTTTTTTTTTTTTCCCCAGCCCTGGGCTGACAACCTCTTGGAAATCCGGTGTTTCCCCCGTCGTGGTTTGGCCTCAGCCGGCAACAAAGAACCACGCGGCCGCTCGCTCCACTCCCGCAGCCGGGGGCAAAACCGGAAGAAAAAGGCAAAAAACTCGCGGGTTGAGATAAAGGCAGTTTAAGAGAAGAGCAACGGGAAGGGCAAACAATCCCAATAACAGCGGTAAAGGAATAGACGGACGCGATGACAGCGCCTCCGCGCACCGACCGGCCCCGCACCGCCGCAGCCCGCTCCCAGCCGCGACTTCCCGCCCCCTCCCCCGGCGAGCTCCCCCCAGCCCCGGGCATGGCTCACAGGGGATGGGATACCTGTGTCCCTGCCGGCTCCTCGGGGAAATTAACCCCATCCCTGCCGGAACCAGGACAGCCCCCGCCCCTCTTTCCCCCCTTCTCTCCTGCAACCCGCATCTTTCAGCCGCGTCGGGGCGGTGATGGAGAGCGAAGGGACAGAGGGACAGCCGGGACAGGGGGACGCAGCAGATGCCAACCCCAGTTTGGGACTCAGGGAAGCAAAGAGGAAAGGGCGCGTGAAAGAGAAATGCCTCTTTGAGGAGACGGGATACCTTCTCTTGGCTCATACAGGCACTGCTCTTCTCAAAGCCCTTAAGAAATCGCTTTTTAACGCTCCTTTAATTATTATGGGGGGTTTCACCCCCTGCTGGCAATCCTACATCCCTGCTTTACCGGGCATTAGAGAACCACTGGACTAGTTCCTGTCCTTTAACCTCGAGAAAAGCCGGCTTTGGCTAAAAACCAAACATCCTCCTCCCGCCCCCACCCCCTCTGAAAAAAAAAAAAAATAAATTAAAATCCCTACAAAACTGAAAAATCCTCTGGCTCCTCCGGCTGTGCCTGAGGTGAAAAACAGGTGGCTTTTAGTAAATTAAAAATAATAATAAAAAAAATACTAAAAACTCTCTCTCTCTCTGCCTCTGTTAGTCCAACTAAAGGGACAGCGTCGGGAGGCGAGGGAGGAGGAAGGGGGAGGCTGTGGGATGGAGAGAGCCCTCCCCGTACCCCTCGGCTGTGCATCCTCACAGCGCTGCGGGGAATGGGGGGCTGTGTGTTTGGGGGGGTCTTTGGTTTGCTCCCCTGACCTGCTGGGGGTGGGGGAGGAGGGTTTGGGGAGGGGGTGTGTGGGATATCCGGCAGTGGGGTTACATTCATCGGGCGGTGCTGGGCGGCACGGCGGGAGCCTCCCTTGCTGTGCTGCGAGGCCGGGGCTCCCGGAGCGTGTTTCTGCTCCTGCTGCTTCACCTGCTGGAGCATTTCCCTCATCTTGTGCTGTGCAATCTTGGGGAGGAGAGGGGAAAAGCAAGAGGTGGGGGTCAGGGCACTGTTTCTCCCACCACCACCCACCCCCGAGCCCCCACCGAGCATCTCACTGCTCCCAACTTGTCACTCTGGACAAGCCATAATTAATTCTGGGGGCGGTTTTGGGTGGTTTTTTTTTTGTTTGTTTTGTTTTTGTTTTTTTTTAACTTGTGCTTCCTCCATCGCTCCTCAAGAGCACCTGAATTTTTCTGGGGGGCTGCGATCCTGCTTGAGTGGACAGGAGACAAGGTTATGGAAGATGCACCCAGGTGGGATGCGGGTGGCTTTGCCTGCACAGAGGAGTCCATTCACACCCTGGGTGCTGCTCTGCACGGCATTCAAAACACCCATTTTTAGCTCAATCGAGCCAATCTTCAATTTCAGTTCTCGCACAGCCAGGGGGAGCTACCGAAACACCTTCAGTGCATCTTGGGGGCACAGGGACCTCCCAAAAGAAGAGTGGCAGGACGCTCGGGTGGTGCTGGGCTCAGCAAGCCCCACGCCTTTCCTCTGTGGATGAAAGCGGCCGGGGAGGATTGGTAAAGCCGCGGCCAAACTGTACCTGACTGGCAAAGAAATGCCCAATGACTTTAACGATGACCTCCTCGTTCTTGTCCGGGGTTTGGTCTCGTGGCACAAGGACTTCCGCGCTGGTTAAGTTTTACAGTTCGTTCACCTGGAGCGAACCACAAAAGGGTTCTGTTGTGGCAGAGCCAAAATCCTCCACTGCCGGTGTCACGACAGCACCAGGCACCCTGTGTGTCTCCCCTTTCCTTGGGACCAACAAGAACCACCACCAGGACATGGGGGCTGAGGGTCAAGACATCGCTGAGGCCACTGAGCACCCAGGATTTGTCCCCCTGGGGTGGGCAGGGGTGACGGCTGATGCCCAACTTTTCATCCCCGGGGCACCACCCCCCACCGTTTTGCCACCTTTGCCTGTCACGTGGCCGGCGGCGAAGGAAGGCACCTTGATGTGGGCTTCAAGCTTCACTTCTTCTTTCAGGTTAAAGAAGTTATCCTCTTTCAGCTTCCCAAATATTCACCCCTGGGCCTGGGGAGGAGACGGACAGGAAGGAAAACCATCAGGCAGCGCCCGCTGTGCCCCTCCATCCCCAAAGCTGATGATGTCCCCACGTCCAGCAGCATCAAAACCACGGTACCCAGCAAAGAGCTCCCCTGGTGCTGAGGGAGGCCAAGCCAGGCTGGCAGCACAGTGGTGACCACAGGGATACTCTCGACTTGGCCCTTACTGTCCCCCCCACCCACAGCCCCCACCCAGCGCACCTTGAGCTGAGCCTCGGGCGGCCCCATGATGATGACCATCCGCTCACTGCCCTCGGGACCTTCTGACGGGGTGATCTGGGGAGGGATGGGGGAGAGGGAGCATGAGCGCAGCCCCCACTTCGGCAAGACCTTCCCTTGGTGGGATGTCCCCCCTCAGCGCAGGGCAATCCCCCATACGGGAGCATCCCCTCCCACCCAAACCGGGTTGATAACCGGGGTGCTGCAGGCCTGGCCTTCTACTAATGACAGGCTGGAGAGGTGGGCACATGCCAACCTCATGAAGTTCAACCAGGCCCAGTGCAAGGTCCTGCACCTGGGTCGGGGCAATCCAAGCACAAATCCAGGCTGGGCGGAGAATGGATGGAGAGCAGCCCTGAGGAGAAGGACCTGGGGGTGCTGACTGATGAGAAGCTCAACATGAGATGGCAATGCGTGATCACAGCCCAGAAAACCACACATATGCCAGCCTGCATCAGAAGTGTGGCCAGCAGGGCGAAGGATGTGGTTCTGTCACTCTGCTTTGCTCTGGTGATACACCACCTGATACACCACCAACCCTAATCATACATACCCCCCCCACACTGTAAGAACTATATTATCTCAAAAGTCTGGCCGGTGGTTATCAGATTCCAGAACTTTGAAGTACGAAAACATTTTAATAGAAAAGAATGATTTGACCCTCGTAGTAGACGGAAACCTGAATCCTTCACAATTCCTGTAGGGACAGGCAAGTGGGGAGCCGCATCATGATTGATTAGATTTTATAAATTACCAAACCAGGGTAAGAGAAGACCTAATAAACACATCAATGCCCTATGTAAAAAAAAAAAAAAAACAAAAACAAAACCAAAAAACTATCCAACAACTTTTTAGAGACGGTTCCTCCTGATGTATAGATGGAAAGAGAGCAAGTAGTTATGTCATTGAAGCAACAAAAGGCAGGAGGGGGAGGGGGAGGGGGAGGGAAGGGGAAGGGGAAGGGGAAGGGGGGGGCGAGAGAGAAAGAGAGGATGGTGGGGGGTGTGGAAGCGAGTGTGTGAGGGGGAGTGAGGGGAATGGATGTTTGTGAAGGGGGAATGGGTTTTCGTGAGCGGGAGAGGCGAAGGAGAGGAGGTTTGCAGGGCTGTGAGGTGTCTGTGAGAGAGGAGGCCCCGGAGGGAGGTGAGTGGAAAGGGCTGTGTGTGGAAAGAAAAGCTTTAAGGACAGGCTGGGCTGGGGAAAGGTGGTGGGCCCCGAGGGAGGGCTTGGGGAGCGGGGCTAGAAGCGTGGGTTTGGGGCAAAACTCTGGGAAAGAAACTGCAGGACAGGGCCAATCTGAGTATACAGTTTTAGCGAAGCTTCAAGCAAAGGGTGACCAAAGGTGCCTCTTGTCCTTTTGTGGGCGGGTTTTGTCTGAGTTATTCATGCGAGTGGATTTTTGCCACACGGGATGGGAACGTTCGCTTCCCGGGATAGCTGATGCCCCTGGATAACCACTGCCCGCGAAGCACTGCGAACCCCGTGTTCAAAAATGAGAACAAAGGCCGTGTTTTGCCTCTCGGAAGGATCTCTAAGCACCGTCTCCACGTTGTTTTCAGTACCTTTCTGGTTGTTTTCTTTCCCCCCATCCCCGTGATGTCCGTCGGGGGGGCTGGCGGAGCTCTGCAGGCGGATGTCCGGCTCATTTTGGAGAAGGCTGGGCTGGTTTCGGGCGGTCCCGGCTGATTTTGGGGAGGGCAGGGATGGTTTCGAACTCGCAGTGCCCGGTGCGGGGCTGCGGTGGGGCCCGGCCCCCTCGTTCTCCTCGGCGCGGCCCCGCCCCTCTCGCCCGCTTTCGCCGCGGCGACGCTGGGGGGCGTGGCCCGGGTTTGCCCTTCGGCGCGTGCGCGGTTGGGCGGACGCGAAGGAGAACGTTTCCGGTGTGCGTCGGCGGTCGGGAGCTGTGACGGTCGGTACCGGGAGAGACGGGGGGGACCGGGGCAGAGGAGAGCGGGAGCGGGAGCGGGAGCGGGAGAGGGAGAGTGGGCGGGGGGGCGGGGCGGCGGCGGCAGGAGCGGTGGTGCGGAGGTGTCCAGGGCCATTTCGGGGGATTGTGGGGTGGCGGGACCGGGCTGGGGGGCTCGGGGGGCGGCCTGGGCCTTTTTGGGGGGGGCAGAGCCGAGTGGGGGGTCCCCGGGGAGGACAGGGCCGATTCAGGCTCCCCCGTCCCCCGCTGCCGCCCCCTCACCCCCCGCTCGCTCCCCGCAGGTGGCGGCAGCCCCGGCCGCAGCGCAGGGTGCCCGGGGCCGGCCTGGCCGGGCGCTTGGCTCCGCTCTGGGCTCCGCTCTCAGCCCCCCCCGGCAGGTCAGCCCGGCCGTGCCCCCTTCGCCCGCCTCCAGCCCACGGCCGAGTCCCCCCGGGTACCCCCGAGATGGGTCGGGGGGTGTCAGCGCTGGGCCCCCTGAAGCGGGGGTGGGTGGTGGGCACGGGCATTGCTGGGAGCCCGTGGGCAGCCCTGGGACCCCCTTAAAGCCCACGGAGAGCCCCGGGGCCCCCTTGTGTCCCCCAGAGCCGACGGGGAGCGGTAGCTGTGGAGTCAGCTTAAGGAGTCTGCCCTAAGGACTGCTGCTTTTTGGAGCGTTGGGGGAGGGGGAGGGTTGTCGGTGTGGGGAGTGGAGGTGTGTGGGAGGAGTCCCGTGTCTTGAGGGAGGTTTGGGGGTGTTGGGCAGATTTGGGGGAGTGGGGGAGGGGTCCCCTCCTTTGGAGCTCCCTGGTTCTTTTCTAAACTGTGGGAGGCAGCGGGCGAAGGGGGAAGGCAATAGAGTGGGTTGCTGTATTTCAGTCCTTGGTTGAGAGTCAGCGACTCTGCTCCCTTGCTGCTCAGCAGACTCTTAGCTCCGTGGGGCTCTTTCTCCAGGCAGGCTACAACTACAGAAACGGCCCCACTTCCTCGGAAGAGTTGTCAGCGGTGACGTCTCCTGGGAACATACTGCCTGACGTTGGAGAGACCTGGCACCACGCAGCAGCTCAGAGCTCCACAGCGTATGCTTCCACACTCAGTCCCGTCCCCTGCCTGGGAACCCACTCTTTCTCCGTCCCTGCTGGCAGCTCCTGTGGAGGCTCCTGGCCCAGGACCGGCCCCGGTTTCCCCACTGCTCCACTAGCAGCCATGGGAGAGCGGGGTTGTCCTGAGTGTGTGAGCACCACTGGCTCTGTTGCTGCACTGGGCCAGGCCTCCAGGATGTCGTAGAGGGAGCTCTGAGAAGAGAAGCTGCTCCTCAACAGGCTGCTGCAGTCCTCCGAGTTGGCCAGCGAGCACAGGCTGCAGGGTGCAGCCGTGCAACCCTGGGGTGCCCGCCGTGGGAAATGTTAAAGAAATAAAATGTTGGTCTTTATCCCTGGTGCTGTGGTTCATCCTGCCATCCCGCGGCTGGGGCTGTGCCCCCCTCAGTGCCCGACCCAGTGGGACAGGCTGGCACTGCGGGCACCCACCAACCTGGGGGGGTGGTGGTGGTGGTGTCGTGGGAGCTGGGTGGGCTGGAGAAAGGGAGGAAGCACCTCTTGAAACCATCTCAGCCCTCTCAAGCCACAAAAGCCTCCCCAGAGGCACCAGAGGGGACCCCCAGATCCTTGAAGGGCTGCCCCAGACACCCTCTGGCCTGCAAGACTCCCCCCCCCCCAGGACCCCATAAGGGCCGCCCAGGACCCCTTACGGACACCCCAGTGGTGTCCCAAATCTGGGTTCTTTACCTGCTGGGCAAGCCAGTAACACACTGTGTGGGAGCAGCCAGCCAAGCCGGTTTCAGAGCACCAGAGGTGAGAGGCAGGGAGCTGCCATCCCACTCAGCTCCATCTCCGCCGTGCCTTGGCTGTGCAGAGAGAACTTGGGGGGAGCTGCAGAACAGCTCAGCCCGGGCTTATCTCAAGATGGTGCAGAACAACCAAAACCAAATGGCCCTTAACAATCAAAATGCCCCGAGTCCCATCCCACCACTCTTCCCGTGACGTTGAGCGCCGGACATCACAAACTGGCAACAGAGACTTCGCTATGGCACCACCAGAGGGAAATATCCCAGACAGTGTAATCCACTCGGGCATAATCCTGCACCTTCCCAGAGTCAGGAAATATAAACCGCGGGGTCTGGGGAGACAAATGGGGAATCCCCCAAGGATACAGCTGGCCCCTCGGAGATCTGTCCCCCCATCCAGGACGCTGTACAGGGTAACTTCCCAGGGATGGAGCGACCTCACCTGAGAGAGAGAGGGTAAGTGACTAAGAAACATCCGTACGGTATAGGGCATGCGATTGAGTTTGTGACTGGTGCGCTCTTCTAAGGCATTAATATCTAGCGCCCTCGTGGTTTGCGTTGCTACTTGTCGGGGGCATTTGTAGCTCGCAATAGTGGATCCCGCTAGTTGCTTCTAAACCGCAATAGTGTAATCGCCATCGCACACACAGAACTTGCAATAGTGACGTATTGGACCTGTGAGAGAAGTCCAAAGAAATTGTTAATTTGAACCTCTCAGTGAAGCCCTTTTTCCCGTTTTGTCACACACACAGAGCAGAGGTATTTCTAAGTTTATGCCATTAATGCGCAGAAATGGGCTGCTTGTCCCAAAACAGGAGTGCTCACACCTTAGTTCCAAAAATCTCCACTTTCATTCATTGATTATTACATATTCGAACAATTAATACATATTCCCTGTCATTCCCTCTAATGACTGGTCGAGATTTCTTTGCTTCCCACGTAAAGGAGTGCGCAGACTCTGTCTTATTTTTCCTTCTTTTGAGTAGGTGGTACCGTTTGGGGAGGTGGTCAATGAGTGGGTGGTCACCATCTCCCCCTGCCGGAACTCCCTTTTACCTGCTTTTCCTCTCATCTTGGCACTTCCGAGTGGTTTTCGGGGTTTGCTGACCAGGCCTACAGTTCATGGCTCTCTCGACAGGAACCCCCTGCTTCTCAACAGTGCTCCATCGCCTGCTGGGTAGTTCCTTAACTGAACCATAGATAAATCGTGTCCAGTAACTATTTCTCTATGTGAAGATGAGGTCAAGAAATGGCGTTGGGGCAGTAGAGAGGACTTGAGCAGCAGCAGGTTTCCTTTGTTGCTTCAATGACATTTAATTTTCCTAGTTGATGTCCGTTTTACTACAACAATTCCCCCCTTTGAGACTTATCCAAGTCTTTCTGTACTTGGATGAGCCTCATTTTCTATCCCGTATCACTAATACATAAGATTGAGATAATTGCTTGATAACGAGACTCTTAAGACATTCGAACAAAACTCACTATGATGACAAAAACCTTTGCAGCCATCCGGTCAGGGAAAACTCCAATGTCGTTCCCTGGACTAATCCAACTGCCATTTTCACTGCCGAAAGCCGCGTTATTTGTGCAATCAAACACCGATGGGCGCTACAGTGCAGCACGAAAGGCCAACGCCGACTCTGGCGGATAAACGAGAGGCTTCGCGGCCATCCAACGCCTTCACCCACCCCAATCCTGCTGCTGGCTCTGCCACGGTGGTGCCACAGTGCTTTCCAGTGGGAAAACCAACCAGGGAACAGCACCACGCGGCGCGGACCCAGGTTCTCCTTCACTTTGCACCACCAACCGTGTGGAACGGGTTTGGACGGCTTCAGTTATTTACAGCACAAACCCAGCAAGAGCAGCCCCAGGACTGGAACGTTCAACAACCCAATGTAATAAATTAAGGAGAACAACACATAACCCCCCCCACTTACTCCTATAACAAGATAAACATCCTGACTCGTACCAGAACAACAAACCTCACTCCTATCAGAAGAACACTAAAGCCTAAAACTAAGACCTAAAGGATGGCTAGCTAAGACCTAAAACCTACACGGGACTATTACCTAAGGGGGAAACACTATTAAATATGATAACTCTTTCTCTGCCATTCTCATCTTGTGGGTCTTTCGTGAGTGGGGGCGACCTCGTGGTGGTGGACCCTCCGCAGAGCTCAGGTGCTGCCGGAGGCGAGAGATGGTGGGTGGGTTTTCCCAGAGCATGAAAGGGACCTGGTTGCCGGGCTGAACCGGCAGTTGCCCAGTTGCCAACTAGAGGCGGTCACCCTCTGGGCTTCTGCCGGCTTCGCCGCCCTTTAAAGACTCCTCTGGGGCCTTCCGATCCTCCTGCAGGCGATGGTATTTCACGTGCGCATTCCTCCCGTTGACTGTCCCAAACACCCTGGAAGGGAGAAAACAAACAGGGATTTTGAATTCCTTTTTTTTTTTTTTTTTTAAAAAAATAATCATTAGATGACATTTCATTATTTCTACTTTTGTGAGCTTCTGGTCTGTTTTGCTGCGTGGTGCCATACAGCTTGTGCCAGTACCCCCGGGTGGGTGGGACCTCGGTGGTTAAACACGGCAGATCATTAGGGATTAAAATAAGAGAAGTAACGGCGAGACGGCTTAAAATCGGGTCAGACTGAAACTCAAGTGGCTCTGCGTGGCACAAGCGACTGTAGCGCGGGAGCCCTCGGGCCGCAAACCGCAAGAAGGAACTTCAGTGGAACCTTTTTCTCAGCCAAAAAAAACGAGAAACGCTGGGATTCTCGCCCGAGGAGATGAACCGCCCCAGGCCTGTAATGGGAGGAAAGGGCCTTCAAAGGGAGAGAGAGAGAGAGAGACCCTTGTGGCTGCAGTCAGCGGGAGACGGAGGAGCCCCGAGTGCGGAGGAGATGGGAAGAGGATGGAAATGCCGAGTCTCCATCGGTTTGAGCCCAAAGCAGCGGGTTTTGAGAAGAAAAAACGAGCGGCTCACCTTCCACACTGCCCGCAGGGAAACCCAGCCACATCGCCTGCGCCTCCAGCCCCGCACGGAGCGTCCCCGGAATGGCGGGAGGGACTGCCTGTGCCACGGGGTGTCTTTTCGCTGCTCTTCTGCTTCTTGGTGAGCTTTTCATTGGGCCCGAGCCGGCGCCTCTTCTTCGGGCTGCAACCAGCCTGTAAAGCAGACAGCCTGTGCTCATTTCTCCTTCTCCTCAGCAAGGGGGACAGCTAAAGCGAAAAACTGGCTGGAAACATCCCCAAATGGCCCAGGCAGTGAGGGGTCTATTTGTGTGCCGGGTGGAACGTGTTCTATCAGCCCCAGCCTGCCCCGGTGAGCTCCTCCGAATGCTAAAACAGCCCAAACAATGCTGAAACTCGGCGGGGAGGATGGGGTGCAAAGACAGATGGTGAAAGAAAAACTGTATTATTTCTACCGTCCTCAGCGGAACAGCACTTTCCTCCACAAAAGTCTGTAAAATGGGTTTAAAACGTAGAATTACTGAGCACTGAAGGGACATGGTTACCCGGTGTCTACCACCAAAAAAAAACCTAAATAATATGTGTTTCTGTGAGCCAAAGTCCCATTTCCTGGCAAGGAAGGTTTTGGCAACACCCGCGCAGAGGTGGGTCACCAACAGTTCCTTTGACGGAGCACTGGGACGTTACGAAACATCCCCAAAAATCATCATCAGCAGGTTTAACACGAAGTGGATCGTTTCCCAGAGCCTGGGACGAAGGGTTCATGGAGGAGCGGCATCTCGCACCCACCCCCGGCAGTTTTCCTACCTTCTCTTCGGCCTCCTCCACCTCATCCGTGCCTCGCTGCAGCCTTTTGGCTGTCCATCCTGGTCGGGTGGCGCCAAACCTGACGTGTTTTTTCCAGGTGTAGTAATATTCCACGCACTGGGCCACGGTCTTCGTCTGAATCTGTCGGGAGAAAACCAGAAGCGATCGATGAGGGAAATACCACAGGAAAACAATGAAGGCACAGACCCAGGACGGATCTATCCAGCACTGTTTGTCCTCCCCTGTGTCTGCGGTTCCCACAGCGCAACGCACGGGTGAGATCAGGCTGAAAACGAGCCCCCTTCTTCTGAAAGGGCCATAAAGAAGCCTTGGGAGGGCAGAACTGTACGTTTCGTGCCGATGGTCAGCGGAACGTGTCAGTATTCTTCTAGTATTTCCTGTATTTTGTACTGGAGAGATTAAATATTCGCTTGATATTCGGGCAAATTCGGTAGACATTAGAGCCAATTATGTCTTGTACCGGTATCTTTTTGGAATGAAGCGGCATCCCAAGGACAGGATTACAATGCACCATTCAAAAGACGACTTTTCTGGGTTAAAACTCCCCTCCACGCTACCAACCCGTGACCCGCCTCGGTCTAACGGCTTTACCTTCTTCTGGATCAGGTGGAAATTCTTCTTATGCACATAAAAAGCCTCTTTAAACAACTGCTCCTCCAGGGGCGTCCAAGTGTCTGAGCCTGGGAAGAAACAGCCACGTGCAAACGATTAGACCCCTTGCAACCTCACGGAAACGCGCACGATGTATTTGTCACGCGTCCACATGTCTCCTCCTTCGCAAAGCAATTAGCCAACACCGCAGGCAGTTTGTTAGCACGAGCAGTTATGGCTGCCAGCAGAGCAAACCCTGCACGCAGTAAAGCCGGGGCGCGAGGGAAAGGAGGAGCGTTGGGCGGCGTGGGGTGTCACCGCAAGGGACAGCAGCAGGCTAGAACACAGGGACGAGGCATTCCCCGTGCCAAAAGGCCCCCAGAACAGATTAAAAAGACTACTTCCCTGCCCCAAAGAACACGAGCCACTGCTCGCACGTTTCTAAAAATCACTTCTTTCAATCAGAACAAAGGGAACGGCAGTACCCGCTCGCATTCCCGGAGAAGCAACAAGCTCTGCTTCCACTTTACCTGCGTAATGATAATCAGCCAGGGGATGGGATTCAGGTCGCTGGGGTGCCCCAGACTGCAACATCTCCAGACCCTCCTGCGGGAGTTCAGAGAACAAGACTTAGATTCCCCCTCAGCAGGGGCCAAAAGATCAACTCTTCAGCCCACTGTGGGAAGATGGTACTCAGTCGACGCTCAGCAACAGCGTGTCGGGGTCACCTCCGCCCACGGCAGTTGATGAGAATATTTCCTAGTCCAGTAGGAATTCGAAAAGAGCTGCTTCTTACCAGAGCTTCATGCAGGCGGTGCAAGGCGTGCTCCAGGTTGGCTCTTCCCCCCGGCATGACATTGGAGCAGGCGAAGTTGAGCAGATTTGTCACTAGAAATGCAACAAAAACCAACAGAAAGTCAGCTTTCGTCAAGAAAGGAGAAAAAGTGCGATACAAGGCAGAGGGCAAACAGAGCAGACAGACTGGAGACCCAGAAAAGGCACCGAAAAAAAGGCAGGTTATCCGGTATCGCTCTCTCTCCCTTCAGAGCAGCTTTGGGACCGGTAGCTCCAGAGACAGATCTCCCCTCTCCCGAGGTCGCTGCAGCTGACGTGGGACAGCTACAAACGCCCCTGACCGTCTCTCCCAGAGGACGCGACTCAGAGCACCACCGGTTGTTATCTGTTCACTGTCCCACCAGATCTGAGCCACCCTCGGGTGCTACCAGCCACGAATGCTGTCAAGGAAAAGAGGGAGAGGGTCCCAACGGACAAACAGCTGCTGTGAAAACGTGCAGTTTTCGACCCTTAGTATCTTGGGGGGGACCTGGGAAGAAAAGCGTTAAGAGAAACCTCTGTCCTGTGTTTCCGGGTTCGTTGCGATGTCTCCCCAGGGCTTCCACACTAGCGATGCTCCCTCCTCCTCCTCCTCCAACCGGGATCTGTCCTGGAGGTCTGGGATCTCGGCCTGAAATTCACTGCCGACGTTGACGTGTCTGAAATTGTTAAGGCAGAGGAGGTGAGGAAGGAGAGCTGGGAACAGCACGCTAGCACGCACCCGCTTCGAAGGAGGGGACGTGTCAGGTACGGCAGTTATTTCCCAGCACAGCGTCACCAACTGCCCTCTAACAACTCCCACAGCCCCTTCTCGCCACCAACAGCATTACCGTTCCACCACGTGAGCCCTTTTGCGCCCCATCGGGCAAGAAAATTGCCACTTCCTTCCTCAAACGCTGAGCAAACTGGCGAGGTTCACTCTGAGACCGACAGCCAGCAGCAGAAGAGCTGCGACGGTGGGCCAAGACCACCGTTGGAATGTTGTGTAGAACGCGGGAGGCCGGCAACCGGCATCATGAGGTCAGCCTGAGTGGCAAGCCCAGCCTGGGCTAGCACTGGCCATTTCTGGCAAGCACAGGGGTATACTCCAGCCAAAATAACCCCTCTGTTACCCTCTGCAGCGCTGCGGGGCAGTGGGAGAACTGGCCAAGCCATGGGGAGCAGGTCAACAGCAACAGCAAGGACTGGCAGAGCCCCGGTGCCGAACCAACCGTGCACCCGCTCCTCAGCCCCCTTTCCCCAGGGTTTGCGGTTATTCTGACCGCTGGGCCGGAACTCACGGCCCAACGCTGATTTTAGGGTTATCCTTCTTCGGCTAAACCCAAAGTCCCCATCCATTCTGCCCAAAAGATGTATAGAAAAAACAGCACAAGTTAAAATCGTTGAGATCATCCTTTAGCCTTCCTCACCGCCCTCATCATCACACACCGCTCCCCATTCTCCCAGAATTTCCCTCCTTTCGGGGAAACTGCTCACTGGACACGGAAGCTGTGGAGATGGACCCTCTGGATCTCCTGGCACAGCTGCCCCTCACCCTGCTCAGAGTTGGCCCCACAGGGATCAAACCGTTCAGGGCTTTTTCCAAGCCAAAGCCAGGAGCGGAGCAAAACCCCCGTGGGTTGTTTCCATCCCCTCTGCCACAACAGCAATCCCAAAGGAGAAAGGCACCTCCTTTTTCACTTTTCCAGACTTTCATTAAAAGGAGGAACCTCTGAACAACGTAATTTAATTACCGTCAACGTTGGATCCGCGCTCACATTCCTGCGTAGAGCTCACTGCCTGTCTAGCTGGGAAATCTCTGCCGCTCATTTAGTGGCAAAAGGTGGAAACTGGAGAAAAATCTCCAGCGCGACATCAATCCCCGGCATTATCACGATACAGCCTAAAATCAGAAATGCGGTTAAGATCCCTTCTCCTGTGAGCGGCTATGTGAATTGTACCCGTTGACAGATGCATACAAATATTCATTTCAAAGTTACAGACATCACGTTTTAACCGCTACACCAAAAAAGAATGACCTGCATTAAAAACTCCAGGAGCGTTTTCTTTCCATAACACGCTGGAATTTCTGAAAAATCCATTTCCTGCACGGAAAAACACGTCGTTTGTGGATAACAAATGGCAAACTCAGCGTTTGGGGAAGGTGAGCTCCCAAGTGCTGCGGATCCATCTCTCCATCTGGAAGACAGCAAAGGCAGTCAAAGCTCCCCAGCACAGCATCCTTACTGCCTCCCCTTTCCTACAGCCCAGGAGATCCTCGGAGCCTTCCCACAGGGAAAGGGAGGAGCGGACTGATCACCAAGGCTGGCTGGACCAGGTCACCATTGTCACCACATTCGTTTGTTGCCAAAGAACGATGAAATTCGTCCACCTAACGATATAGCAGGTCCCTTCCCTGCCATGGTTCCAGCGCTGGAGGAAAGGTGCCTCTCCCGAGGCCGCATTGGGACGGCACTGCTGCACAGAAGGATAGAGATTTTTAAATCTCTTTATTTCTTCCAGGGAAAAACTTGCTTTCTCACTCAGTAAAGGACAAGCTCCCCAGGCCGGGCAGGAAGGTGGCACAGCCACAATTTACTTACCGAGAAACGTGCAGAGGGCTGTGTGGTCCCTGTGCCCAAGGAAAGCGGCCATTGCCAAAGCAGAGGGAAGGACGTGTCTCACCTTCAGCACAGAGAACCGATTCACAGACTCACTCTGAAAAAAAAAAAAAAGCATTAACCACAAAATTAGCTAATGGCTTCCCAAACCTGAATTCAGGGCCTCCCTCCGTGATTATAAAGTAATAATGGTCTTAACAGGCAGGCAGCTCACCAGGAATGAGATGGAGAGTGACCCCCATATTCCCCTGGAAACCCTTCGATGAGGCAAATCCCTGAACGCCCTCCCAGATTGTCGGTTCTTTACCTCCACGAGGAACTCGTGGCCTTTTATTGTCATAGTGTGTGACCAGAACAAGCCCTGCCATTCCTTATTCCAGCCTTAACAGCCTTCAGCGTTTCACTCCGGTCACCTCCCTGTCCCACTTCCGCCCCTGCACAATTTTTAAGATGGCGACTGAGAAATTAGGTCTTGTGGTTCCCATTGAAACACCCATTAATTCATACAACCAAGAGCTAGGCAAATGAAAAGGCCATGTTAAACCTCAGCCCCCAGGGAAAAGAAATGTGCCCGACGAGGTGCTAAAAGGCGCTCTGGCAAAACACCCCCCTCTCCAAACTGCAGTTCGCTCCAGGAAACTGACAAGTTTTCTTCCTCTGCGGCCTTAGCGAGGCTGTAGATTTTCCCACCCTGCAGGGAAAGAAACAATCCTCAAAAGCAGATGTTATTCTGCCTGCAAGGAAAGCTTTAAAATAGGCATTCTGCCTTTAAAAAAAGAAAAATAAACGGAACACCTGAGCTGGTTTCTCCATGAAAATAACACTTTGCACTTGCACAGCAAAGCAACACTCATTAACCAATCTCGTAAAGCTTCGCAGGCATTAAGAAACACTCCGTGTAACACACGTGCGTGCACAAGCTGTGATGGAAATGGGCCACGCTCCCATTCCTCGGCTCCAGAGCTCTGTCGATGCCGGGATCATGCCGACCCTCAGCCGCTGCGGGCATCAGCTCTGCTAACACCCCGCTGCCGGGTCAGTGACAGGAATCTGGGAGCAGGAAGGGGATTGTACCACCCAGGCTCCCCAAAATCCCCCGCACTTAAGAGGAATGCAAATCTCGGGCTCCCCTAAGCCAACACGTTTCTCACCGTGACCGCTGCACTAACACCCAGAGCAGTTTTTAAGCAGCACGCACCGGGTTTAACCTCCGCGCCTGAGAAAGTCCCTGTCCTGAGGGCTGCCGGTCCCCTCGGCCCAATGCAGGAGGCAGCAGCAAACCCCTCCAGACAGGGCAAGAGGTGCTTGTAAGAGTGACATCCAGCTAATAACCAAAAAGCACTTAAACCAACCCCAAACTTTGGAGACATTTAGTCTCGGGCCAGCAGCAGCATGTTGCTCAGTAAGGCACACTTCCACGACTCCCCTCAATTAACCGTCACCTCCAGAGCGCGACCTCTGAAGGTGAGAAGTTCCTTTAGGTTGACTCTTGACGTCCCTTTCCCTCCCACAGGCAACGAGACCCCAAGTATTTCCACTTGAGAGCGCGGTTCCCCTTCCACGGGCACCCAGCTCGCTCTGCAGTTTTGGATTATCACCGACCTCTGTGCCAGCTCCACCAAGAAGCCAGGTGAGAGGCTCCGAATCACGTTACTAAAGATCCCAAGGCTTGACCTTGTTCAATTTATTTCTAAACCTTTGGCCCTGGACTAATGAGTTCATTGTTTTCAGGGAGTTCCAGATGTAAGCGCTGAGTACTGTTATTGGTGAATCCAGAACTGTCAACAGTGATAAAAAACAGAGTGCAGGAAGACAGTAAGGCCTCCGAGTCCCAAACT
The DNA here is from genome assembly GCF_965231255.1 of Vanellus vanellus. NCBI lineage: Eukaryota > Metazoa > Chordata > Aves > Charadriiformes > Charadriidae > Vanellus > Vanellus vanellus. The sequence goes on from NW_028128833.1 coordinate 867,094, forward strand.
CAAATAACAGATGGCTAAAAAGGAAGGAGGAGCACACAGACATATTCGAATCCTGCTGAAAATAGTCAGCCATGGCCAACAGGAGCCGAGGAGGCAGTGGCCGTGGCCACCTGGCTCGGGGGAGCCGCACAGCTCAGCACGTATTTCGAGAGCTTTTCAGAACAAGTAATAAAAGCTTGACAGCAGCAGGGAGTGCGGGAGTCGCGGCAGCAGTTGCATCGATAAGCAATCTGCGCAACAGTTCCTAAAACAGGGGCTGCCCACAATCAGAAGTTGACTCTTTGGTACAAACTCCCTCCACACCAGTCATCACACAGGGGAAAAAAAACAACCAAGCTATTGTAGGGCTCAGTATTACCCATTTCTCTGCAGCTGGACAGAAATACACACTTCTGCGGCTTTTCCCACACTGGAAAATTCAAAGCACCCAAACAGGGCGCGCTTTTAGAGACATCAGCAATTAAGTTCTCCATCCCCTCCAGAAAAGCCTTTTCCTAAAGGCGTTCTCCTCCCAAGGGCAGACCCACAAAAAGAAGCCCTCTCTGCTTAATCCATTTCACAGAGAATTTGAAATGCAAACAAGAATTAAACAGGACGTCTTTTCCCCGCTTCAGGGAAAGCCACTAATATAGACCTTGGCAACATATTTAGCAAATCTATCATTGTAATGCCTTTGCATTGCCCATTTCCACCTGGAGAGCAGGCTGAAAGGACTCATAAAAAAACCTCAAACCAACCACAAAACATATTCCTGTCTAGGGGGTAATTTTATGAAACGATTTGAACACCTTAACGATTTGAACATCTTTTTACAGGTACAAGGCAACAAGAAACATTCTCGAGGTGAAAAAAAAACAAACCACCTATTCACCTCTTTACCCCAAAGATCTTTTCACCACACGGATTCCACCACCAATACACAGCTGCTAAATATCCCCGGCTGCTGCCGATCCGTAAGAAACCCTTCAAAATACAAGAGAACGCTGAGCCCAGCGCGCTGACGGTGCTGCCAGGGCTGTGAGTCGGAGCCCCTGAGGACGGAGTCGCAGCCCCTGAGGTTGAAATCAGCCCCACACTTAGGCACAACCCGGGGTTTTAAGCCTCACTACAAACCAGACCCCCGCTTCTCAAGAAAAACAGGGAGATTCACCTCAAAATAAACCACGTTCTCGACGCCAAAGGGGCGCTGGTCCATGGCCGCCGCCGCCCTTAGGGCCAGTTCCATGGGGCTTCGCTTGACCTGGAGCAGAACTCGCGGGCGTGAGGACAACGAGCCCCCTACACAAAATCTGAAAAAAAGGAAAAGTTCAATAAGATTTGCTGTTACTCACCCACCAAAGCCTAACCACTACAACTGGCCCTTTCACAACCATTCCTGATCGCAGAAGAAAACTGAAATATCCCAATTCCCGCTTCAAACACAAGGCGTGGAGCTGCCCACACCCCACGTGTGGGCTGGGCAGACGGGGGGCTCTTCTTCTCAAAACCCGCAGGAAGAGAAAGGGCAGGAGTGTTTTCCCAGCCCTGGAAGAGCTGTGGGGAGAAGGTGGGAGGGAGGAAAAGGCTGCCCAGGAGTGGGGTAGGGGGAAGGAGAGGGCTCCATCCATGGGGGAAACGCTGTTCCTGGCCACACAGGCGGCTGTGGGACCACCCTGGGGATGGATTTGGGGGCTCTCCCTGAGGGAAACACTGCTCCCAGCCATGCAGGAGGCTGTGGGACCACCCTGGGGATAGGTTTGGGGATGAGGGGGGATCTATCCCTGAGGGAATCACTGCTCCCAGCCATGCAGGAGGCTGTAGGGCAATGACAGAGATGGATTTGGGGGCTCTCCCTGAGGGAAACCCCATTCCCGGACACACAGGAGGCTGTGGAGCCGCCCAGGGGACAGATTTGGGGGCTCTCCCTGAGGAGAGCCTGTGGGGAGGAGGGAGGCGGGGGCCGCCCCAGGGCCGGGGCCACTCCTGGAAGGGGAGGGGGGATCTCCAGCCGCCCACGCGGGGCTGCCCGAAGCCTGAGGAGATGAAAAGAAGAGGAAAAAAGAGGAAAATTCCCTCACCGCCATCGCCTCTCACAGCCCCGGCCCTCCCCGCCGCGCCTCATGGCGGCTGTGTGCGGTGTCACCTGAGCGGGGGGCGGGGGCTGAGGCAGGAAAAGGCGAGAGGGGGAGGGAAGGGCCATTTTGAATGGGAGGAGAGGGGAAGGGGGGGCGAAAGATGGGGGGAGTGGAGGAGAGAGGAAGAGAGGATGGTGGGGGGTGTGGGAGCGAGTGTGTGAGGGGAAGAGGTGTTGCGTGAGGGGGGAGTGAGGGGGGAATGGGTTTTCGGGAGAGGGAGGTTTGCAGGGCTGTGAGGTGCCTGTGAGAGAGGAGGCCCCGGAGGGAGCTGAGTGGAAAGGGCTGTGTGTGGAAAGAAAAGCTTTAAGGACAGGCTGGGCTGGGGAAAGGTGGTGGGCCCCGAGGGAGGGCTTGGGGAGCGGGGCTAGAAGCGTGGGTTTGGGGCAAAACTCTGGGAAAGAAACTGCAGGACAGGGCCAATCTGAGGATACAGTTTTCACAAAGCTTCAAGCAAAGGGTGACCAAAGGTGCCTCTTGTGGGCTGGTTCTGTCTAAGTTATTCATGCGAGTGGACTTTTGCCACACGGGATGGGAACTTTCGCTTCCCGGGATAGCTGATGCCCCTGGATAACCACTGCCCGCGAAGCACTGCGAAACCCCGTGTTCAAAAATGAGAACAAAGGCCGGGTTTTGCCTCTCGGAAGGATCTCTAAGCACCGTCTCCACGTTATTTTCAGTACCTTTCTGGTTGTTTTCTTTGCCCCCATCCCCGTGATGTCCGTCGGGGGGGCTGGCGGAGCTCTGCAGGCGGACGTCCGTCTCATTTTGGAGAAGGCTGGGCTGGTTTCGGGCGGTCCCGGCTGATTTTGGGGAGGGCAGAGATGGTTTCGAACTCGCAGTGCCCGGTGCGGGGCTGCGGTGGGGCCCGGCCCCCTCGTTCTCCTCGACGCGGCCCCGCCCCTCTCGCCCGCTTTCGCCGCGGCGACGCTGGGGGGCGTGGCCCGGGTTTGCCCTTCGGCGCGTGCGCGGTTGGGCGGACGCGAAGGAGAACGTTTCCGGTGTGCGTCGGCGGTCGGTACCGGGAGAGACGGGGGGGACCGGGGCCGAGGAGAGCAGGAGCGGGAGAAGGAGAGTAGGAGCGGGAGAAGGAGAGTGGGCGGGCGGGGCGGCGGCGGCGGCAGGAGCGGTGGTGCGGAGGTGTCCAGGGCCATTTCGGGGGATTGTGGGGTGTCGGGACCGGGCTGGGGGACTCGGGGGGCGGTCTGGGCCTCTTTGGGGGGGAGCAGAGCCGAGTGGGGGGTCCCCGGGGGGAACAGGGCCGATTTAGCTCCCCCCCCCCCGTCCTCCGCTGCCGCCCCCTCACCCCCCGCTCGCTCCCCGCAGGTGGCGGCAGCCCCGGCCGCAGCGCAGGGTGCCCGGGGCCGGCCTGGGCGGGCGCTTGGCTCCGCTCTCAGCCCCCCCCGGCAGGTCAGCCCGGCCGTGCCCCCTTCGCCCGCCTCCAGCCCACGGCCGAGTCCCTCCAGGTACCCCCGAGATGGGTCGGGGGGTGTCAAGCGCTGGGCCCCCTGAAGCGGGGGTGGGTGGTGGGCACGGGCATTGCTGGGAGCCCGTGGGCAGCCCTGGGACCCCCTTAAAGCCCACGGAGAGCCCCGGGGCCCCCTTGTCTCCCCTGGAGCCGACGGGGAGCCGTAGCTGTGGAGTCAGCTTAAGGAGTCTGCCCTAAGGACTGCTGCTTTTTGGAGCGTTGGGGGAGGGGGAGGGTTGTCGGTGTGGGGAGTGGAGGTGTGTGGGAGGAGTCCCGTGTCTTGAGGGAGCTTTGGAGGTGTTGGGCAGATTTGGGGGAGTGGGGGAGGGGTCCCCTCCTTTGGAGCTCCCTGGTTCTTTTCTTCTAGACTGTGGGAGGCAGCGGGCGTAGGGGGAAGGCAATAGAGTGAGTTGCTGTATTTCAGTCCTTGGTTGAGAGTCAGCGACTCTGCTCCCTTGCTGCTCAGCAGACTCTTAGCTCCGTGGGGCTGTTTCTCCAGGCAGGCTACGACAACAGAAACGGCCCCACTTCCTCGGAAGAGTTGTTAGCAGTGAAGTCTCCTGGGAACGTACTGCCTGACGTTGGATAGACCTGGCACCACGCAGCAGCTCAGAGCCCCGCAGCGTATGCTGCCGCTCTCAGTTGGCTCCATCAAATCCTCCGACCTGAGAATGCCAAAGGTACAGAGTTGAAACGGGCCCTTCCTCACCCACTGAGTCAGATGAACCTTTTTGCGCCCAAGTTGGCTGGAGACTGCTTCTGCCTCGCCGCCTTCAGGCGGAGCATGGCTGTGAGCAGGGGAGCTCAACACACAGTGCTTGCTGATTGCAGCCTGCTCCCTCGGGGGAGCACCCGCAGCCGTGGGACGGGAGGAGGAAGGACAGCACGAGGGCTAGAGACAAACATTTTATTTCTTTAACGTTTCACATAGGGGGTACCCCAGAGGGGTTCCTGGCCCCACACCCCACAGCCGCTCAGTATTCGGGGCACTGTTGGTCTTCTGGGCCTGGTGCTGTCACCGCTTGCAGGGCTGGCAGAAGCAGACACGGCTAGTGGCATCTCCACCAGCCCTTCAAGTAGCCCCACAGCCAGGCGCAGCCCTGCCGCGGGCACCTTCCTGTCCTGCACAGCCCTGGGTCTGCCTGGCCACACTCCCTGCCCGTGGTCTTGCAGGACTCCTCCGTCTTTGCCTTCAAGGCCTGGAAAGTGCGGGTGATCTCCAGCACCCGCTCCACCTGGTCCATGTCCATGGCTGGGGGCCTTCCGGGGGACAGGTGCTTGTCCGTGGGCCTCTGTGTCCTGTCCATCCCCTACCTGGGAACCCACTCTTTCTCGGTCCCTGCTGGCAGCTCCTGGCTGAGGACCAGCCCGTTTCCCCACTGCCCCACCAGCAGCCATGGGAGAGCGGGGTTGTCCTGAGTGTGTGAGCACCACTGGCTCTGTTGCTGCACTGGGCCAGGGCTCCAGGAAGTGGTAGAGGGAGCTGTGGGAAGAGGAGCTGCTCCTCAACAGGCTGCTGCAGTCCTCCGAGTTGGCCAGCGAGCACAGGCTGCAGGGGCTCTTGCGGTGGCCCTCGGGGGGCCCAGGAGCCCGGGGGGTGCCTGGACCAGAAGGAGCTGTCCCCACTGATAGGACCTATAGGCGGCAGAGGAGGGCAGGGGGACCTGGGGGCTTGGTGGGGGGGGGCAGGGGGTAGAGAGAAGCATCACTGCTCAGATGGTATATGGTTGGCAGGGAGCCCAGTGGGTCCTGTGGGGCCTGGTGCTCCCTCCTCGCTGCCTCCTTGGTTGCCCTGCAGAGGAGGAGAGAGAAGAGACCCGCTGCACCCCGTCTCCTCCGCTGGAGCCCACGGGCAGCACCCCCTCATCAGCAGGCGGGCAGGGCTGCCCAGCGCAGGCAGGGCAGGGCACGGGCTGAGGGTCTGGGGCAGGATCTGGGGGTCTCCCCCACACTCCCTGCTTCTCCTGTGTCGACTTGAGCTCCCATCCTTCACCCGCTAGCCGAGAAGCTGCTGAGGGAGGGGACGGAGTGAGCGGCCGGCAGCCCCTGGCACAGCCCCGGCTCAGGGCTGCCGTGGGGTGTGGGCTGTTTGCACGGTGCTCGGTGCCAGGGCCACTCACCTCTCTGCTCCTGCGCGTGGGCTCTTGCATCCGTTATCCCTTGATTCGGCTTCTTCCAGTCCCTCTGCAGGACCCCGGGAGCTGGGTGAGACAGGAGCAGCTCCCAGCCCCGTGCCGCAGCCCCCCACACCACCCCACGCTGCGGCACAGTGCGGTGCAGCAGTCGCCTACCTGGAGCCGCTTGGTCCGTAGCACAGAAGAGACCGCGCTGAGCCCCATCAAAAGCATCACGAGCGGAGCCAGGTGAGCTGTGGGGGGGACGTTGGAGTCCCTCCTGGCACCAGCTGCGGTGCAGCCGCGCAACCCTGGGGTGCCCCCCATGGGAAACGTTAAAGAAATAAAATGTTGGTCTCTATCCCTGGTGCTGTGGTTCCTCCTGCCATCCCGTGGCTGGGGCTGTGCCCCCCTCAGTGCCCGACCCAGTGGGACAGGCTGGCACTGCTGGCACCCGCCAACCTGGGGGGGTGGTGGTGTCGGGGGAGCTGGGTGGGCTGGAGAAAGGGAGGAAGCACCTCTTGAAACCAGCTGGGCCCTCCCCAGCCACAAAACCCTCCCCAGAGGCACCAGAGGGGACCCCCAGATCCTTGAAGGGCTGCCCCAGACTCCCTCTGGCCTGCAAGAGTCCCCCCCAGGACCCCTTACAGACACCCCAGTGGCATCCCAAATCTGGGTTCTTTACCTGCTGGGCAAGCCAGTAACACACTGTGTGGGAGCAGCCAGCCAAGCCGGTTTCAGAGCACCAGAGGTGAGAGGCAGGGAGCTGCCATCCCACTCAGCTCCATCCCCGCCGTGCCTTGGCTGTGCAGAGAGAACTTGGGGGAGCTGCAAAACAGCTCAGCCCGGGCTTATCTCAAGACGGCACAGAACAACCAAAACCAAATGGCCCTTAACAATCAAAATGCCCCGAGTCCCATCCCACCACTCTTCCCGTGACGTTGAGCACCGGACGTCACAAATTGGCAACAGAGACTTCGCTATGGCACCACCAGAGGGAAATATCCCAGACAGTGTAATCCACTCGGGCATAATCCTGCACCCTCACCGAGTCAGGAAATATAAACCGCAGGGTCTGGGGAGACAAATGGGGAATCCTCCAAGGATACAGCTGGCCCCTCGGAGATCTGTCCCCCCCATCCAGGACGCTGGAGGGGAGCATTTACATCTGAGCACGGCCTTTCCTTTAACCTCTAGAAAAGCCGGCTTTTGCTGAAAACCAAATGTTCCCCTCCCGCCCCGGCCCCCTCTGAAATGAAATAAATAAATAAATAATTAAAATCCTTACAAAACTTAAAAATCACCCTTAGTTTCGTTAGTGTTATATTAATTCTAAAAACTGATGAGCCGCTGCGCTGTGCGCCGCAGCCCAACCTCCCCCCCTCAACGCTGGGCGAGCTCCTCTGGCCATGCCTGGGATGAAAACCCGGTGGCTTTTTGGAAATAAAAAATAAAAAATTAAAAAAAAAAGAATAATAAAACCTCTCTTTCTCTCTCTCTCTGCCTGTGTTGGTCCAACGAAAGGGATAGCGTCGGGAGGCGAGGGAGGAGGAAGGGGGAGGCTGTGGGATGGAGAGAGCCCTCCCCGTACCCCTCAGCTGTGCATCCTCGCAGCGCCGCGGGGAATGGGGGGAGTGGGGTGTGTTTGGGGGGGTCTTTGGTTTGCACAGGGTGGCTGTGGTGGGGGCTCAGCCCCATCCTTACAGTGCTGGGGCGCACGGGGCTACCAGGCACAGGGTCCCTCCCTCAGTGAGGTGCTTTGGTGCATTGAGGTGTTAGATGGGGTGGCACAGCCCCTGCCCGCCCCGGGAGGGGGGACACCGCCTCTCTGGTGGCACTGGATGGGTGGGAGGGAGCACAGCTCTGGGAGCCATGGAGAAAGGCGTGGGGGTGTCCCTCGTCATGGCAGCCCCCAACAGCCCTAACCCGCCACCCCAAGGGACACCCAAGCCCCATCTTGGTCCTCTCCCCGTTGGGTGACGCCCTTCCACCCACCCCGGAGGTGCACTCCTCTCCTGCGGGGGGGACGCCCAGCGCTCGCCTGGCTAGAGAAGCACCGGGGGGGGGTTGGTTAGGGGGCATCTGAGCTTCCCCATTACACGGGCCTAATTACTGTGCTGTTAATAACCATTAATAACCACTTTGGCTCTGCTAACCAACTGCGGCGAGGCCCCCACCCCGCTTTAGCGCAGGCTTCCTGATGCCAACACCTCCCACAGCCACTGGGTAAAGCGACGCCTGGCAAAAAACCACCACCCCTCAAAAAAACCCCCACACCACATCCCCCACTCCCCACCCACCCCTTCTCCCCCCATCACAGCCATGGGGCAAACTCCCACCATCACCACCCCCCAATCTCAGCTCGGCCGTGACCCCCCCCGAGACACTGGAAAGAGAGCAACGGAGAGCGAGCTCAGGCTCGTGTGAGCTGGAGAGATTTCTCTTTGGGTTTTGATGTTGTCGGTGGGTGGGATTTGGTTGTTTTTTTCACAGAACACTTTGCAGTAGAGGACAAAAACGTGGTGTCGCAGCCCCCGGGGCCGGCGCTGGCACCGCCACCTCCCCCCACGCCCCGACCCCCCGGGTCCTGTCCCTCCTCCTGCCCGGCGGCTGTTCCCACTTTCCTTCCTTGGTTTGTTTGGTTTTTCCTTTCTACCATTCTTTTTTAATATGTGGGGGTTTTCTTCTTTCTCCCTTTTGTTTTTTGCTTCCCCCTCCTTTATTCTCTTTTTCCCCTTTTTTTCTTTTTCCCTTTTTTTTTGCTTTTTCCCCCTTTTTTCTGTTTCCCCTTTTCCCCATATTTTTTTTCTCCCTTTTTTCACTTCTTTTCCCCCTTTTCTCTTTTCCCCTTTTTCCTTTTTCCCTTTTTTTTTTCTTTTCCCCCCTTTTTCTGTTTCCCGTTCCCCCCGTTTTACTTTTTCTCTTTTTTTACTTTTTTCCTCTTTTTCCCCTTTGTTTTTTCCCTTTTTTTTGCCTTTTCCCCCTTTTTTCTCTGTTTCCCCCTTTTCCCCCGTTTTCACTTTTCTCTTTTTTTACTTTTCTCCCCTTTTTTCTTTTCCCCCCCTTTTTTTTTCCACCCTGTCACAAGTGAGACCTGCACAGACAAAAGGCTCCTGAGTGAGGGCACTGGGGCAGCCCCACCTTAGAAGCAGCAGAGGAGCAGAGCCGTCCGGAGCCATCAAGAGCACAGGAAGGGCTATTCAGGGCCTCATTGTCTGCGCCGAGTGACCGTCTGCTGAGAACCGCTCTGGCGGCTCAGAGCTCAGCCCCAGCAGCAGTCTGGAGCCAACGGGGAAAAGTACACTGGGAGGAAGACTGGCAGCCTTCCTCCACAACGCCCCGGAGAGAATGACCACAGTGCTGCCTATCCCCATCGTTTTGTCCAACTCGTTTCTTTTTTTATTAGAAAATTAATAAAAAAACCCTCCAACTCTCAGGTTTCCAAGGCACACAAAATCTCTGAAAGGGAGACACAAGTGTGAGGTGCTGAGGTACCCAAACCTGCCCACGTTAGTCCAACTAAAGGGAGAGCGTCGGGAGGCGAGGGAGGAGGAAGGGGGAGGCTGTGGGATGGAGAGAGCGCTCCCCGTACCCCTCGGCTGTGCATCCTCACAGCGCCGCGGGGAATGGGGGGGGTGTGTTTGGGGGCTCTTTGGTTTGCTCCCCTGACCTGCTGGGGGTGGGGGAGGAGGATTTGGGAGGGGGGGGATGTCCGGCGGCGGGGTTACATTCATCGGGCGGTGCTGGGCGGCACGGCGGGAGCCTCCCTTGCTGTGCTGCGAGGCCGGGGCTCCCAGAGCGTGTTTCTGCTCCTGCTGCTTCACCTGCTGGAGCATTTCCCTCATCTTGCGCTGTGCAGTTATGGAAGATGCACCCAGGTGGGATGCGGGTGGCTTTGCCTGCACAGCGGAGTCCATTCACACCCTGGGCGCTGCTCTGCACGGCCTCCAGAACACACATTTTTAGCTCAATCGAGCCAATCTTCAATTTCAGCACTTGCACAGCTGGGGGGAAGCTACCGAAACACCTTCAGTGCCTCTTGGGGGCACAGAGACCACCCAAAAGAAGAGCAGCAGGTCGCTCGGGTGCTGCTGGGCTCAGCAAGCCCCACACCTTTCCTCGGTGGATGAAAGCGGCCTGGGAATATCAGGTAACGCCACGGCCAAACCGTACCTGACTGGCAAAGAAATGCCCAATGATTTTAACGATGACCTCCTCGTTCTCGTCTGGGGTTTGGTCTCGTGGCACAGTGACTGCCGCGCTGGTTAAGTTTTGCAGTTCATTTACCTGGAGCGAACCACAAGAGGGTGATGCCCTTCCACCCACCCCGGAGCTGCGCTCCTCTCCTGCGGGGGGGACGCCCAGCGCTCGCCTGGCTAGAGAAGCACCGGGGGGGGGGGGGGGGGGGGGGGGGGGGGGGGCGGTGGTTAGGGGGCATCTGAGCTTCCGCATTACACGGGCGTAATTAGTGTGCCATTAACCACCATTAATAACCACTTTGGCTTTGCTAACCAACTGCCCCCACCCCGCTTTAGTGCGGGCTTCGTGATGCACACGCCTCCCTGTGTGGGAGCAGCCAGCCAAGCCGGTTTCAGAGCACCAGAGGTGAGAGGCAGGGAGCTGCCATCCCACTCAGCTCCATCCCCGCCGTGCCTTGGCTGTGCAGAGAGAACTTGGGGGAGCTGCAAAACAGCTCAGCCCGGGCTTATCTCAAGATGGCACAGAACAACCAAAACCAAATGGCCCTTAACAATCAAAATGCCCCGAGTCCCATCCCACCACTCTTCCCGTGACGTTGAGCGCCGGACATCACAAACTGGCAACAGAGACTTCGCTATGGCACCACCAGAGGGAAATATCCCAGACAGTGTAATCCACTCGGGCATAATCCTGCACCCTCACCGAGTCAGGAAATATAAACCGCAGGGTCTGGGGAGACAAATGGGGAATCCTCCAAGGATACAGCTGGCCCCTAGGAGATCCGCCCCCCCATCCAGGACGCTGTACAGGGTAACTTCCCCGGGATGGAGCGACCTCACCTGAGAGAGAGAGGGTAAGTGACTAAGAAACATCCGTACGGTATAGGGCATGCGATTGAGTTTGTGACTGGTGCGCTCTTCTAAGGCATTAATATCTAGCGCCCTCGTGGTTTGCGTTGCTACTTGTCGGGGGCATTTGTAGCTCGCAATAGTGGATCCCGCTAGTTGCTTCTAAACCGCAATAGTGTAATCGCCATCGCACACACAGAACTTGCAATAGTGACGTATTGGACCTGTGAGAGAAGTCCAAAGAAATTGTTAATTTGAACCTCTCAGTGAAGCCCTTTTTCCCGTTTTGTCACACACACAGAGCAGAGGTATTTCTAAGTTTATGCCATTAATGCGCAGAAATGGGCTGCTTGTCCCAAAACAGGAGTGCTCACACCTTAGTTCCAAAAATCTCCACTTTCATTCATTGATTATTACATATTCGAACAATTAATACATATTCCCTGTCATTCCCTCTAATGACTGGTCGAGATTTCTTTGCTTCCCACGTAAAGGAGTGCGCAGACTCTGTCTTTTTTTTCCTTCTTTTGAGTAGGTGGTACCGTTTGGGGAGGTGGTCAATGAGTGGGTGGTCACCATCTCCCCCTGCCGGAACTCCCTTTTACCTGCTTTTCCTCTCATCTTGGCACTTCCGAGTGGTTTTCGGGGTTTGCTGACCAGGCCTACAGTTCATGGCTCTCTCGACAGGAACCCCCTGCTTCTCAACAGTGCTCCATCGCCTGCTGGGTAGTTCCTTAACTGAACCATAGATAAATCGTGTCCAGTAACTATTTCTCTATGTGAAGATGAGGTCAAGAAATAGCGTTGGGGCAGTAGAGAGGACTTGAGCAGCAGCACGTTTCCTTTGTTGCTTCAATGACATTTAATTTTCCTAGTTGATGTCCGTTTTACTACAACAATTCCCCCCTTTGAGATTTATCCAAGTCTTTCTGTACTTGGATGAGCCTCATTTTCTATCCCGTATCACTAATACATAAGATTGAGATAATTGCTTGATAGCGAGACTCTTAAGACATTCGAACAAAACTCACTATGATGACAAAAACCTTTGCAGCCATCCGGTCAGGGAAAACTCCAATGTCATTCCCTGGACTAATCCAACTGCCATTTTCACTGCCGAAAGCCGCGTTATTTGTGCAATCAAACACCGATGGGCGCTACAGTGCAGCACGAAAGGCCAACGCCGACTCTGGCGGATAACCGAGAGGCTTCGCGGCCATCCAACGCCTTCACCCACCCCAATCCTGCTGATGGCTCTGCCACGGTGGTGCCACAGTGCTTTCCAGTGGGAAAACCAACCAGGGAACAGCACCACGCGGCGCGGACCCAGGTTCTCCTTCACTTTGCACCACCAACCGTGTGGAACGGGTTTTGACGGCTTCAGTTATTTACAGCACAAACCCAGCAAGAGCAGCCCCAGGACTGGAACGTTCAACAACCCAATGTAATAAATTAAGGAGAACAACACATAACCCCCCCCACTTACTCCTATAACAAGATAAACATCCTGACTCGTACCAGAACAACAAACCTCACTCCTATCAGAAGAACACTAAAGCCTAAAACTAAGACCTAAAGGATGGCTAGCTAAGACCTAAAACCTACACGGGACTATTACCTAAGGGGGAAACACTATTAAATATGATAACTCTTTCTCTGCCATTCTCATCTTGTGGGTCTTTCGTGAGTGGGGGCGACCTCGTGGTGGTGGACCCTCCGCAGAGCTCAGGTGCTGCCGGAGGCGAGAGATGGTGGGTGGGTTTTCCCAGAGCATGAAAGGTACCTGGTTGCCGGGCTGAACCGGCAGTTGCCCAGTTGCCAACTAGAGGCGGTCACCCTCTGGGCTTCTGCCGGCTTCGCCGCCCTTTAAAGACTCCTCTGGGGCCTTCCGATCCTCCTGCAGGCGATGGTATTTCACGTGCGCATTCCTCCCGTTGACTGTCCCAAACACCCTGGAAGGGAGAAAACAAACAGGGATTTTGAATTCCTTTTTTTTTTTTTTTTTAAAAAAAAAATAATCATTAGATGACATTTCATTATTTCTACTTTTGTGAGCTTCTGGTCTGTTTTGCTGCGTGGTGCCATACAGCTTGTGCCAGTACCCCCGGGTGGGTGGGACCTCGGTGGTTAAACACGGCAGATCATTAGGGATTAAAATAAGAGAAGTAACGGCGAGACGGCTTAAAATCGGGTCAGACTGAAACTCAAGTGGCTCTGCGTGGCACAAGCGACTGTAGCGCGGGAGCCCTCGGGCCGCAAACCGCAAGAAGGAACTTCAGCGGAACCTTTTTCTCAGCCAAAAAAAACGAGAAACGCTGGGATTCTCGCCCGAGGAGATGAACCGCCCCAGGCCTGTAATGGGAGGAAAGGGCCTTCAAAGGGAGAGAGAGAGAGAGAGACCCTTGTGGCTGCAGTCAGCGGGAGACGGAGGAGCTCCGAGTGCGGAGGAGATGGGAAGAGGATGGAAATGCCGAGTCTCCATCGGTTTGAGCCCAAAGCAGCGGGTTTTGAGAATTAAAAACGAGCGGCTCACCTTCCACACTGCCCGCAGGGAAACCCAGCCACATCGCCTGCGCCTCCAGCCCCGCACGGAGCGTCCCCGGAATGGCGGGAGGGACTGCCTGTGCCACGGGGCGTCTTTTCGCTTCTCTTCTGCTTCTTGGTGAGCTTTTCATTGGGCCCGAGCCGGCGCCTCTTCTTCGGGCTGCAACCAGCCTGTAAAGCAGACAGCCTGTGCTCATTTCTCCTTCTCCTCAGCAAGGGGGACAGCTAAAGCGAAAAACTGGCTGGAAACATCCCCAGACGGCCGAGGCAGTGAGGGGTCTATTTGTGTGCCGGGTGGAACGTGTTCTATCAGCCCCAGCCTGCCCCGGTGAGCTCCTCCGAACACTAAAACAGCCCAAACAATGCTGAAACTCGGCGGGGAGGATGGGGTGCAAAGACAGATGGTGAAAGAAAAACCGTATTATTTCTACCGTCCTCAGCGGAACAGCACTTTCCTCCACAAAAGTCTGTAAAATGGGTTTAAAACGTAGAATTACTGAGCACTGAAGGGACATGGTTACCCGGTGTCTACCACCAAAAAAAACCCTAAATAATATGTGTTTCTGTGAGCCAAAGTCCCATTTCCTGGCAAGGAAGGTTTTGGCAACACCCGCACAGAGGTGGGTCACCAACAGTTCCTTTGACGGAGCACTGGGACGTTACGAAACATCCCCAAAAATCATCATCAGCAAGTTTAACACGAAGTGGATCGTTTCCCAGAGCCTGGGACAAAGGGTTCATGGAGGAGCGGCATCTCGCACCCACCCCCGGCAGTTTTCCTACCTTCTCTTCGGCCTCCTCCACCTCATCCGTGCCTCGCTGCAGCCTTTTGGCTGTCCACCCTGGTCGGGTGGCGCCAAACCTGACGTGTTTTTTCCAGGTGTAGTAATATTCCACACACTGGGCCACGGTCTTCGTCTGAATCTGTCGGGAGAAAACCAGAAGCGATCGATGAGGGAAATACCACAGGAAAACAATGAAGGCACAGACCCAGGACGGATCTATCCAGCACTGTTTGTCCTCCCCTGTGTCTGCAGTTCCCACAGCGCAACGCACGGGTGAGATCAGGCCGAAAACGAGCCCCCTTCTTCTGAAAGGGCCGTAAAGAAGCCTTGGGAGGGCAGAACTGTACGTTTCGTGCCGATGGTCAGCGGAACGTGTCAGTGTTCTTCTAGTATTTCCTGTATTTTGTACTGGAGAGATTAAATATTCGCTTGATATTCGGGCAAATTCGGTAGACATTAGAGCCAATTATGTCTTGTACCGGTATCTTTTTGGAATGAAGCGGCATCCCAAGGACAGGATTACAATGCACCATTCAAAAGACGACTTTTCTGGGTTAAAACTCCCCTCCACGCTACCAACCCGTGACCCGCCTCGGTCTAACGGCTTTACCTTCTTCTGGATCAGGTGGAAATTCTTCTTATGCACATAAAAAGCCTCTTTAAACAACTGCTCCTCCAGGGGCGTCCAAGTGTCTGAGCCTGAGAAGAAACAGCCACGTGCAAACGATTAGACCCCTTGCAACCTCACGGAAACGCGCACGATGTATTCGTCACGCGTCCACATGTCTCCTCCTTCGGAAAGCAATTAGCCAACACCGCAGGCAGTTTGTTAGCACGAGCAGTTATGGCTGCCAGCAGAGCAAACCCTGCACGCAGTAAAGCCGGGGCGCGAGGGAAAGGAGGAGCGTTGGGCGGCGTGGGGTGTCACCGCAAGGGACAGCAGCAGGCTAGAACACAGGGACGAGGCATTCCCCGTGCCAAAAGGCCCCCAGAACAGATTAAAAAGACTACTTCCCTGCCCCAAAGAACACGAACCGCTGCTCGCACGTTTCTAAAAATCACTTCTTTCAATCAGAACAAAGGGAACGGCAGTACCCGCTCGCATTCCCGGAGAAGCAACAAGCTCTGCTTCCACTTTACCTGCGTAATGATAATCAGCCAGGGGATGGGATTCAGGTCGCTGGGGTGCCCCAGACTGCAACATCTCCAGACCCTCCTGCGGGAGTTCAGAGAACAAGACTTAGATACCCCCTCAGCAGGGGCCAAAAGATCAACTCTTCAGCCCACTGTGGGAAGATGGTACTCAGTCGACGCTCAGCAACAGCGTGTCGGGGTCACCTCCACCCACGGCAGTTGATGAGAATATTTCCTAGTCCAGTAGGAATTCGAAAAGAGCTGCTTCTTACCAGAGCTTCATGCAGGCGGTGCAAGGCGTGCTCCAGGTTGGCTCTTCCCCCCGGCATGACATTGGAGCAGGCGAAGTTGAGCAGATTTGTCACTAGAAATGCAACAAAAACCAACAGAAAGTCAGCTTTCGTCAAGAAAGGAGAAAAAGTGCGATACAAGGCAGAGGGCAAACAGAGCAGACAGACTGGAGACCCAGAAAAGGCATCGAAAAAAAGGCAGGTTATCCGGTATCGCTTTCTCTCCCTTCAGAGCAGCTTTGGGACCGGTAGCTCCAGAGACAGATCTCCCCTCTCCCGAGGTCGCTGCAGCTGACGTGGGACAGCTACAAACGCCCCTGACCGTCTCTCCCAGAGGACGCGACTCAGAGCACCACCGGTTGTTATCTGTTCACTGTCCCACCAGATCTGAGCCACCCTCGGGTGCTACCAGCCACGAATGCTGTCAAGGAAAAGAGGGAGAGGGTCCCAACGGACAAACAGCTGCTGTGAAAACGTGCAGTTTTCGACCCTTAGTATCTCGGGGGGGACCTGGGAAGAAAAGCGTTAAGAGAAACCTCTGTCCTGTGTTTCCGGGTTCGTTGCGATGTCTCCCCAGGGCTTCCACACTAGCGACGCTCCCTCCTCCTCCTCCTCCTCCAACCGGGATCTGTCCTGGAGGTCTGGGATCTCCGCCTGAAATTCACTGCCGACGTTGACGTGTCTGAAATTGTTAAGGCAGAGGAGGTGAGGAAGGAGAGCTGGGAACAGCACGCTAGCACGCACCCGCTTCGAAGGAGGGGACGTGTCAGGTACGGCAGTTATTTCCCAGCACAGCGTCACCAACTGCCCTCTAACAACTCCCACAGCCCCTTCTCGCCACCAACAGCATTACCGTTCCACCACGTGAGCCCTTTTGCGCCCCATCGGGCAAGAAAATTGCCGCTTCCTTCCTCAAACGCTGAGCAAACTGGCGAGGTTCACTCTGAGACCGACAGCCAGCAGCAGAAGAGCTGCGACGGTGGGCCAAGACCACCGTTGGAATGTTGTGTAGAACGCGGGAGGCCGGCAACCGGCATCATGAGGTCAGCCTGAGTGGCAAGCCCAGCCTGGGCTAGCACTGGCCATTTCTGGCAAGCACAGGGGTATACTCCAGCCAAAATAACCCCTCTGTTACCCTCTGCAGCGCTGCGGGGCAGTGGGAGAACTGGCCAAGCCATGGGGAGCAGGTCAACAGCAACAGCAAGGACTGGCAGAGCCCCGGTGCCGAACCAACCGTGCACCCGCTCCTCAGCCCCCTTTCCCCAGGGTTTGCGGTTATTCTGACCGCTGGGCCGGAACTCACGGCCCAACGCTGATTTCAGGGTTATCCTTCTTCGGCTAAACCCAAAGTCCCCATCCATTCTGCCCAAAAGATGTATAGAAAAAACAGCACAAGTTAAAATCATTGAGATCATCCTTTAGCCTTCCTCACCACCCTCATCATCACACACCGCTCCCCATTCTCCCAGAATTTCCCTCCTTTCGGGGAAACTGCTCACTGGACACGGAAACTGTGGAGATGGACCCTCTGGATCTCCTGGCACAGCTGCCCCTCACCCTGCTCAGAGTTGGCCCCACAGGGATCAAACCGTTCAGGGCTTTTTCCAAGCCAAAGCCAGGAGCGGAGCAAAACCCCCGTGGGTTGTTTCCATCCCCTCTGCCACAACAGCAATCCCAAAGGAGAAAGGCACCTCCTTTTTCACTTTTCCAGACTTTCATTAAAAGGAGGAACCTCTGAACAACGTAATTTAATTACCGTCAACGTTGGATCCGCGCTCACATTCCTGCGTAGAGCTCACTGCCTGTCTAGCTGGGAAATCTCTGCCGCTCATTTAGTGGCAAAAGGTGGAAACTGGAGAAAAATCTCCAGCGCGACATCAATCCCCGGCATTATCACGATACAGCCTAAAATCAGAAATGCGGTTAAGATCCCTTCTCCTGTGAGCGGCTATGTGAATTGTACCCGTTGACAGATGCATACAAATATTCATTTCAAAGTTACAGACATCACGTTTTAACCGCTACACCAAAAAAGAATGACCTGCATTAAAAACTCCAGGAGCGTTTTCTTTCCATAACACGCTGGAATTTCTGAAAAATCCATTTCCTGCACGGAAAAACATGTTGTTTGTGGATAACAAATGGCAAACTCAGCGTTTGGGGAAGGTGAGCTCCCAAGTGCTGCGGATCCATCTCTCCATCTGGAAGACAGCAAAGGCAGTCAAAGCTCCCCAGCACAGCATCCTTACTGCCTCCCCTTTCCTACAGCCCAGGAGATCCTCGGAGCCTTCCCACAGGGAAAGGGAGGAGCGGACTGATCACCAAGGCTGGCTGGACCAGGTCACCATTGTCACCACATTCGTTTGTTGCCAAAGAACGATGAAATTCGTCCACCTAACGATATAGCAGGTCCCTTCCCTGCCATGGTTCCAGCGCTGGAGGAAAGGTGCCTCTCCCGAGGCCGCATTGGGACGGCACTGCTGCACAGAAGGATAGAGATTTTTAAATCTCTTTATTTCTTCCAGGGAAAAACTTGCTTTCTCACTCAGTAAAGGACAAGCTCCCCAGGCCGGGCAGGAAGGCGGCACAGCCACAATTTACTTACCGAGAAACGTGCAGAGGGCTGTGTGGTCCCTGTGCCCAAGGAAAGCGGCCATTGCCAAAGCAGAGGGAAGGACGTGTCTCACCTTCAGCACAGAGAACCGATTCACAGACTCACTCTGAAAAAAAAAAAAAGCATTAACCACAAAATTAGCTAATGGCTTCCCAAACCTGAATTCAGGGCCTCCCTCCGTGATTATAAAGTAATAATGGTCTTAACAGGCAGGCAGCTCACCAGGAATGAGATGGAGAGTGACCCCCATATTCCCCTGGAAACCCTTCGATGAGGCAAATCCCTGAACGCCCTCCCAGATTGTCAGTTCTTTACCTCCACGAGGAACTCGTGGCCTTTTATTGTCATAGTATGTGACCAGAACAAGCCCCGCCATTCCTTATTCCAGCCTTAACAGCCTTCAGCGTTTCACTCCTGTCACCTCCCTGTCCCACTTCCGTCCCTGCACAATTTTTAAGATGGTGACTGAGAAATTAGGTCTTGTGGTTCCCATTGAAACACCCATTAATTCATACAACCAAAAGCTAGGCAAATGAAAAGGCCGTGTTAAACCTCAGCCCCCAGGGAAAAGAAATGTGCCCGACGAGGTGCTAAAAGGCGCTCTGGCAAAACACCCCCCTCTCCAAACTGCAGTTTGCTCCAGGAAACTGACAAGTTTTCTTCCTCTGCGGCCTTAGCGAGGCTGTAGATTTTCCCACCCTGCAGGGAAAGAAACAATCCTCAAAAGCAGATGTTATTCTGCCTGCAAGGAAAGCTTTAAAATATTTTTCTTTTTTTAAAGGCAGAATGCCTAAACGGAACATCCGAGCTGGTTTCTGCATGAAAATAACACTTTGCACTTGCACAGCAAAGCAACGCTCATTAACCAATCTCGTAAATCTTCGCAGGCATTAAGAAACACTCCACGTAACACACATGCGTGCACCCTGTAAGCACACGTGCAAAGAGGAATCCCCGTTTACGCACCCCGGCTATATCAAACCGCACTATTTCCCTCACAAGCTGTGATGGAAATGGGCCACGCTCCCATTCCTTGGCTCCAGAGCTCCGGCGATGCCGGGATCATGCCGACCCTCAGCCGCTGCGGGCATCAGCTCTGCTAACACCCCGCTGACGGGTCAGTGACAGGAATCTGGGAGCAGGAAGGGGATTGTACCACACAGGCTCCCCAAAATCCCCCGCAGTTAAGAGGAATGCAAATCTCAGGCTCCCCTAAGCCAACACATTTCTCACCGTGACCGCCGCACTAACACCCAGAGCAGTTTTTAAGCAGCATGCACCAGGTTTAACCTCCACGCCTGAGAAAGTCCCTGTCCTGAGGGCTGCCGGTCCCCTTGGCCCAATGCAGGAGGCAGCAGCAAACCCCTCCAGACAGGGCAAGAGGTGCTTCTAAGAGTGACATCCAGCTAATAACCAAAAAGCACTTAAACCAATCCCAAACTTTGGAGACATTTAGTCTCGGGCCGGCAGCAGCATGTTGCTCAGTAAGGCACACTTCCACGACTCCCCTCAATTAACCATCACCTCCAGAGCGCGACCTCTGAAGGTGAGAAGTTCCTTTAGGTTGACTCTTGACGTCCCTTTCCCTCCCACAGGCAACGAGACCCCAAGTATTTCCACTTGAGAGTGCAGTTCCCCTTCCACGGGCACCCAGCTCGCTCTGCGGTTTTGGATTATCACCGACCTCTGTGCCAGCTCCACCAAGAAGCCAGGTGAGAGGCTCCGAATCACGTTACTAAAGATCCCAAGGCTTGACCTTGTTCCATTTATTTCTAAACCTTTGGCCCTGGATCAATGAGTTCATTGTTTTCAGGGAGTTCCAGATGTAAGCGCTGAGTACTGTTATTGGTGAATCCAGAACTGTCAACAGTGATAAAAAACAGAGCGCAGGAAGACAGTAAGGCCTCCGAGTCCCAAACTCAAATAACAGATGGCTAAAAGGGAAGGAGGAGCACGTAGACATACTCGAATCCTGCTGAAAATAGTCAGCCATGGCCAACAGGAGCCGAGGAGGCAGTGGCCGTGGCCACCTGGCTCGGGGGAGCCGCGCAGCTCAGCACGTATTTCGAGAGCTTTTCAGAACAAGTAATAAAAGCTTGACAGCAGCAGGGAGTGCGGGAGTCGCGGCAGCAGTTGCATCGATAAGCAATCTGCGCAACAGTTCCTAAAACAGGGGCTGCCCACAATCAGAAGTTGACTCTTTGGTACAAACTCCCTCCACACCAGTCATCACACAGGGGAAAAAAAACAACCAAGCTATTGTAGGGCTCAGTATTACCCATTTCTCTGCAGCTGGACAGAAATACACACTTCTGCGGCTTTTCCCACACTGGAAAATTCAAAGCACCCAAACAGGGCGCGCTTTTAGAGCCATCAGCAATTAAGTTCTCTGTCCCCTCCAGAAAAGCCTTTTCCTAAAGGCGTTCTCCTCCCAAGGGCAGACCCACAAAAAGAAGCCCTCTCTGCTTAATCCATTTCACAGAGAATTTGAAATGCAAACAAGAATTAAACAGGACGTCTTTTCCCCGCTTCAGGGAAAGCCACTAATATAGACCTTGGCAACATATTTAGCAAATCTATCATTGTAATGCCTTTGCATTGCCCATTTCCACCTGGAGAGCAGGCTGAAAGGACTCATAAAAAAACCTCAAACCAACCACAAAACATATTCCTGTCTAGGGGGTAATTTTATGAAACGATTTGAACACCTTAACGATTTGAACATCTTTTTACAGGTACAAGGCAACAAGAAACATTCTCGAGGTGAAAAAAAAACAAACCACCTATTCACCTCTTTACCCCAAAGATCTTTTCACCACACGGATTCCACCACCAATACACAGCTGCTAAATATCCCTGGCTGCTGCCGATCCGTAAGAAACCCTTCAAAATACAAGAGAACGCTGAGCCCAGCGCGCTGACGGTGCTGCCAGGGCTGTGAGTCGGAGCCCCTGAGGACGGAGTCGCAGCCCCTGAGGTTGAAATCAGCCCCACACTTAGGCACAACCCAGGGTTTTAAGCCTCACTACAAACCAGCCCCCCGCTTTTCAAGAAAAACAGGGAGATTCACCTCAAAATAAACCACGTTCTCGACGCCAAAGGGGCGCTGGTCCATGGCCGCCGCCGCCCTTAGGGCCAGTTCCATGGGGCTTCGCTTGACCTGGAGCAGAACTCGCGGGCGTGAGGACAACGAGCCCCCTACACAAAATCTGAAAAAAAGGAAAAGTTCAATAAGATTTGCTGTTACTCACCCACCAAAGCCTAACCACTACAACTGGCCCTTTCACAACCATGCCTGATGGCAGAAGAAAACTGAAATATCCCAATTCCCGCTTCAAACACAAGGCGTGGAGCTGCCCAGACCCCACGTGTGGGCTGGGAAGACAGGGGGCTCTACTCAAAACCCGCAGGAAGAGAAAGGGCAGGAGTGTTTCCCCAGCCCTGGAAGAGCTGTGGGGAGAAGGTGGGAGGGAGGAAAAGGCTGCCCAGGAGTGGGGTAGGGGGAAGGAGAGGGCTCCATCCATGGGGGAAACGCCGTTCCTGGCCACACAGGCGGCTGTGGGACCACCCTGGGGATGGATTTGGGGGCTCTCCCTGAGGGAAACACTGCTCCCAGCCATGCAGAAGGCTGTGGGACCACCCTGGGGATAGGTTTGGGGATGAGGGGGGATCTATCCCTGAGGGAATCACTGCTCCCAGCCATGCAGGAGGCTGTAGGGCAATGACAGAGATGGATTTGGGGGCTCTCCCTGAAGGAAACCCCATTCCCGGACACACAGGAGGCTGTGGGGCCGCCCAGGGGACAGATTTGGGGGCTCCCCCTGAGGAGAGCCTGTGGGGAGGAGGGAGGCGGGGGCCGCCCCAGGGCCGGGGCCACTCCTGGAAGGGGAGGGGGGGATCTCCAGCCGCCCACGCGGGGCTGCCCGAAGCCTGAGGAGATGAAAAGAAGAGGAAAAAAAATTCCCTCCCCGCCATCGCCTCTCACAGCCCCGGCCCTCCCCGCCGCGCCTCATGGCGGCTGTGTGCGGTGTCACCTGAGCGGGGGGCGGGGGCTGAGGCAGGAAAAGGCGAGAGGGGAAGGGAAGGGCCATTTTGAATGGGAGGAGAAGGGAAGGGGGGGCGAAAGATGGGGGGAGGGGGAGGAGAGAGGAGGAGAGAGGAAGGGAGGATGGTGGGGGGGGTGGGAGCGAGTGTGTGAGGGGAATAGGTGTTGCGTGAGGGGGGAGCGAGGGGGGAATGGCTTTTCGGGAGAGGGAGGTTTGCAGGGCTGTGAGGTGCCTGTGAGAGAGGAGGCCCCGGAGGGAGGTGAGTGGAAAGGGCTGTGTGTGGAAAGAAAAGCTTTAAGGACAGGCTGGGCTGGGGAAAGGCGGTGGGCCCCGAGGGAGGGCTTGGGGAGCGGGGCTAGAAGCGTGGGTTTGGGGCAAAACTCTGGGAAAGAAACTGCAGGACAGGGCCAATCTGAGTATACAGTTTTAGCGAAGCTTCAAGCAAAGGGGGACCAAAGGTGCCTCTTGTCCTTTTGTGGGCTGGTTTTGTCTACGTTATTCATGCGAGTGGATTTTTGCCACACGGGATGGGAACGTTCGCTTCCCGGGATAGCTGATGCCCCTGGATAACCACTGCCCGCGAAGCACTGCGAAACCCCGTGTTCAAAAATGAGAACAAAGGCCGGGTTTTGCCTTTCAGAAGGATCTCTAAGCACTGTCTCCACGTTATTTTCAGTACCTTTCTGGTTGTTTTCTTTCCCCCCATCCCCGTGATGTCCGTCGGGGGGGCTGGCGGAGCTCTGCAGACGGCTGTCCGGCTCATTTTGGGGAAGGCTGGGCTGGTTTCGGGGGGTCCCGGCGCATTTAGGGAAGCGCTGGGCTGGTTTCGGCCTCGCACTGCCCGGGGCGGAGAGAAGCGGTGGTGCGGTGATGAGGGCGGGGGCGGTGCTGGGGGGCGTGGCCCGGGTTTGCCCTTCGGCGCATGCGCGGTTGGCGGACGCGAAGGGGAGCACTTCCGGTGTGCGTCGGCGGTCGGGAGCTGCGATGGTCGGTACCGGTCGAGACGGTAGCCGGTCGGACCGGGGCCGAGGGGGGCGAGAGCGGGAGCGAGAGCGAGAGCGAGAGCGGGAGCGAGAGCGAGAGCGAGAGCGTGCGCGGGCGGGGCGGCGGCAGCGGCAGCGGCAGCGGCAGGGGCAGGAGCGGAGGTGTCCAGGGCCAGTTCGGGGGATTTGTGGGTTGGCGGGACCGGGCTGGGGGGCTCGGGGGGTGGGCTGGGCCTCTTTGGGGGGGGCAGAGCTGACTGGGGCGTCCCCGGAGGGAACAGGGCCGATTCCGGCCCCCCGTCCCCCGCTGCCGCCCCCTCACCCCCCGCTCGCTCCCCGCAGGTGGCGGCAGCCCCGGCCGCAGCGCAGGGTGCCCGGGGCCGGCCTGGCCGGGCGCTTGGCTCCGCTCTGGGCTCCGCTCTCAGCCCCCCCCGGCCGGTCAGCCCGGCCGTGCCCCCTTCGCCCGCCTCCAGCCCACGGCCGAGTCCCCCCAGGTACCCCCGAGATGGGGTGGGGGGTGTCAGCGCTGGGCCCCCTGAAGCGGGGGTGGGTGTTGGGCACGGGCATTGCTGGGAGCCCGTGGGCAGCCCTGGGACCCCCTTAAAGCCCACGGAGAGCCCCGGGGCCCCCTTGTTTCCCCCAAAGCCGACGGGGAGCCGTAGCTGTGGAGTCAGCTTAAGGAGTCTGCCCTAAGGACTGCTGCTTTTTGGAGCTTTGGGGGGGAGGCAGGGTTGTCGGTGTGGGGAGTGGAGATGTGTGGGAGGAGTCCCGTGTCTTTGGGGAGCTTTGGGGGTGTTGGGCAGATTTGGGGGAGTGGGGGAGGGGTCCCCTCACTTGGAGCTTCCTGGTGACTGTGGGAGGCAGCGGGCAAGGGGGAAGGCAATAGAGTGGGTTGCTGTACTTCAGTCCTTGGTTGAGAGTCAGCGACTCTGCTCCCTTGCTGCTCAGCAGACTATTGGCTCCGTGGGGCTCTTTCTCCAGGCAGGCTATGACTACAGAAACGGCCCCACTTCCTCGGAAGAGTTGTTAGCGGTGACATCTCCTGGGAACATACTGCCTGACGTTGGATAGACCTGGCACCACGCAGCAGCTCAGAGCTCCACAGCGTATGCTTCCACGCTCAGTTCCGTTCCCTGCCTGGGAACCCACTCTTTCTCGGTCCCTGCTGGCAGCTCCTGTGGAGGCTCCTGGCTGAGGACCAGCCCCAGTTTCCCCACTGCCCCACCAGCAGCCATGGGAGAGCGGGGGTGTCCTGAGTGTGTGAGCACCACTGGCTCTGTTGCTGCACTGGGCCAGGGCTCCAGGAAGTGGTAGAGGGATCTCTGGGAAGAGGAGCTGCTCCTCAACAGGCTGCTGCAGTCCTCCGAGTTGGCCAGCGAGCACAGGCTGCAGGGGCTCTTGGGGTGGCCCTCGGGGGGCCCAGGAGCCCGGGGGGTGCCTGGACCAGAAGGAGCTGTCCCCACTGATAGGACCTATAGGCAGCAGAGGAGGGCAGGGGGACCTGGGGGCTTGGGGGGGGGGCAGGGGGTAGAGAGAGGCATCACTGCTTCGATGGTATATGGTTGGCAGGGAGCCCAGTGGGTGCTGCCTCCTCGGTTGACCTGCAGAGGAGGAGAGAGAAGAGAGCCCGCTATACCCTGTGTCCTCTATCGGGGCCCGTGGGCAGCACCCCCTCCTCAGCAGGCGGGCAGGGCTGCCCAGCGCAGGCAGGGCAGGGCACAGGCTGAGGGTCTGGGGCAGGATATGGGGGTCTACCCCACACTGCCTGCTTCTCCTGTGTTGACTTGAGTTCCGTTCCTTCATCCGGTAGCCGAGAAGCTGCTGAGGGAGGGGACGGAGTCCTCCTCCCATCCCGCGGCTGGGGCTGTGCCCCCCTCAGTGCCCGACCCAGTGGGACAGGCTGGCACTGCGGGCACCCACCAACCTGGGGGGTGATGGTGTCGGGGGAGCTGGGTGGGCTGGAGAAAGGGAGGAAGCACCTCTTGAAACCAGCTCGGCCCTCTCCAGCCACAAAACCCTCCCCAGAGGCACCAGAGGGGACCCCCAGATCCTTGAAAAACTGCCCCAGACTCCCTCTGGCCTGCAAGAGTCCCCCCCAGGACCCCATAAGAGCAGCCCAGGACCCCTTACGGACACCCCAGTGGTGTCCCAAATCTGGGTTCTTTACCTGCTGGGCAAGCCAGTAACACACTGTGTGGGAGCAGCCAGCCAAGCCGGTTTCAGAGCACCAGAGGTGAGAGGCAGGGAGCTGCCATCCCACTCAGCTCCATCTCCGCCGTGCCTTGGCTGTGCAGAGAGAACTTGGGGGGAGCTGCAAAACAGCTCAGCCCGGGCTTATCTCAAGATGGCGCAGAACAACCAAAACCAAATGGCCCTTAACAATCAAAATGCCCCGAGTCCCATCCCACCACTCTTCCCGTGACGTTGAGCGCCGGACATCACAAACTGGCAACAGAGACTTCGCTATGGCACCACCAGAGGGAAATATCCCAGACAGTGTAATCCACTCGGGCATAATCCTGCACCCTCACCGAGTCAGGAAATATAAACCGCGGGGTCTGGGGAGACAAATGGGGAATCCTCCAAGGATACAGCTGGCCCCTAGGAGATCCGCCCCCCCCATCCAGGACGCTGTACAGGGTAACTTCCCCGGGATGGAGCGACCTCACCTGAGAGAGAGAGGGTAAGTGACTAAGAAACATCCGTACGGTATAGGGCATGCGATTGAGTTTGTGACTGGTGCACTCTTCTAAGGCATTAATATCTAGCGCCCTCGTGGTTTGTGTTGGTACTTGTCGGGGGCATTTGTAGCTCGCAATAGTGGATCCCGCTAATTGCTTCTAAACCGCAATAGTGTAATCGCCATCGCGCACACAGAACTTGCAATAGTGACGTATTGGGCCCGTGACCGAAGTCCAAAGAAATTATTAATTTGAACCTCTCAGTGAAGCCCTTTTTCCCGTTTCGTCACACTCCCCGAGCCACTGGGTAAAGCGACACCTGGCAAAAAAAACACCACCACCTCAAAAAAACCACCACCACCCCAAAAAAACCCCACACGACACCCCCCACTCCCACCCACCCCTTCTCCCCCCATCACAGCCATGGGGCAAACTCCCACCACCACCACCCCCCAATCTCAGCTCGGCTGTGACCCCCCGAAGACACTGGAACGAGAGCAACGGAGAGCGAGCTCAGGCTCTTGTGAGTTTGGTTTTTGATGTTGTCGTTGGGTGGGTTTCGGTTGTTTTTTTCACAGAACACTTTGCAGTGTGGTGTCACAGCCCCCGGGGCCGGCGCTGGCACCGCCACCTCACCCCCCCGGTTCTCGTCCCTCGTCTTGCCCGAGGGCTTTCACCCCTTTCCTTGCTTGGTTTGGTTGTTTGTTTTTTCCTTTCTACCTTTCTTTTTTTTTATATTTGGGGTTTTTGTTTCCTTTTCCTTTTTTTTTCTCTTCCCCCCCCTTTTTTCCTTTTCCCTTTTTTTCTTTTTCCCCCTTTTTTCTTCCCCCCCTTTTATCTCTTTTTCTCTTTGTTCTTCTTTCCCCTCTTTTTTTTTCGCCCCCATTTTTTTCTTTTGGTTTTTTTCTTTTTCTCTCTTTAAACATCTCTCAAGCTTTCTCCAAAGGAACGGCCCCTGGCTCTCAGCCAGCAGAAGGAGACTATGGAAGAGCTCTGGCACCCATGGGATTGCTTTCCTTCTCCCGCCTCGCACTCAGTAGAGAGCGTGTTTTCCAAGTCTTTTTTTTTTTTTTTTTTAAGAAAATAAACAAAAATAATGCTCCAGCTATCAGTTTTGTAAGGCACAAAAAAT
This sequence comes from Vanellus vanellus, assembly GCF_965231255.1. Taxonomy (NCBI): domain Eukaryota; kingdom Metazoa; phylum Chordata; class Aves; order Charadriiformes; family Charadriidae; genus Vanellus; species Vanellus vanellus. The sequence goes on from NW_028128833.1 coordinate 894,044, forward strand.
CTCTAAAAGGAACAGAAGCGCAATGTGCTGAGGTATGAAAGCCTGAGGTAGTTTTTGTGTGTGGATGTGTGTGTGTCATCGGGGGTTGGGGGTTGTGTGTGTGTTACTTTTGAAACTAAAAAAAAAATTAATATTTTTGCTAGTGTTGGGTTTTTTTTTCCCCCAGCCCTGGGCTGACAACCTCTTGGAAATCTGTTTTTCCCCCCCTGCCCCTCTTTCCCCCCTTCTCTCCTTGCAACCGGGATCTTTCCGCAAAGCGTTTACGGCCGAGCACAGCCTTTCCTTTAACCTCTAGAAAAGCCGGCTTGTGCTAAAAAACAAACATCCCCCTCCCGCCCCCACCCCCTCTGAAATGAAATAAATAAATAAATAAAATAAAGTCCTTACAAAACTTAAAAATCACCATTTGTTTCGTTATCGTTACATTAATTCTAAAAACTGATGAGCCGCTGCGCTGTGTGCCGCAGCCCAACCTCCCCCCCTCAACGCTGGGCGAGCTCCTCTGGCCGTGCCTGGGATGAAAACCGGTGGCTTTTAGGAAATAAAAAATTAAGAAAAAAAAAAAGAATAATAAAACCTCTCTCTCTCTCTCTGCCTCTGTTAGTCCAACGAAAGGGATAGCGTCGGGAGGCGAGGGAGGAGGAAGGGGGAGGCTGTGGGATGGAGAGAGCCCTCCCCGTACCCCTCAGCTGTGCATCCTCGCAGCGCCGCGGGGAATGGGGGTGGGGGGGTCTGTGTGGGGGTCTTTGGTTTGCACAGGGTGGCCGTGGTGGGGGCTCAGCCCCATCCTTACAGTGCTGGGGCGCACGGGGCTACCAGGCACAGGGTCCCTCCCCCAGTGAGGTGCTTTGGTGCGTTGAGGTGTTAGATGGGGTGGCACAGCCCCTGCCCGCCCCGGGAGGGGGGACACCACCTCTCCGGTGGCACTGGATGGGTGGGAGGGAGGGAGGGAGCAGAGCTCTGGGAGCCATGGAGAAAGGCGTGGGGGTGTCCCTCATCGTGGCAGCCCCCAGCAGCCCTACCCCGCCACCCGGCCACCCCAAGGGACACCCAAGCCCCATCTTGGTCCTCTCCCCGTTGGGTGACGCCCTTCCACCCACCCCGGAGGTGCACTCCTCTCCTGTGGGGGGGACGCCCAGCGCTCGCCTGGCTAGAGAAGCACCGGGGGGGGGTGGTTAGGGGGCATCTGAGCTTCCCCATTACACCGGCCTAATTACTGTGCTGTTGAAACCCCCACAGCACATCCCCCACTCCCCACCCACCCCTTCTCCCCCCATCACAGCCATGGGGCAAACTCCCACCACCCCCACCCCCCAATCTCAGCTCGGCCGTGACCCCCCCGAGACACTGGAAAGAGAGCAACGGAGAGCGAGCTCAGGCTCGTGTGAGCTGGAGAGATTTCTCTTTGGGTTTTGATGTTGTCGTTGGGTGGGATTTGGTTGGGGTTTTTTCACAGAACACTTTGCAGTAGAGGACAAAAACATGGTGTCGCAGCCCCCGGGGCCGCCGCTGGCACCGCCACCTCCCCCCACGGCCCCCCCCCCCCTCCCCCGGCTCCTGTCCCTCCTCCTGCCCCGCGGCTGTTCCCACTTTCCTTCCTTGGTTTGTTTGTTTTTTTTTTTTTCTTTTCTACCTTTATTTTTTAATATGTGGGGTTTTCTTCTTTCTCCCTTTTGTTTTTCGCTTCCCCCTCCTTTTTTCTCTTTTTTCCCTTTTTTTCTTTTTCCCTTTTTTTTGCCTTTTCCCCCTTTTTTCTGTTTCTCCTTTTCCCCGTTTTACTTTTTCTCTTTTTTTACTTTTTTCCTCTTTTTCCCCTTTGTTCTTTTTCCCTTTTTTTTTCCTTATCTCCCTTTTTTCTCTGTTTCTCCCTTTTCCCCCGTTTTCACTTTTCTCATTTTTTCACTTTTTTCCCCTTTTTTTCTCTTTTTTCCCCTTTTTTCTTTTCCCACTTCCCCCCCCCCCCCCCCCCCGCTTTTTTTTTTTTCCTCTCTTTAAACAAGCTCTCTCCCGAAGGAGCGGCCCCTGGCTCTCCGCTGGCAGAAGGAGCCTACGGAAGAGCTCTGGCACTGACACGGGCAGGAACACCCACTCCCACATCGCAGCACAGCAGTTAGTTTGGCAACACCCCCACCCCCTGTCACAAGTGAGACCTGCACAGACAAAAGGCTCCTGAGTGAGGGCACTGGGGCAGCCCCACCTTAGAAGCAGCAGAGGAGCAGAGCCGTCCGGAGCCATCAAGAGCACAGGAAGGGCTATTCAGGGCCTCATTGTCTGTGCCGAGTGACCGTCTGCTGAGAACCGCTCTGGCGGCTCAGAGCTCAGCCCCAGCAGCAGTCTGGAGCCAACGGGGAAAAGTACACTGGGAGGAAGACTGGCAGCCTTCCTCCACAACGCCCCGGAGAGAATGACCACAGTGCTGCCTATCCCCATCGTTTTGTCCAACTCGTTTCTTTTTTTATTAGAAAATTAATAAAAAAACCCTCCAACTCTCAGGTTTCCAAGGCACACAAAATCTCTAAAAGGGAGACACAAGCGTGAGGTGCTGAGGTACCCAAACCTGCCCACGTTAGTCCAACTAAAGGGATAGCGTCGGGAGGCGAGGGAGGAGGAAGGGGGAGGCTGTGGGATGGAGAGAGCCCTCCCCGTACCCCTCGGCTGTGCATCCTCGCAGCGCCGCGGGAATGGGGGGCTGTGTGTTTGGGGGGGTCTTTGGTTTGCTCCCCTGACCTGCTGGGGGTGGGAGAGGGGGGGGGGGATGTCTGGCGGCGGGGTTACATTCATCGGGCGGTGCTGGGCGGCACGACAGGAGCCTCCCTTGCTGTGCTGCGAGGCCGGGGCTCCCGGAGCGTGTTTCTGCTCCTGCTGCTTCACCTGCTGGAGCATTTCCCTCATCTTGCGCTCTGCAGTCCTGGGGAGGAGAGGGGAAAAGCAAGAGGTGGGGGTCAGGGCACCTCTTCTCCCCCCACCAACCACTCCCGAGCCCCCACTGAGCATCTCGCCACTCCCAACTTTTCACTCTGGACAAGCTGTAAGTAATTTCGTGGGGGTGGTGCTGGTGTGTGTTTGGTTTTTTTTTTGTTAAGTTTTTGTTTTGTTTTGTTCTTTTTTTTTTTTAACTTGTGCTTCACTCCTCGAGAGAGCCTGAATTTTTTGGGGGGTCGCCATCCCGCCGAAGTGGACAGGAGACAAGGTTATGGAAGATGCACCCAGGTGGGATGCGCATGGATTTGCCCGCACCAAGGAGTCCATTCACACCCTGGGTGCTGCTCTGCACAGCATCCAAAACACACATTTTTAGCTCAATCAAGCCAATCTTCAATTTCAGTTCTCGCACAGCCGGGGGGAGCTACCGAAACACCTTCAGTGCCTCTTGGGGACACAGGGACCTCCCAAAAGAAGAGCAGCAGGTCGCTCGGGTGGTGCTGGGCTCAGCAAGCCCCACACCTTTCCTCGGTGGATGAAAGTGGCCGGGGAGGATCGGGTAAAGCCACAGCCAAACAGTACCTGACTGGCAAAGAAATGCCCAATGATTTTAACGATGACCTCCTCGTTCTCGTCCGGGGTTTGGTCTCGTGGCACAAGGACTTCCGCACTGGTTAAGTTTTGCAGTTCGTTCACCTGGAGGAACCACAAGAGGCTTCTGTTGTGGAAGAGCCAAAAACCTCCACTACCGGTGTCACGACGGCACCAGGCACCCTGTGTGTCTCCCCCTTCCTTGGGACCAACAAGAACCACCACCAGGACATGGGGGCTGAGGGTCAAGACGTCGCTGAAACCACTGTGCACCCGGGATTTGTCCCCCTGGGGTGGGCTGGGGTGATGGGTGATGCCCAACTCTGCGTCCCCAGGGCACCACCACCTACCGTTTTGCCACCTTTGCCTATCACACGGCCAGCAGTGAAGGAAGGCACCTTGATGTGGGCTTCAAGCTTCACTTCTTTCGCGTTAAAGAAGTTTGCCTCTTTCAGCTTCCCAAATATTCACCCCTGGGCCTGGGGAGCAGACGGACGGGAAGGAAAACCATCAGGCAACGCCCGCTGTGCCTCTCCATCCCCAAAGCTGATAATGTCCCCACGTCCAGCAGCATCAAAACCACTGTACCCAGCAAAGAGCATCCCCTGGCGCTGAGGGAGGCCAAGCCAGGCTGGCAGCACAGTGGTGACCACAGGGACGCCCTCGACTTGTCCCTTACTGTCCCCCCCACCCACAGCCCCCACCCAGAGCACCTTGAACTGAGCCTCGGGCGGCCCTGTGATGATGACCATCCGCTCGCTGCCCTCGGGACCTTCTGCCGGGGCGATCTGGGGAGGGATGGGGGAGAGGGAGCATGAGCGCGGCCCCCACTTTGGCGAGACCTTCCCTCTGTGGCATTTCCCCCCCCAGTGCAGGGCAACCCCCCCATGCAGGAGCATCCCCTCCCACCCGAGCCGGGCTGATAACCGGGGTGCTGCAGGCCTGGCCTTCTACTAATGACAGGCCGGAGAGGTGGGCCCATGCCAACCTCATCAAGTTCAACCAGGCCAAGTGCAATGTCCTGCTCCTGGGTCGGGGCAATCCCCAGCCCAAATCCAGGCTGGGCGGAGAATGGATGGAGAACAGCCCTGGGGAGAAGGACCTGGGGGTGCTGATTGATGAGAAGCTCAACATGAGATGGCAACACATGATCACGAGATGTGGGGACTGAGGCAAAAGAAGGGTTAAGTGGGGTAGAACTAATAGGGAGGAATAAGCAGCTGCAGCACTGTTCTGGCAGACCACGAAGTTGTGTGAAGCTCCTCCCGAGATAAGGAGGTGCTGCTCACAGGGAAGAGAGATTCCCTTTTCGGTGGGAACGTGATCTTTTGGAGTACGCGATGGTGTAAACAAGTACAGTAGGAATTTACTGCCTTGGTAGAAAGGTATGTAAAGAGCACGCTTGCTTAATACAGCGGATTCCGGTTTCGATCCTGCAGATCGCAGTCCGCGCGTTCCCACCGCCACACGCCCCCTCCCCCGCGGGCCGCCCCCCGGCCCCGGCAGCGCCCCGCTCCGCCCGCCCGCCCCCGCCCTGGGCAGGAGCTCCCCGAGCCCGCGCCGCCCCGCCGGAGCGCAGCGGGACGAGCAGCTGCAGCGCCCGGTGCCGCGGGGCCGGTTCCTGCGCGCCGTCACCCGCGGCGGGAGGAGCCGCACCGCGCCCGCGGGCACCGGCGGGGCTCGGCTCCGCTCGGATGGGGTCGGCTCCGCTCGGATGGGGTCGGATGGGTTCGGCCCATCCATCCCCCAGTGGTGGGAGGGGAGAAGGGAACCCCCCCTCTTTGCCAGCACCGCCTCCTCCCCACAGTGTCCCCCAGAGAAGGCTCTGAACTCGGGACGATGCCAACGCGGGGGGCGACTGCAGTCTCTGCCCTCCCGCACCCACTCCGAAGGGATCTTCCGCTCTCTGACCATCTCCTGCTCCCGCTGCGGGGAGTTCCTGCTCTGGATGGATCCAGCCGGTTATGGAGGTACCGAGGGAAGTTGGACTCTCGCGTCCGCTACGGGGAGGTCAGAGCTGGGAAGCGCTCCGTACCCCGGCAGCAGCGAGGGGGGTTGAGCTGAGCAGGGAGGTGTTGGCCGGGCAGGAGGAACTGCTGCGCCGTCCCTGTCTCCCTCCAGAAGGACAGCGGCAAGAGAGGAGTGTGGGAGGAGGAGGTGGCGGGGGCAGAAGAGGAGGGGGAAGGGGAGCCGAACGCGGAGGAGCTGCGGGAGAAGAGCTGGACCATGGGGCTGTCCTGCCCCCCGCTGCCGGGCACGGGGGTCTGGGGGCACCGAGGGCTGGAGCTGTGCTCCGCAGGGCTGTGCTGGCCCCCAGGTGCGGTTTTAATGTTGAATTTCTGTAAATAAGTGGCTTGTAGAAGGCAGGTGTAGATTTGGGGAGGGGGGAAGCAGGAGGTGCGGCCGTAGGGGGGTGCATGCAGCTGAGGGGGTGGAGCTGTGACCTTGCTGGGCAGGAAGGACCACGGACCCGTCCGTGTCTGACCCCTGCAGCCCCCCCGGCTGTCCCCCTGCAGCTCTAGGGGAAGGGGCTGCCAGCACCGGACAGGCGGCTCCTGCTCCTGCCCCCCTCCGGGGGAAAAGGGTCCCCGGGGCTGCGGGCAGAGCCCCTCCTGTGCTCCCCGGGGGCTCTCGGGACAACGCCAAGGTGCCGTCAGGGGCGACCTCCTCTTGCAGTAGCAGCGGGGGGGGCAATGCCGCCCGAACCAAGGTGCCTGCCTGTGTCAGGTTCTGCAGGCAGCCTGTGGGCAGGGACGGTGCCCGGAGGGGGCTGGGGGCACCCCGCGCTCTTCCCACATGCCCGCAGCAGGGCAAGCAGCCCCAGGACCCTCCAGCTCCCCACGAGCGCTGGGGGATGTGCCTGTCCCCACCATGGCACCGCTACGGGGAAACAACATCCAGAGAGACATTGCAACATGGCAAAATGCATAGCGAGAGTCGTAGCTGAGAGGCTCCTGAATGGTGACCCTGGGGCAGCTCTACCTTGGAAGTGGCAGAGAGCAGAGCCATCTGGAGCCATAGAGCAGCGGCTTTGGCAACCAGATAAGGACAGTTGACCAAAACAATACAGTGATTGAAAAGGAGTTAACGACTCCCAGAGGATTCTGAAGGACCACTGAGAGACTATAATGGGCATACCGGGGTGGGTAGTAGCCTATGGTAATGAGTTCCCGGAAAAGTAATGAACATGTTAATCATTTCCCGAAACCCTTGTGAATGTGTATATATGGCATGTCTATAAGGTGTATAACTAACCCTTTAGGGTGTGCAAGTTTGGAGGAGCGATCCCCCTTGCACCCAGCGCTGCAATAGACATAGCTGCTTTATAACTCTGCGTGAGTTGTGGAGTTTGTTTCCGTACGTCAGCACTGCAGGGCTCAAGGATGGGGACGACACCCCCCCGTGTCCCCCCCATCCCCCCCCGTCCCCCCCCCCAGTCCCCTCCATTCTGTCCGCAGGGAGCAGCCCCAGGCACGGGGGTTTATTGACAGGCCTGGGGCTGGCAGCGGTGACACTTGGCTGTAGGACATGTCCCACCCAGGTAGGGGTGCAACTCCTTCTGGGGGCAGCATGTCACTGAGAGCTGGGGGGGACTTGGATGGTCTCGGGCAGAGCGAGTGTTACCCCAGCCTGCCACCATGGCCCTTTGCAGCTCCGGCGGTACCCGGGCAGGGACAGGACGGGCTGGCCTGAGGCTGGAGCACCCCAGGGTGATGCCCCCCCACCACAGAGCATCCTCAGACCAATGGGTGCTGTGGGGATGGTGGGGCAGGGCTGGATAAAGGATGCGGGGCAGTGGGGCCAGGGCAGGGCCAGGGTCATCACCTGTAGCTGTAGCCAAGGGGAAGCCGAAGTCCTTTTGGGATGAAGGTGGTGGAAGGAGTAGTGAGGGCGGCACTCGCTGTCGGATAGGTCCAGGTTGCAGTTCCAGCCGATGGTCACACTGATCACCCAGTCCTGCAGCAGGGACCAGCAGACCTCGCACAGTGCCAGCATGCTGCGCGCACAGCATCCCAACGGGAACGGCACCACCATGGTCACAGCATCTCCAGGGGCACGGCATCCCCATGGGTACAGCACCTACGTCCCTGCAGGCGTAGAATCTCCACAGACATGGCGATCCCCCAGGCACAGCACCCCAGTGGGCATGGCAACCCCCACGGGCATGGCATCCCTGCGGGCACAGCATGTCCACGGGTATGGCAACCCTGGGGGCATGCAGCATCCCCCCAACCCACACTGCTCCCGCCCGGCCACGAGCACAGCCCCATCCTCGCCCTCCCCAGCAGGACGGGGCTGGGTTGCCACAGGCGTTGGGCCACAGGCCCTTGCCAGGGACGCCGTTGGCACTGCCTGCTGGCCCAAGAGTGGCCGGGAAGGGGCTTCCCAGAGGAGCTGGCCGGGCAGCAAGGAGCAGGTCCCAAAGGACGGGAGGACGCTGGGGACGGGCAGGAAGGCAGAGAGCGGGGGAAGGATGGAACAGCGTGGAGTGCCTCTCCTGGGGGGGACTTGTCTGCTCCCGCAGGTGCAGAGGGCAGGGAGGGCCCTGCGGGGACGCTGCGCTGCTCGGCCACCCGCCCCCCATCCCCGGCAGAGGCGGGAGGGAGTCCCGGGGAGGCGGCACTGCCTCGCTCCGGCCGCGCCTGCCGCCTGCTCCCCCCGCCCGGCTCGGCCCGGCTCTGCCCGCACGGCTGGCTGGATCGGCTGGGCCGGGCTGGGCTGGGCCGGGCTGGGCCGGGCTGGGCTGGGCTGGGCTGGGCTCGGCTGGGCTCGGCTCGAGTGGGCTGCGACCCTGCGGGCCCGGGCCGGGCCGTGCGGCGGGAGCCCCGGCGGAGCGGCGGGGCAGGTGTGGGCGCGGAGGGGGCCGGGGGTCCCGGTGGGTGCGTGCGGGGGCTGCGGGCAGGGGGCGTGTGGGCCTCGCTCCGCGGAGGCTGCGGAGGCCGCGGCGGGGCCCGAGGGCAGAAGCGCGGGGCCGGCGGGCCCGGGAGCGGGTCCCCGCGGGAGCGGGCAGCGGCGCAGCCGTCGGGCGTCCCCCGGGCGCGGCCCCGCCGCTGCCCGCGGCTGCCGGGGGTCTGGCGGGGCGGCCGTCGGCGGGCAGCGGCGGTGCGGAGAGGGGCCGGGCTGCGGCCGCTGGCTGCGCTCCCCCCGGTGCCGACGGGGACGGGGACGGGGACGGGCCCGGGGAGAGGCGGGCTGGCGGCGGGGCAGAGGCTGCGGGGCTCCCCCGGGGCACAGGGTCGGGCCCGGGCCGGTGGAGACGCTCTCGGGCTGCGGCCGGGACAGACGAGGCACAGCCGGCGGCTCTGGCAGAGGAGACGGAGGCTCCGCTTCGATTGCCCGCTCCGTCCTGAGGCAGCATGGCGCCTGCAGCCTGTGCAAGCAGGCCGTGCCCGGCCCAGGGCAGAAGACCCCCGGGGGGTTCGTGCAGGGAGGTCCCGGAGGTGCCCCTGCCAAGCTGGCACAGGGAGGAGAGGCGGAGGGATGGAGGGCACCGCTGGACTCCCGCTCCTGCCAGGACAGGGAACCGCTGGCCACAACTGGCCCCGAGGAGCCCTGGCAAGGGGCCGTGCTCGGGGCTGCAGAGGAAGGCGAAAGACCCCCGGGGGCCCGTGCCAGTGTGCCCCGGGGGAAAAAATTCCTTCCTGACCCCAAAAGTGGCGATCGGCTGTTCCCTGAGCACTCGAGCAAGACTTTTTGCCTGGCCCCCGGTGCAGCCGTGGCTCCAGGGGACACCAGCACTGCCCAACCCGTCCCCTGCTTCCACTAGGGGCACCTCAGGGCCATCCCAGCATGGAAACCTGACATGGTTTTCTCTACCAAACCACTCTTTTTCTATCAAAATGTATCCCCCAGGGTCCCCCCAAGACTCCTGCCAGGGAACTCCTGCAGGCTTTTGATCGCTGCTTTAGGGACCTGAGCTCCCAGGAAGCAACCCCAGACTCCTCCAGGGAAGATATCCGACATGATTTTCCTCCTTGGATAATGCTCCATGCTCTGGGATGTACTCGAGACTCCACCCAGGTATGGCCCTGAATCTTTTTTTTCAGTGTTTTGGGGACCTGTGATCCCGGGTAGCAACCCCAGACTCCTCCGTGGAAGATACCCAAGATGATTTTTCTCCTTGGACTATTGTCCATCCTGCGAGATGCACCCCAGACTCCCAGCTCAGTTTCTGAGTCTTTTCTTCCTGTGGTATAAGGGCCTCGTGATCCTGGATGGCAACCCGAAACTCCTCCAGGGAAGATACCTAAGATGATTTTTCTCCTGGGACAATGCTTCTTCCTCTGGGATGCATTCAAGACTCCTCGCAGGTATGTTCCTCAGTCTTTTTTCCAGTGGTTTAGGGTCCTGTCATCCCGGGTAGCAACTCCAGACTCTTCCAGGGAAGATACCCAAGATGATTTTTCTCTTTGGACAATGCTCGATCCTCTGGGATTCACCCGAGCCTCCTTGCAGGTATGTCCCCGAGTCTTTTTTCCGGTGCTTTAGGGCCCTGTGATCCCGGGTAGCAGCCCCAGACTCCTCCAGGGAAAATACCCAAGATGATTTTTATCCTTGGGCAATGCTCGATCCTCAGGGATGCATCCGAGACTCCTTACAGTTAGGTCCCTGAGTCTTTATTCCGGTGGTTTGGGGCCCTGTGATCCTGGGAAGCAACCCCAGACTCCTCCAGGGAAGATACCCAGGATGATTTTTCTCTCTTGACAGTGGTCCATCCTGCGGGATCTACCCAGAACTCCTCCCAGGTGTCTTCCGCAAAGTTTTCTCCAATACTTTAGGGCCCTGTGATCCCAGGTAGCAACCCCAGACTCCTCCAGGGAAGATACCCGAGATGATATTTCTCCTTGGGCAATGCTCCATCCTCTGGGATGCATCCGAGATTCCTCCCAGGTGTCTTCCGCAGACATTATTCCTGTGGTTTGGGGTCCTGTGATCCCAGGTAGCAAGCCCAGACTCCTCCAGGGAAGATACCCGAGATGATTTTTCTCCTTGGACTATCGTCCATCCTGCAGGATGCACCCGAGACTCCTGCCAGCTCTGTTTCTGAATGTTTTCTTCCTGGGGTTAAGGGCCCTGTGATACCAGGTAGCAACCCCAGACTCCTCCAGGGAAGATACCCAAGATGCTTTTTCTCTCTTGACAGTGGTCCATCCTGCGGGATCTACCCAGAACTCCTCCCAGGCGTCTCCCGCAGAGTTTTCTCCAATGCTTTAGGGCCCTGTGATCCCGGGTAGCGACCCCAGATTCCTCCAGGGAAGATACCCGAGATGATTTTTCTCCTTGGACTATTGTCCATCCTGCAGTATGCACCCGAGACTCCTCCCAGCTCTGTTTCTGAATGTTTTCTTCCTGGGGTTTAGGGCCCTGTGATCCCAAGTAGCAACCCCAGACTCCTCCAGGGAAGATACCCAAGATGCTTTTTCTCTCTTGACAGTGGTCCATCCTGCGGGATCTACCCAGAACTCCTCCCAGGCGTCTCCCGCAGAGTTTTCTGCAATGCTTTAGGGCCCTGTGATCCCAGGTAGCAACCCCAGACTCCTCCAGGGAAGATACCCAAGATGATTTGTATCCTTGAGCAATGCTCCATCCTCTGGGATGCATCTGAGATTCCTCCCAGGAGTCTCCTGCAGAAATTTTGGGTTCAAGTTATGTCAGGGCAGGTTTAGATTGGATATTAGGAAGCATTTTTTCACTGAAAGGGTTATTAAACATTGGAATAAGCTGCCCAGAGAGGTGGTGGATTCAGCATCCATGGAGGTGTTTAAGAAAAGGGTAGATGAGGTGCTTAGGGACATGGTTTAGGAGTGGTGGCGTTTTTATCAGGGTAGGTTAATGGTTGGACTTCATGATCTTAAAGGTCCCTTCCAACCTCACTGATTCTATGATTCTATGATTCTATGATTTTTCCTGTGGTCTGGGGCCCTGTAATCCCGGGTAGCAACCCCAGTATCCTCCAGGGAAGATACCCAAGATGATTTTTCTCTCTTGACAGTGGTCCATCCTGCGGGATCTACCCAGAACTCCTCCCAGGCGTCTCCCGCAGAGTTTTCTCCAATGCTTTAGGACCCTGTGATCCTGGGTAGCAACCCCAGACTCCTCCAGGGAAGATACCCGAGATGATTTTTCTCCTTGGACAATGCTCTATCCTCTGGGATTCACATGAGCCTCCATACAGTTGTGTCCCCGAGTTTTTTTTTCGGTGATTTAGGACCCTGTGATCCCGGGTAGAAACCCCAGACTCCTCCAGGGAAGATACCCGAGATGATTTTTCTCTCTTGACAGTGGTCCATCCTGCGGGATCTACCCAGAACTTCTCCTGGGCGTCTCCCGCAGAGTTTTCTGCAATGCTTTAGGGCCCTGTGATCCCGGGTAGAAGCCCCAGACTGCTCCAGGGAAGATACCCAAGATGCTTTTTCTCTCTTGACAGTGGTCCATCCTGCGGGATCTACCCAGAACTCCTCCCAGGCGTCTCCCGCAGAGTTTTCTCCAATGCTTTAGGGCCCTGTGATCCCAGGTAGCAACCCCAGACTCCTCCAGGGAAGATACCCGAGATGATTTTTATCCTTGGACAATGCTCCATCCCCTGGGATTCACCCGAGACTCCTCGTAGTTATGTCCCCGAGTCTTTTTTCCGGTGGTTTGGGGTCCTGTCATCACGGGTAGCAACCCCAGACTCCTCCAGGGAAGATACCCATGATGATTTTTATCCTTGGACAATGCTCCATCCTCTGCGATGCATCTTAGATTCCTCCCAGCCGTCTCCCGCAGACATTTTTCCTGTTGTTTGGGGCCCTGTAATCCCGGGTAGCAACCCCAGACTCCTCCAGGGTAGATACCCGAGATGATTTTTATCCTTGGGCAATGCTCCATCCTCTGGGATGCATCTGAGACTCCTTGCAGTTATGTCCCTGAGTCTTTATTGCGGTGGTCTGGGGCCCTGTGATCCGGGTAGCAATCCCAGACTCCTCCATGGAAGATACCCAAGATGATTTTTCTCCTTGGACAATGCTCCGTCCTCTGGGATTCACATGAGCCTCCTTGCAGTTGTGTCCCCGAGTCTTTTTTTCGGTGATTTCAGACCCTGTGATCCCGGGTAGAAGCCCCAAACTCCTCCAAGGAAGATACCCAAGATGCTTTTTCTCTCTTGACAGTGGTCCATCCTGCGGGATCTACCCAGAACTCCTCCCAGGCGTCTCCCGCAGAGTTTTCTGCAATGCTTTAGGGCCCTGTGATCCCAGGTAGCAACCCCAGACTCCTCCAGGGAAGATACCCAAGATGATTTGTATCCTTGAGCAATGCTCCATCCTCTGGGATGCATCTGAGATTCCTCCCAGGAGTCTCCCGCAGACATTTTGGGTTCATGTTATGTCAGGGCAGGTTTAGATTGGATATTAGGAAGCATTTTTTCACTGAAAGGGTTATTAAACATTGGAATAAGCAGCCCAGAGAGGTGGTGGATTCAGCATCCATGGAGGTGTTTAAGAAAAGGGTAGATGAGGTGCTTAGGGACATGGTTTAGGAGTGGTGGCGTTTTTATCAGGGTAAGTTAATGGTTGGACTTCATGATCTTAAAGGTCCCTTCCAACCTCACGGATTCTATGATTCTATGATTCTATGATTTTTCCTGTGGTCTGGGGCCCTGTAATCCCGGGTAGCAACCCCAGTCTCCTCCAGGGAAGATACCCAAGATGATTTTTCTCTCTTGACAGTGGTCCATCCTGCGGGATCTACCCAGAACTCATCCCAGGCGTCTCCCGCAGAGTTTTCTCCAATGCTTTAGGGCCCTGTGATCCCGGGTAGCAACCCCAGACTCCTCCAGGGAAGATACCCAAGATGATTTTTCTCTCTTGACAGTGGTCCATCCTGCGGGATCTACCCAGAACTCCTCCCAGGCGTCTCCCGCAGAGTTTTCTCCAATGCTTTAGGGCCCTGTAATCCCGGGTAGCAACCCCAGACTCCTTCAGGGAAGATACCAAAGATGATTTTTCTCCTTGGACAATGCTCCATCCTCTGGGATTCACATGAGCCTCCTTGCAGTTGTGTCCCCGAGTCTTTTTTTCGGTGATTTCAGACCCTGTGATCCCGGGTAGAAGCCGCAGACTCATCCAGGGAAGATACCCAAGATGCATTTTCTCTCTTGACAGTGGTCCATCCTGCGGGATCTACCCAGAACTCCTCCCAGGCGTCTCCAGCAGAGTTTTCTGCAATGCTTTAGGGCCCTGTGATCCCAGTTAGCAACCCCAGACTCCTCCAGGGAAGATACCCAAGATGATTTTTCTCCTTGGACAATGCTCCATCCTCTGGGATTCACATGAGCCTCCTTGCAGTTGTGTCCCCGAGTCTTTTTTTCGGTGATTTAGGACCCTGTGATCCCGGGAAGAAGCCCCAGACTCCTCCAGGGAAGATACCCAAGATGATTTTTCTCTCTTGACAGTGGTCCATCCTGCGGGATCTACCCAGAACTCCTCCCAGGCGTCTCTCGCAGAGTTTTCTACAATGCTTTAGGACCCTGTGATCCCGGGTAGCAACCCCAGACTCCTCCAGGGAAGATACCCGAGATGATTTTTCTCCTTGGACTATTGTCCATCCTGCAGGATACACCCGAGACTCCTCCCAGCTCTGTTTCTGAGTGTTTTCTTCCTGGGGTTTAGGGCCCTGTGATCCCAGGTAGCAACCCCAGACTCTTCCAGGGAAGATACCCAAGATGCTTTTTCTCTCTTGACAGTGGTCCATCCTCTCTGATGCATCAGAGACTCCTTGCAGGTATGTCCCTGAGTCTTTATTCTGGTGGTTTGCGGTCCTCTGATCCCGCGTAGCAACCCCAGACTCCTCCAGGGTAGATATCCAAGAAGATTTTTATCCTTGGACAATGCTCCATCCTCTGGGATTCACCCGAGACTCCTCGAAGTTATGTCCCCGAGCCTTTTTTCCGGTGGTTTGGGGTCCTGTCATCCCGGGTAGCAACCCCAGACTCCTCCATGGAAGATACCCAAGATGCTTTTTCTCTCTTGACAGTGGTCCATCCTGCGGGATCTACCCAGAACTCATCCCAGGCGTCTCCCGCAGAGTTTTCTCCAATACTTTAGGGCCCTGTGATCCCGGGTAGCAACCCCAGACTCCTCCAGGGAAGATACCCGAGATGATTTTTCTCCTTGGACAATGCTCCATCCTCTGGGATTCACATGAGCCTCCTTGCAGTTGTGTCCCCGAGTCTTTTTTTCGGTGATTTAGGACCCTGTGATCCCGGGTAGAAGCCCCAGACTTTTCCAGGGAAGATACCGAAGATGATTTTTCTCTCTTGACAGTGGTCCATCCTGCGGGATCTACCCAGAACTCCTCCCAGGCGTCTTCCGCAGAGTTTTCTGCAATGCTTTAGGGCCCTGTGATCCCGGGTAGCAACCCCAGACTCCTCCAGAGAAGATACCCGAGATGATTTTTCTCCTTGGACTATTGTCCATCCTGCAGGATGCACCCGAGAGTCCTCCCAGCTCTGTTTCTGAATGTTTTCTTCCTGGGGTTTAGGGCCCTGTGATCCCAGGTAGCAACCCCAGACTCCTCCAGGGAAGATACCCAAGATGCTTTTTCTCTCTTGACAGTGGTCCATCCTGCGGGATCTACCCAGAACTCCTCCCAGGCGTCTCCCGCAGAGTTTTCTCCAATGCTTTAGGGCCCTGTGATCCCAGGTAGCAACCCCAGACTCCTCCAGGGAAGATACCCGAGATGATTTTTCTCCTTGGACAATGCTCCATCCTCTGGGATTCACATGAGCCTCCTTGCAGTTGTTTCCCCGAGTCTTTTTTTCGGTGATTTAGGACACTGTGATCCCGGGTAGAAGCCCCAGACTCCTCCAGGGAAGATACCCAAGATGATTTTTCTCTCTTGACAGTGGTCCATCCTGCGGGATCTACCCAGAACTCCTCCCAGGCGTCTCCCGCAGAGTTTTCTGCAATGCTTTAGGGCCCTGTGATCCCGGGTAGCAACCGCAGACTCCTCCAGGGAAGATACCCGAGATGATTTTTTTCCTTGGACTATTGTCCATCCTGCAGGATACACCCGAGACTCCTCCCAACTCTGTTTCTGAGTGTTTTCTTCCTGGGGTTTAGGGTCCTGTGATCCCAGGTAGCAACCCCAGACTCCTCCAGGGAAGATACCCAAGATGCTTTTTCTCTCTTGACAGTGGTCCATCCTCTGGGATGCATCGGAGACTCCTTGCAGGTATGTCCCTGAGTCTTTATTCTGGTGGTTTGCGGTCCTCTGATCCCGGGTAGCAACCCCAGACTCCTCCAGGGTAGATACCCAAGAAGATTTTTAGCCTTGGACAATGCTCCATCCTCTGGGATTCACCCGAGACTCCTCGTAGTTATGTCCCCGAGTCTTTTTTCCGGTGGTTTGGGGTCCTGTCATCCCGGGTAGCAACCCCAGACTCCTCCAGGGAAGATACCCAAGATGATTTTTATCCTTGGACAATGCTCCATCCTCTGCGATGCATCTGAGATTCCTCCCAGAGGTCTCCCGAAGACATTTTTCCTGTTGTTTGGGGCCCTGTAATCCCGGGTAGCAACCCCAGACTCCTCCAGGGTAGATACCCGAGATGATTTTTCTCCTTGGGCAATGCTCCATCCTCTGGTATGCATCTGAGACTCCTTGCAGTTATGTCCCTGAGTCTTTATTGCGGTGGTCTGGCGACCTGTGATCCCGGGTAGCAATCCCAGACTCCTCCAGGGAAAATACCCAAGATGATTTTTCTCCATGGACAATGCTCCATCCTCTGGGATTCACATGAGCCTCCTTGCAGTTGTGTCCCCGAGTCTTTTTTTCGGTGATTTCAGACCCTGTGATCCCGGGTAGAAGCCCCAGACTCCTCCAGGGAAGATACCCGAGATGATTTTTCTCCTTGGACTATTGTCCATCCTGCAGGATGCACCCGAGACTCCTCCCAGCTCTGTTTCTGAATGTTTTCTTCCTGGGGTTTAGGGCCCTGTGATCCCAGGTAGCAACCCCAGACTCCTCCAGGGAAGATACCCAAGATGCTTTTTCTCTCTTGACAGTGGTCCATCCTGCGGGATCTACCCAGAACTCCTCCCAGGCGTCTCCCGCAGAGTTTTCTCCAATGCTTTAGGGCCCTGTGATCCCAGGTAGCAACCCCAGACTCCTCCAGGGAAGATACCCAAGATGATTTGTATCCTTGAGCAATGCTCCATCCTCTGGGATGCATCTGAGATTCCTCCCAGGAGTCTCCCGCAGACATTTTGGGTTCATGTTATGTCAGGGCAGGTTCAGATTGGATATTAGGAAGCATTTTTTCACTGAAAGGGTTATTAAACACTGGAATAAGCTGCCCAGAGAGGTGGTGGATTCAGCATCCATGGAGGTGTTTAAGAAAAGGGTAGATGAGGTGCTTAGGGACATGGTTTAGGAGTGGTGGCGTTTTTATCAGGGTAGGTTAATGGTTGGACTTCATGATCTTAAAGGTCCCTTCCAACCTCACTGATTCTATGATTCTATGATTCTATGATTTTATGATTTTTCCTGTGGTCTGGGGCCCTGTAATCCCGGGTAGCAACCCCAGACTCCTCCAGGGAAGATACCCAAGATGCTTTTTCTCTCTTGACAGTGGTCCATCCTGCGGTAGCTACCCAGAACTCCTCCCAGGCGTCTCCTGCAGAGTTTTCTGCAATGCTTTAGGGCCCTGTGATCCCAGGTAGCAACCCCAGACTCCTCCAGGGAAGATACCCAATATGATTTTTCTCCTTGGACAATGCTCCATCCTCTGGGATGCATCTGAGACTCCTTGCAGTTATGTCCCTGAGTCTTTATTGCGGTGGTCTGGCGCCCTGTGATCCCGGGTAGCAATCCCAGACTCCTCCATGGAAGATACCCAAGATGATTTTTCTCTCTTGACAGTGGTCCATCCTCTGGGATGCATCGGAGACTCCTTGCAGGTATGTCCCTGAGTCTTTATTCTGGTGGTTTGCAGTCCTCTGATCCCGGGTAGCAACCCCAGACTCCTCCAGGGTAGATACCCAAGAAGATTTTTATCCTTGGACAATGCTCCATCCTCTGGGATTCACCCGAGACTCCTCGCAGGTATGTCCCCGAGTCTTTTTTCCGGTGGTTTGGGGTCCTGTCATCCCGGGTAGCAACCCCAGACTCCTTCAGGGAAGATACCCGAGATGATTTTTATCCTTGGACAATGCTCCATCCTCTGCGATGCATCGGAGAGTCCTTGCAAGTATGTCCCTGAGGCTTTATTCCGGTGGTTTGGGGTCCTTTGATCCCGAGTAGCAACCCCAGAGTCCTCCAGGGTAGATACCCAAGATGATTTTTCTCCTTGGACAATGCTCCATCCTCTGGGATTCACCTGAGACTCCTCGCAGGTATGTCCCCGAGTCTTTTTTCCGGTGGTTTGGGGTCCTCTGATCCCGAGTAGCAACCCCAGACTCCTCCAGCGAAGATACCCAAGATGATTTTTATCCTTGGGCAATGCTCCATCGTCTGGGATGCATCTGAGATTCCTCCCAGAGGTCTCCCGCAGACATTTTTCCTGTGGTTTGGGGCCCTGTAATCCCGGGTAGCAACCCCAGACTCCTCCAGGGAAGATACCCGAGATGATTTTTATCCTTGGGCAATGCTCCATCCTCTCGGATGCATCTGAGACTCCTTTCAGTTATGGCCCTGAGTCTTTATTGCGGTGGTTTGGGGCCCTGTGATCCCGGGTAGCAACCCCAGACTCCTCCAGGGAAGATACCCAAGATGATTTTTCTCCTTGGACAATGCTCCATCCTCTGGGATTCACATGAGCCTCCTTGCAGTTGTGTCCCCGAGTCTTTTTTTCGGTGATTTAGGACCCTGTGATCCCGGGAAGAAGCCCCAGACTCCTCCAGGGAAGATACCCGAGATGATTTGTATCCTTGGACAATGCTCCATCCTCTGTGATTCACCCGAGAGTCCTCGCAGGTATGTCCCCGAGTCTTTTTTCCGGTGGTTTGGGGTCCTGTCATCCCGGGTAGCAACCCCAGACTCTTCCAGGGAAGATACCCAAGATGATTTTTATCCTTGGACAATGCTCCATCCTCTGCTATGCATCGGAGACTCCTTGCAGGTATGTCCCTGATGCTTTATTTCGGTGGTTTGGGGTCCTCTGATCCCGAGTAGCAACCCCAGACTCCTCCAGGGAAGATACCCAAGATGATTTTTCTCCTTGGGCAATGCTCCATCGTCTGGGATGCATCTGAGATTCCTCCCAGAGGTCTCCCGCAGACATTTTTCCTGTGGTTTGGGGCCCTGTAATCCTGGGTAGCAACCCCAGACTCCTCCAGGGAAGATACCCGAGATGATTTGTATCCTTGGACAATGCTCCATCCTCTGAGATGCATGCGAGACTCCTTGCAGTTATGTCACTGAGTCTTCATTCCGGTGGTCTGGGGCCCTGTGATCCCGGGTAGCAACCCCAGACTCCTCCACGGAAAATACCCAGGATGCTTTTTCTCTCTTGACAATGATCCATCCTGCGGGATCTACCCAGAACTCCTCCCAGGCGTCTCCCGCAGAGTTTTCTGCAATGCTTTAGGGCCCTGTGATCCCGGGTAGGTACCCCAGACTCCTCCAGGGAAGATACCCGAGATGATTTTTCTCCTTGGACTATTGTCCATCCTGCAGGATGCACCCGAGACTCCTCCCAGCTCTGTTTCTGAATGTTTTCTTCCTGTGGTTTAGGGTCCTGTGATCCCAGGTAGCAACCCCAGACTCCTCCAGGGAAGATACCCAAGATGCTTTTTCTCTCTTGACAGTGGTCCATCGTCTGGGATGCATCGGAGACTCCTTGCAGTTATGTCCCTGAGTCTTTATTCTGGTGGTTTGCGGTCCTCTGATCCCGGGTAGCAACCCCAGACTCCTCCAGGGAAGATACCCAAGATGATTTTTCTCCTTGGACTATTGTCCATCCTCTGGGATGCATCCGAGACTCCTTGCAGTTATGTCCCTGAGACTTTATTCCGGTGGTCCGGGGCCCTGTGATCCCGGGTAGCAACCCCAGACTCCTCCAGGGAAGATACCCAAGATGATTTTTCTCCTTGGACAATGCTCCATCCTCTGGGATTCACCCGAGACTCCTCGCAGGTATGTCCCTGAGACTTTATTCCGGGTGTTTGTGGTCCTCTGATCCCGGGTAGCAACCCCAGACTCCTCCAGGGAAGATACCCAAGATGATTTTTATCCTTGGACAATGCTCCATCCTCTGCGATGCATCGGAGACTCCTTGCAGGTATGTCCCTGAGGCTTTATTCCGGTGGTTTGGGGTCCTCTGATCCCGAGTAGAAACCCCAGACTCCTCCAGCGAAGATACCCAAGATGATTTTTCTCCTTGGGCAATGCTCCATCGTCTGGGATGCATCTGATATTCCTCCCAAAGGTCTCCCGCAGACATTTTTCCTGTGGTTTGGGGCCCCGTAATTCCGGGTAGCAAACCCAGACTCCTCCAGGGAAGATACCCGAGATGATTTTAATCCTTGGGCAATGCTCCATCCTCTGGGATGCATCTGAGACTCCTTTCAGTTATGGCCCTGAGTCTTTTTTCCGGTGGTCTGGGACCCTGTGATCCCGGTTAGCAATCCCAGACTCCTCCAGGGAAGATACCCAAGATGATTTTTCTCCATGGACAATGCTCCATCCTCTGGGATTCACATGAACCTCCTTGCAGTTGTGTCCCCGAGTATTTTTTTCGGTGATTTAGGACCCTGTGATCCTGGGTAAAAGCCCCAGACTCCTCCAGGGAAGATACCCAAGATGATTTTTCTCCTTGGACTATTGTCCATCCTGCAGGATGCACTCGAGACTCCTCCCAGCTCTGTTTCTGAATGTTTTCTTCCTGGAGTTTAGGGTCCTGTGATCCCAGGTAGCAACCCCAGACTCCTCCAGGGAAGATACCTGAGATGGTTTTTATCCTTGGACAATGCTCCATCCTCTGGGATGCATCCGAGACTCCTTGCAGTTATGTCCCTGAGTCTTTTTTCCAGTGGTCTGGGGTCCTCTGATCCCGGGTAGAAGCCCCAGACTCCTCCAGGGAAGATTCCCAAGATGCTTTTTCTCTCTTCACAGTGGTCCATCCTGCGGGATCTACCCAGACCTCCTCCCAGGCATCTCCCGCAGAGTTTTCTGCAATGCTTTAGGGCCCTGTGATCCAGGGTAGCAACCCCAGACTCCTCCAGGGAAGATACCCAATATGATTTTTCTCCTTGGACACTGCTCCATCGTCTGGGATGCACGTTAGGTTCCTCCCAGCCGTCTCCCGCAGACATGTTTCCTGTGGTTTGGGGCCCTGTAATCCCGGATAGCAACACCAGACTCCTCCAGTGAAGATACCCAAGATGATTTTTCTCCTTGGACTATTGTCCATCCTCTGGGATGCATCCGAGACTCCTTGCAGTTATGTCCCTGAGACTTTATTCCGGTGGTCTGGGGCCCTGTGATCCCGGGTAGCAACCCCAGACTCCTCCAGGGAAGATACCCAAGATGATTTTTCTCCTTGGACAATGCTCCATCCTCTGGGATTCACCTGAGACTCCTCGCAGGTATGTCCCCGAGTCTTTTATCCAGTGGTTTGTGGTCCTGTGATTTCGGGTAGCAACCCCAGACTCCTCCAGGGGAAGATACCCAAGTTGATTTTTATCCTTGGACAATGCTCCATCCTCTGCTATGCATCGGAGACTCCTTGCAGGTATGTCCCTGAGTCTTTATTCCGGTGGTTTGTGGTCCTCTGATCCCGGGTAGCAACCCCAGACTCCTCCAGCGAAGATACCCAAGATGATTTTTCTCCTTGGGCAATGCTCCATCGTCTGGGATGCATCTGATATTCCTCCCAAAGGTCTCCCGCAGACATTTTTCCTGTGGTTTGGGGCCCTGTAATCCTGGGTAGCAACCCCAGACTCCTCCAGGGAAGATACCCAAGATGATTTTTCTCCTCGGACTATTGTCCATCCTCTGGGATGCATCCAAGATTCCTCCCAGGCGTCTTCCGCAGAGTTTTCTGCAGTGCTTTAGGGCCCTGTGATCCCGGGTAGCAACCCCAGACTCCTCCAGGGAAGATACCCGAGATGATTTTTCTCCTTGGACTATTGTCCATCCTGCAGGATGCACCCGAGACTCCTCCCAGCTCTGTTTCTGAATGTTTTCTTCCTGGGGTTTAGGGTCCTGTGATCCCAGGTAGCAACCCCAGACTCCTCCAGGGAAGATACCCGAGATGATTTTTATCCTTGAGCAATGCTCCATCTTCTGGGATGCATCCGAGACTCCTTGCAGTTATGTCCCTGAGTCTATATTCCGGTGGTCTGGGTCCCTGTGATCCCGGGTAGCAACCCCAGACGCCTCCAGGGAAGATACCCAGGATGATTTTTCTCTCTTGACAGTGGTCCATCCTGCGGGATCTACCCAGAACTCCTCCCAGGCGTCTCCCGCAGAGTTTTCTCCAATGCTTTAGGGCCCTGTAATCCCGGGTAGCAACCCCAGACTCTTCCAGGGTAGATACCCAAGATGATTTTTCTCCTTGGACAATGCTCCATCCTCTGGGATTCACCCGAGACTCCTCGCAGGTATGTCCCCGAGTCTTTTTTCCGGTGATTTGGGGTCCTGTCATCCCGGGTAGCAACCCCAGACTCCTCCAGGGAAGATACCTGAGATGATTTTTCTCCTTGGACTATTGTCCATCCTGCAGGATGCACCCGAGACTCCTCCCAGCTCTGTTTCTGAGTGTTTTCTTCCTGGGGTTTAGGGCCCTGTGATCCTGGGAAGCAACCCCAGACTCCTCCAGGGAAGATACCCGAGATGATTTTTCTCCTTGGGCAATGCTCCATCCTCTGGGATGCATCCAAGATTCCTCCCAGGCGTCTTGCGCAGACAGTATTCATGTGGTTTGGGGCCATGTGATCCCGGGTAGCAACCCCAGACTCCTCCAGGGAAGATACCCAAGATGATTTTTCTCCTTGGACAATGCTCCATCCTCTGGTAATCACCAGAGACTCCTCGCAGGTATGTCCCCGAGTCTTTTTTCCGGTGATTTGGGGTCCTGTCATCCCGGGTAGCAACCCCAGACTCCTCCAGGGAAGATACCCAAGATGATTTTTCTCCTTGGACAATTCACCATCCTATGGGATTCACATGAGCCTTCTTGCAGTTGTGTCCCCGAGTCTTTTTTTCGGTGATTTAGGACCGTGTGATCCCGGGTAGAAGCCCCAGAATCCTCCAGGGAAGATACCCAAGATGATTTTTCTCTCTTGACAGTGGTCCATCCTGCGGGATCTACCCAGAACTCCTCCCAGGCGTCTCCCGCAGAGTTTTCTGCAATGCTTTAAGGCCCTGTGATCCCAGGTAGCAACCCCAGACTCCTCCAGGGAAGATACCCAAGATGATTTGTATCCTTGAGCAATGCTCCATCCTCTGGGATGCATCTGAGATTCCTCCCAGGAATCTCCCGCAGACATTTTGGGTTCATGTTATGTCAGGGCAGGTTTAGATTGGATATTAGGAAGCATTTTTTCACTGAAAGGGTTATTAAACATTGGAATAAGCTGCCCAGAGAGGTGGTGGATTCAGCATCCATGGAGGTGTTTAAGAAAAGGGTAGATGAGGTGCTTAGGGACATGGTTTAGGAGTGGTGGTGTTTTTATCAGGGTAGGTTAATGGTTGGACATCATGATCTTAAAGGTCCCTTCCAACCTCACTGATTCTATGATTCTATGATTCTATGATTTTTCCTGTGGTCTGGGGCCCTGTAATCCCGGGTAGCAACCCCAGACTCCTCCAGGGAAGATACCCAAGATGATTTTTCTCCTTGGACAATGCTCCATCCTCTGGGATTCACCTGAGGCTCCTCGCAGTTATGTCCCCGAGTCTTTCTTCCGGTGGTTTGAGGTTCTGTGATCCCGGGTAGCAACCCCAGACTCCTCCAGGGAAGATACCCGAGATGATTTTTCTCCTTGGACTATTGTCCATCCTGCAGGATGCACCCGAGACTCCTCCCAGCTCTGTTTCTGAGTGTTTTCTTCCTGGGGTTTAGGGCCCTGTGATCCCAGGTAGCAACCCCAGACTCCTCCAGGGAAGATACCCGAGATGATTTTTATCCTTGAGCAATGCTCCATCCTCTGGGATGCATCCGAGACTCCTTGCAGTTATGTCCCTGAGTTTTATTCCGGTGGTTTGGGGCCCTGTGATCCTGGGAAGCAACCCCAGACTCCTCCAGCGAAGATACCCGAGATGATTTTTCTCCTTGGGCAATGCTCCATCCTCTGGGATGCATCCAAGATTCCTCCCAGGCGTCTTGCGCAGACAGTATTCCTGTGGTTTGGGGCCCTGTGATCCCGGGTAGCAACCCCAGACTCCTCCAGGGAAGATACCCAAGATGATTTTTCTCTTTGGACAATGCTCCATCCTCTGGTAATCACCAGAGACTCCTCGCAGGTATGTCCCCGAGTCTTTTTTCCGGTGATTTGGGGCTCTGCGATCCCGGGTAGCAACCCCAGACTCCTCCAGGGAAGATACCCAAGATGATTTTTCTCCTTGGACAATGCTCCATCCTGCAGGATGCACCCGAGACTCCTCCCAGTTCTGTTTCTGAATGTTTTCTTCCTGGGGTTTAGGGTCCTGTGATCCCGGGTAGCAACCCCAGACTCCTCCAGGGAAGATACCTGAGATGATTTTTCTCCTTGGACTATTGTCCATCCTGCAGGATGCACCCGAGAGTCCTCCCAGCTCTGTTTCTGAATGTTTTCTTCCTGGGGTTTAGGGCCCTGTGATCCCAGGTAGCAACCCCAGACTCCTCCAGGGAAGATACCCAAGATGATTTTTCTCTCTTGACAGTGGTCCATCCTGCAGGATCTACCCAGAACTCCTCCCAGGCGTCTCCCGCAGAGTTTTCTCCAATGCTTTAGGGCCCTGTGATCCCGGGTAGCAACCCCAGACTCCTCCAGGGAAGATACCCGAGATGATTTTTGTCCTTGGACAATTCTCCATCCTCTGGGATTCACCCGAGACTCCTCGCAGGTATGTCCCCGAGTCTTTTCCGGTGATTTGGGGACCTGTCATCCCGGGTAGCAATTCCCGACTCCTCCAGGGAAGATACCCAAGATGATTTGTATCCTTGGACAATGCTCCATCCTCTGGGATGCATCCGAGCCTCCTTGCAGTTGTGTCCCCGAGTCTTTTTTTCGGTGATTTAGGACGCTGTGATCCCGGGTAGAAGCCCCAGACTCCTCCAGGGAAGATACCCCAGATGATTTTTCTCTCTTGACAGTAGTCCATCCTGCGGGATCTACCCAGAACTCCTCCCAGCCGTCTCCAGCAGAGTTTTCTGCAATGCTTTAGGGCCCTGTGATCCCGGGTAGCAACCCCAGACTCCTCCAGGGAAGATACCCAAGATGATTTTTATCTTTGGGCAATGCTCCATCGTCTGGGATGCATCTGAGATTCCTCTCAGAGGTCTCCTGCAGACATTCTTCCTGTGGTTTGGGGCCCTGTAATCCTGGGTAGCAAACCCAGACTCCTCCAGGGAAGATACCCGAGATGATTTTTATCCTTGGGCAATGCTCCATCCTCTGGGATGCATCTGAGACTCCTTTCAGTTATGGCCCTGAGTCTTTATTGCGGTGGTCTGGGGCCCTGTGATCCCGGGTAGCAATCCCAGACTCCTCCAGGGAAGATACCCAAGATGATTTTTCTCCATGGACAATTCTCCATCCTCTGGGATTCACATGAGCCTCCTTGCAGTTGTGTCCCCGAGTCTTTTTTTCGGTGATTTAGCAGCCTGTGATCCCGGGTAGAAGCCCCAGACTCCTCCAGGGAAGATACCCAAGATGATTTTTCTCTCTTGACAGTGGTCTATCCTGCAGGAGCTACCCAGAACTCCTTCCAGGCGTCTCCCGCAGCGTTTTCTGCAATGCTTTAGGGCCCTGTGATCCCAGGTAGCAACCCCAGACTCCTCCAGGGAAGATACCCAAGATGATTTGTATCCTTGGACAATGCTCCATCCTCTGGGATTCACATGAGCCTCCTTGCAGTTGTGTCCCCGAGTCTTTTTTTCGGTGATTTAGGACCCTGTGATCCCGGGTAGAAGCCCCAGACTCCTCCAGGGAAGATACCCAAGATGATTTTTATCCTTGGGCAATGCTCCATCGTCTGGGATGCATCTGAGATTCCTCCTAGAGGTCTCCCGCAGACATTTTTCCTGTGGTTTGGGGCCCTGTGATCCCGGGTAGCAACCCCAGACTCCTCCAGGGAAGATACCCAAGATGATTTTTCTCCTTGGACAATGCTCCATCCTCTGGGATTCACGTGAGCCTCCTTGCAGTTGTGTCCCCGAGTCTTTTTCTCGGTGATTTAGGACCCTGTGATCCCGGGTAGCAACCCCAGACTCCTCCAGGGAAGATACCCAGGATGCTTTTTCTGTCTTGATAGTGGTCCATCCTGCGGGATCTACCCAGAACTCCTCCCAGGCGTCTCCCGCAGAGTTTTCTGCAATGCTTTAGGGCCCTGTGATCCCGGGTAGCAACCCCAGACTCCTCCAGGGAAGATACCTGAGATGATTTTTCTCCTTGGACTATTGTCCATCCTGCAGGATGCACCCAAGAGTCCTCCCAGCTCTGTTTCTGAATGTTTTCTTCCTGGGGTTTAGGGCCCTGTGATCCCAGGTAGCAACCCCAGACTCCTCCAGGAAAGATACCCAAGATGCTTTTTCTCTCTTGACAGTGGTCCATCCTCTGGGATGCATCGGAGACTCCTTGCAGGTATGTCCCTGAGTCTTTATTCTGGTGGTTTGCGGTCCTCTGATCCCGGGTAGCAACCCCAGACTCCTCCAGGGAAGATACCCAAGATGATTTTTCTCCTTGGACAATGCTCTATCCTCTGGGATTCACATGAGCCTCCATACAGTTGTGTCCCCGAGTTTTTTTTTCGGTGATTTAGGACCCTGTGATCCCGGGTAGCAACCCCAGACTCCTCCAGGGAAGATACCCAAGATGATTTTTATCCTTGGACAATGCTCCATCGTCTGGGATGCACCTTAGATTCCTCCCAGCCGTCTACCGCAGACATGTTTCCGGTAGTTTGGGTAACTTCAATCCCGGGTAGCAACCCCTGACTCCTCCAGGGAAGATACCCAAGATGATTTTTCTCCTTGGACTATTGTCCATCCTCTGGGATGCATCCGAGACTCCTTGCAGTTATGTCCCTGAGTCTTTATTCCGGTGGTCTGGGGCCCTGTGATCCCGGGTAGCAACCCCAGACTCCTCCAGGGATGATACCCAAGATGATTTTTCTCTCTTGACAGTGGTCCATCCTGCAGGATCTACCCAGAACTCCTCCCAGGCGTCTCCCGCAGAGTTTTCTCCAATGCTTTAGGGCCCTGTGATCCCGGGTAGCAACCGCAGACTCCTCCAGGGAAGATACCCGAGATGATTTTTTTCCTTGGACTATTGTCCATCCTGCAGGATACACCCGAGACTCCTCCCAGCTCTGTTTCTGAGTGTTTTCTTCCTGGGGTTTAGGGTCCTGTGATCCCAGGTAGCAACCCCAGACTCCTCCAGGGAAGATACCCAAGATGCTTTTTCTCTCTTGACAGTGGTCCATCCTCTGGGATGCATCGGAGACTCCTTGCAGGTATGTCCCTGAGTCTTTATTCTGGTGGTTTGCGGTCCTCTGATCCCGGGTAGCAACCCCAGACTCCTCCAGGGTAGATACCCAAGAAGATTTTTAGCCTTGGACAATGCTCCATCCTCTGGGATTCACCCGAGACTCCTCGTAGTTATGTCCCCGAGTCTTTTTTCCGGTGGTTTGGGGTCCTGTCATCCCGGGTAGCAACCCCAGACTCCTCCAGGGAAGATACCCAAGATGATTTTTATCCTTGGACAATGCTCCATCCTCTGCGATGCATCGGAGACTCCTTGCAGGTATGTCCCTGAGGCTTTATTCCGGTGGTTTGGGGTCCTTTGATCCCGAGTAGCAACCCCAGAGTCCTCCAGGGTAGATACCCAAGATGATTTTTCTCCTTGGACAATGCTCCATCCTCTGGGATTCACCTGAGACTCCTCGCAGGTATGTCCCCGAGTCTTTTTTCCGGTGGTTTGGGGTCCTCTGATCCCGAGTAGCAACCCCAGACTCCTCCAGCGAAGATACCCAAGATGATTTTTATCCTTGGGCAATGCTCCATCGTCTGGGATGCATCTGAGATTCCTCCCAGAGGTCTCCCGCAGACATTTTTCCTGTGGTTTGGGGCCCTGTAATCCCGGGTAGCAACCCCAGACTCCTCCAGGGAAGATACCCGAGATGATTTTTATCCTTGGGCAATGCTTCATCCTCTCGGATGCATCTGAGACTCCTTTCAGTTATGGCCCTGAGTCTTTATTGCGGTGGTTTGGGGCCCTGTGATCCCGGGTAGCAACCCCAGACTCCTCCAGGGAAGATACCCAAGATGATTTTTCTCCTTGGACAATGCTCCATCCTCTGGGATTCACATGAGCCTCCTTGCAGTTGTGTCCCCGAGTCTTTTTTTCGGTGATTTAGGACCCTGTGATCCCGGGAAGAAGCCCCAGACTCCTCCAGGGAAGATACCCGAGATGATTTGTATCCTTGGACAATGCTCCATCCTCTGTGATTCACCCGAGAGTCCTTGCAGGTATGTCCCCGAGTCTTTTTTCCGGTGGTTTGGGGTCCTGTCATCCCGGGTAGCAACCCCAGACTCTTCCAGGGAAGATACCCAAGATGATTTTTATCCTTGGACAATGCTCCATCCTCTGCTATGCATCGGAGACTCCTTGCAGGTATGTCCCTGATGCTTTATTTCGGTGGTTTGGGGTCCTCTGATCCCGAGTAGCAACCCCAGACTCCTCCAGGGAAGATACCCAAGATGATTTTTCTCCTTGGGCAATGCTCCATCGTCTGGGATGCATCTGAGATTCCTCCCAGAGGTCTCCCGCAGACATTTTTCCTGTGGTTTGGGGCCCTGTAATCCTGGGTAGCAACCCCAGACTCCTCCAGGGAAGATACCCGAGATGATTTGTATCCTTGGACAATGCTCCATCCTCTGAGATGCATGCGAGACTCCTTGCAGTTATGTCACTGAGTCTTCATTCCGGTGGTCTGGGGCCCTGTGATCCCGGGTAGCAACCCCAGACTCCTCCAGGGAAAATACCCAGGATGCTTTTTCTCTCTTGACAATGATCCATCCTGCGGGATCTACCCAGAACTCCTCCCAGGCGTCTCCCGCAGAGTTTTCTGCAATGCTTTAGGGCCCTGTGATCCCGGGTAGGTACCCCAGACTCCTCCAGGGAAGATACCCGAGATGATTTTTCTCCTTGGACTATTGTCCATCCTGCAGGATGCACCCGAGACTCCTCCCAGCTCTGTTTCTGAATGTTTTCTTCCTGTGGTTTAGGGTCCTGTGATCCCAGGTAGCAACCCCAGACTCCTCCAGGGAAGATACCCAAGATGCTTTTTCTCTCTTGACAGTGGTCCATCGTCTGGGATGCATCGGAGACTCCTTGCAGTTATGTCCCTGAGTCTTTATTCTGGTGGTTTGCGGTCCTCTGATCCCGGGTAGCAACCCCAGACTCCTCCAGGGAAGATACCCAAGATGATTTTTCTCCTTGGACTATTGTCCATCCTCTGGGATGCATCCGAGACTCCTTGCAGTTATGTCCCTGAGACTTTATTCCGGTGGTCCGGGGCCCTGTGATCCCGGGTAGCAACCCCAGACTCCTCCAGGGAAGATACCCAAGATGATTTTTCTCCTTGGACAATGCTCCATCCTCTGGGATTCACCCGAGACTCCTCGCAGGTATGTCCCTGAGACTTTATTCCGGGTGTTTGTGGTCCTCTGATCCCGGGTAGCAACCCCAGACTCCTCCAGGGAAGATACCCAAGATGATTTTTATCCTTGGACAATGCTCCATCCTCTGCGATGCATCGGAGACTCCTTGCAGGTATGTCCCTGAGGCTTTATTCCGGTGGTTTGGGGTCCTCTGATCCCGAGTAGAAACCCCAGACTCCTCCAGCGAAGATACCCAAGATGATTTTTCTCCTTGGGCAATGCTCCATCGTCTGGGATGCATCTGATATTCCTCCCAAAGGTCTCCCGCAGACATTTTTCCTGTGGTTTGGGGCCCCGTAATTCCGGGTAGCAAACCCAGACTCCTCCAGGGAAGATACCCGAGATGATTTTAATCCTTGGGCAATGCTCCATCCTCTGGGATGCATCTGAGACTCCTTTCAGTTATGGCCCTGAGTCTTTTTTCCGGTGGTCTGGGACCCTGTGATCCCGGTTAGCAATCCCAGACTCCTCCAGGGAAGATACCCAAGATGATTTTTCTCCATGGACAATGCTCCATCCTCTGGGATTCACATGAACCTCCTTGCAGTTGTGTCCCCGAGTATTTTTTTCGGTGATTTAGGACCCTGTGATCCTGGGTAAAAGCCCCAGACTCCTCCAGGGAAGATACCCAAGATGATTTTTCTCCTTGGACTATTGTCCATCCTGCAGGATGCACTCGAGACTCCTCCCAGCTCTGTTTCTGAATGTTTTCTTCCTGGAGTTTAGGGTCCTGTGATCCCAGGTAGCAACCCCAGACTCCTCCAGGGAAGATACCTGAGATGGTTTTTATCCTTGGACAATGCTCCATCCTCTGGGATGCATCCGAGACTCCTTGCAGTTATGTCCCTGAGTCTTTTTTCCAGTGGTCTGGGGTCCTCTGATCCCGGGTAGAAGCCCCAGACTCCTCCAGGGAAGATACCCAAGATGCTTTTTCTCTCTTGACAGTGGTCCATCCTGCGGGATCTACCCAGACCTCCTCCCAGGCATCTCCCGCAGAGTTTTCTGCAATGCTTTAGGGCCCTGTGATCCAGGGTAGCAACCCCAGACTCCTCCAGGGAAGATACCCAATATGATTTTTCTCCTTGGACACTGCTCCATCGTCTGGGATGCACGTTAGGTTCCTCCCAGCCGTCTCCCGCAGACATGTTTCCTGTGGTTTGGGGCCCTGTAATCCCGGATAGCAACACCAGACTCCTCCAGTGAAGATACCCAAGATGATTTTTCTCCTTGGATTATTGTCCATCCTCTGGGATGCATCCGAGACTCCTTGCAGTTATGTCCCTGAGACTTTATTCCGGTGGTCTGGGGCCCTGTGATCCCGGGTAGCAACCCCAGACTCCTCCAGGGAAGATACCCAAGATGATTTTTCTCCTTGGACAATGCTCCATCCTCTGGGATTCACCTGAGACTCCTCGCAGGTATGTCCCCGAGTCTTTTATCCAGTGGTTTGTGGTCCTGTGATTTCGGGTAGCAACCCCAGACTCCTCCAGGGGAAGATACCCAAGTTGATTTTTATCCTTGGACAATGCTCCATCCTCTGCGATGCATCGGAGACTCCTTGCAGGTATGTCCCTGAGTCTTTATTCCGGTGGTTTGTGGTCCTCTGATCCCGGGTAGCAACCCCAGACTCCTCCAGGGAAGATACCCAAGATGATTTTTATCCTTGGACAATGCTCCATCCTCTGCGATGCATCGGAGACTCCTTGCAGGTATGTCCCTGAGGCTTTATTCCGGTGGTTTGGGGTCTTCTGATCCCGAGTAGAAACCCCAGACTCCTCCAGGGAAGATACCCAAGATGATTTTTCTCCTTGGGCAATGCTCCATCGTCTGGGATGCATCTGATATTCCTCCCAAAGGTCTCCCGCAGACATTTTTCCTGTGGTTTGGGGCCCCGTAATTCCGGGTAGCAACCCCAGACTCCTCCAGGGAAGATACCCGAGATGATTTTAATCCTTGGGCAATGCTCCATCCTCTGGGATGCATCTGAGACTCCTTTCAGTTATGGCCCTGAGTCTTTTTTCCGGTGGTCTGGGACCCTGTGATCCCGGTTAGCAATCCCAGACTCCTCCAGGGAAGATACCCAAGATGATTTTTCTCCATGGACAATGCTCGATCCTCTGGGATTCACATGAGCCTCCTTGCAGTTGTGTCCCCGAGTCTTTTTTTCGGTGATTTAGGACCCTGTGATCCTGGGTAAAAGCCCCAGACTCCTCCAGGGAAGATACCCAAGATGATTTTTCTCTCTTGACAGTGGTCCATCCTGCGGGATCTACCCAGAACTCCTCCCAGGCGTCTACCGCAGAGTTTTCTGCAATGCTTTAGGGCACTGTGATCCTAGGTAGTAACCCCAGACTCCTCCCCGGAAGATACCCAAGATGATTTTTCTCCTTGGACAATGCTCCATCCTCTGGGATTCACGGGAGCCTCCTTGCAGTTGTGTCCCCGAGTCTTTTTTTCGGTGATTTAGGACCCTGTGATCCCGGGGAGCAACCCCAGACTCCTCCAGGGAAGATACCCAAGATGCTTTTTCTCTCTTGACAGTGGTCCATCCTGCGGGATCTACCCAGAACTCCTCCCAGGCGTCTTCCGCAGAGTTTTCTGCAATGCTTTAGGGTCCTGTGATCCCAGGTAGCAACCCCAGACTCCTCCAGGGAAGATACCCGAGGTGGTTTTTATCCTTGGACAATGCTCCATCCTCTGGGATGCATCCGAGACTCCTTGCAGTTATGTCCCGGAGTCTTTATTCCGGTGGTCTGGGGCCCTGTGATCCCGGGTAGCAACCCCAGACTCCTCCAGGGAAGATACCCAAGATGATTTTTATCCTTGGGCAATGCTCCATCCTCTGGGATGCATCGGAGACTCCTTGCAGGTATGTCCCTGAGTCTTTTTTCCGGTGGTCTGGGGTCCTCTGATCCCGGGTAGAAGCCCCAGACTCCTCCAGGGAAGATATCCAAGATGCTTTTTGTCTCTTGACAGTGGTCCATCCTGCGGGATCTACCCAGACCTCCTCCCAGGCGTCTCCCGCAGAGTTTTCTGCAATGCTTTAGGGCCCTGTGATCCCGGGTAGCAACCCCAGACTCCTCCAGGGAAGATACCCAATATGATTTTTCTCCTTGGACACTGCTCCATCGTCTGGGATGCACGTTAGGTTCCTCCCAGCCGTCTCCCGCAGACATGTTTCCTGTGGTTTGGGGCCCTGTAATCCCGGATAGCAACACCAGACTCCTCCAGTGAAGATACCCAAGATGATTTTTCTCCTTGGACTATTGTCCATCCTCTGGGATGCATCCGAGACTCCTTGCAGTTATGTCCCTGAGACTTTATTCCGGTGGTCTGGGGCCCTGTGATCCCGGGTAGCAACCCCAGACTCCTCCAGGGAAGATACCCAAGATGATTTTTCTCCTTGGACAATGCTCCATCCTCTGGGATTCACCCGAGACTCCTCGCAGGTATGTCCCCGAGTCTTTTTTCCGGTGATTTAGGGTCCTCTCATCCCGGGTAGCAACCCCAGACTCCTCCAGGGAAGATACCCAAGATGATTTTTATCCTTGGACAATGCTCCATCCTCTGTGATGCATCGGAGACTCCTTGCAGGTATGTCCCTGAGGCTTTATTCCCGTGGTTTGGGGTCCTCTGATCCCGAGTAGCAACCCCAGACTCCTCCAGCGAAGATACCCGAGATGATTTTTATCCTTGGGCAATGCTCCATTCTCTGGGATGCATCTGGGACTCCTTTCAGTTATGGCCCTGAGTCTTTATTGCGGTGGTCTGGGGCCCTGTGATCCCGGGTAGCAATCCCAGACTCCTACAGGGAAAATACCCAAGATGATTTTTCTCCATGGACAATGCTCCATCCTCTGGGATTCACGTGAGCCTCCTTGCAGTTGTGTCCCCGAGTCTTTTTTTCGGTGATTTAGGACCCTGTGATCCCGGGTAGAAACCCCAGACTCCTCCAGAAAAGATAGCCGAGATGATTTTTCTCTCTTGATAGTGGTCCATCCTGCGGGATCTACCCAGAACTCCTCCCAGGCTTCTTCCGCAGAGTTTTCTGCAATGCTTTAGGGCCCTGTGATCCCGGGTAGCAACCCCAGACTCCTCCAGGGAAGATACCTGAGATGATTTTTATCCTTGGACTATTGTCCATCCTGCAGGATGCACCCGAGACTCCTCCCAGCTCTGTTTCTGAATGTTTTCTTCCTGGGGTTTAGGGTCCTGTGATCCCAGGTAGCAACCCCAGACTCCTCCAGGGAAGATACCCGAGATGATTTTTATCCTTGAGCAATGCTCCATCTTCTGGGATGCATCGGAGACTCCTTGCAGTTATGTCCCTGAGTCTATATTCCGGTGGTCTGGGTCCCTGTGATCCCGGGTAGCAACCCCAGACGCCTCCAGGGAAGATACCCAGGATGATTTTTCTCTCTTGACAGTGGTCCATCCTGCGGGATCTACCCAGAACTCCTCCCAGGCATCTCCCGCAGAGTTTTCTCCAATGCTTTAGGGCCCTGTAATCCCGGGTAGCAACCCCAGACTCTTCCAGGGTAGATACCCAAGATGATTTTTCTCCTTGGACAATGCTCCATCCTCTGGGATTCACCCGAGACTCCTCGCAGGTATGTCCCCGAGTCTTTTTTCCGGTGATTTGGGGTCCTGTCATCCCGGGTAGCAACCCCAGACTCCTCCAGGGAAGATACCTGAGATGATTTTTCTCCTTGGACTATTGTCCATCCTGCAGGATGCACCCGAGACTCCTCCCAGCTCTGTTTCTGAGTGTTTTCTTCCTGGGGTTTAGGGCCCTGTGATCCTGGGAAGCAACCCCAGACTCCTCCAGGGAAGATACCCGAGATGATTTTTCTCCTTGGGCAATGCTCCATCCTCTGGGATGCATCCAAGATTCCTCCCAGGCGTCTTGCGCAGACAGTATTCCTGTGGTTTGGGGCCCTTTGATCCCGGGTAGCAACCCCAGACTCCTCCAGGGAAGATACCCAAGATGATTTTTCTCCTTGGACAATGCTCCATCCTCTGGTAATCACCAGAGACTCCTCGCAGGTATGTCCCCGAGTCTTTTTTCCGGTGATTTGGGGTCCTGTCATCCCGGGTAGCAACCCCAGACTCCTCCAGGGAAGATACCCAAGATGATTTTTCTCCTTGGACAATTCACCATCCTATGGGATTCACATGAGCCTCCTTGCAGTTGTGTCCCCGAGTCTTTTTTTCGGTGATTTAGGACCGTGTGATCCCGGGTAGAAGCCCCAGAATCCTCCAGGGAAGATACCCAAGATGATTTTTCTCTCTTGACAGTGGTCCATCCTGCGGGATCTACCCAGAACTCCTCCCAGGCGTCTCCCGCAGAGTTTTCTGCAATGCTTTAAGGCCCTGTGATCCCAGGTAGCAACCCCAGACTCCTCCAGGGAAGATACCCAAGATGATTTGTATCCTTGAGCAATGCTCCATCCTCTGGGATGCATCTGAGATTCCTCCCAGGAATCTCCCGCAGACATTTTGGGTTCATGTTATGTCAGGGCAGGTTTAGATTGGATATTAGGAAGCATTTTTTCACTGAAAGGGTTATTAAACATTGGAATAAGCTGCCCAGAGAGGTGGTGGATTCAGCATCCATGGAGGTGTTTAAGAAAAGGGTAGATGAGGTGCTTAGGGACATGGTTTAGGAGTGGTGGTGTTTTTATCAGGGTAGGTTAATGGTTGGACATCATGATCTTAAAGGTCCCTTCCAACCTCACTGATTCTATGATTCTATGATTCTATGATTTTTCCTGTGGTCTGGGGCCCTGTAATCCCGGGTAGCAACCCCAGACTCCTCCAGGGAAGATACCCAAGATGATTTTTCTCCTTGGACAATGCTCCATCCTCTGGGATTCACCTGAGGCTCCTCGCAGTTATGTCCCCGAGTCTTTCTTCCGGTGGTTTGAGGTTCTGTGATCCCGGGTAGCAACCCCAGACTCGTCCAGGGAAGATACCCGAGATGATTTTTCTCCTTGGACTATTGTCCATCCTGCAGGATGCACCCGAGACTCCTCCCAGCTCTGTTTCTGAGTGTTTTCTTCCTGGGGTTTAGGGCCCTGTGATCCCAGGTAGCAACCCCAGACTCCTCCAGGGAAGATACCCGAGATGATTTTTATCCTTGAGCAATGCTCCATCCTCTGGGATGCATCCGAGACTCCTTGCAGTTATGTCCCTGAGTTTTATTCCGGTGGTTTGGGGCCCTGTGATCCTGGGAAGCAACCCCAGACTCCTCCAGCGAAGATACCCGAGATGATTTTTCTCCTTGGGCAATGCTCCATCCTCTGGGATGCATCCAAGATTCCTCCCAGGCGTCTTGCGCAGACAGTATTCCTGTGGTTTGGGGCCCTGTGATCCCGGGTAGCAACCCCAGACTCCTCCAGGGAAGATACCCAAGATGATTTTTCTCTTTGGACAATGCTCCATCCTCTGGTAATCACCAGAGACTCCTCGCAGGTATGTCCCCGAGTCTTTTTTCCGGTGATTTGGGGCTCTGCGATCCCGGGTAGCAACCCCAGACTCCTCCAGGGAAGATACCCAAGATGATTTTTCTCCTTGGACAATGCTCCATCCTGCAGGATGCACCCGAGACTCCTCCCAGTTCTGTTTCTGAATGTTTTCTTCCTGGGGTTTAGGGTCCTGTGATCCCGGGTAGCAACCCCAGACTCCTCCAGGGAAGATACCTGAGATGATTTTTCTCCTTGGACTATTGTCCATCCTGCAGGATGCACCCGAGAGTCCTCCCAGCTCTGTTTCTGAATGTTTTCTTCCTGGGGTTTAGGGCCCTGTGATCCCAGGTAGCAACCCCAGACTCCTCCAGGGAAGATACCCAAGATGATTTTTCTCTCTTGACAGTGGTCCATCCTGCAGGATCTACCCAGAACTCCTCCCAGGCGTCTCCCGCAGAGTTTTCTCCAATGCTTTAGGGCCCTGTGATCCCGGGTAGCAACCCCAGACTCCTCCAGGGAAGATACCCGAGATGATTTTTGTCCTTGGACAATTCTCCATCCTCTGGGATTCACCCGAGACTCCTCGCAGGTATGTCCCCGAGTCTTTTCCGGTGATTTGGGGACCTGTCATCCCGGGTAGCAATTCCCGACTCCTCCAGGGAAGATACCCAAGATGATTTGTATCCTTGGACAATGCTCCATCCTCTGGGATGCATCCGAGCCTCCTTGCAGTTGTGTCCCCGAGTCTTTTTTTCGGTGATTTAGGACGCTGTGATCCCGGGTAGAAGCCCCAGACTCCTCCAGGGAAGATACCCCAGATGATTTTTCTCTCTTGACAGTAGTCCATCCTGCGGGATCTACCCAGAACTCCTCCCAGCCGTCTCCAGCAGAGTTTTCTGCAATGCTTTAGGGCCCTGTGATCCCGGGTAGCAACCCCAGACTCCTCCAGGGAAGATACCCAAGATGATTTTTATCTTTGGGCAATGCTCCATCGTCTGGGATGCATCTGAGATTCCTCTCAGAGGTCTCCTGCAGACATTCTTCCTGTGGTTTGGGGCCTTGTAATCCTGGGTAGCAAACCCAGACTCCTCCAGGGAAGATACCCGAGATGATTTTTATCCTTGGGCAATGCTCCATCCTCTGGGATGCATCTGAGACTCCTTTCAGTTATGGCCCTGAGTCTTTATTGCGGTGGTCTGGGGCCCTGTGATCCCGGGTAGCAATCCCAGACTCCTCCAGGGAAGATACCCAAGATGATTTTTCTCCATGGACAATTCTCCATCCTCTGGGATTCACATGAGCCTCCTTGCAGTTGTGTCCCCGAGTCTTTTTTTCGGTGATTTAGCAGCCTGTGATCCCGGGTAGAAGCCCCAGACTCCTCCAGGGAAGATACCCAAGATGATTTTTCTCTCTTGACAGTGGTCTATCCTGCAGGAGCTACCCAGAACTCCTTCCAGGCGTCTCCCGCAGCGTTTTCTGCAATGCTTTAGGGCCCTGTGATCCCAGGTAGCAACCCCAGACTCCTCCAGGGAAGATACCCAAGATGATTTGTATCCTTGGACAATGCTCCATCCTCTGGGATTCACATGAGCCTCCTTGCAGTTGTGTCCCCGAGTCTTTTTTTCGGTGATTTAGGACCCTGTGATCCCGGGTAGAAGCCCCAGACTCCTCCAGGGAAGATACCCAAGATGATTTTTATCCTTGGGCAATGCTCCATCGTCTGGGATGCATCTGAGATTCCTCCTAGAGGTCTCCCGCAGACATTTTTCCTGTGGTTTGGGGCCCTGTGATCCCGGGTAGCAACCCCAGACTCCTCCAGGGAAGATACCCAAGATGATTTTTCTCCATGGACAATTCTCCATCCTCTGGGATTCACATGAGCCTCCTTGCAGTTGTGTCCCCGAGTCTTTTTCTCGGTGATTTAGGACCCTGTGATCCCGGGTAGCAACCCCAGACTCCTCCAGGGAAGATACCCAGGATGCTTTTTCTGTCTTGATAGTGGTCCATCCTGCGGGATCTACCCAGAACTCCTCCCAGGCGTCTCCCGCAGAGTTTTCTGCAATGCTTTAGGGCCCTGTGATCCCGGGTAGCAACCCCAGACTCCTCCAGGGAAGATACCTGAGATGATTTTTCTCCTTGGACTATTGTCCATCCTGCAGGATGCACCCAAGAGTCCTCCCAGCTCTGTTTCTGAATGTTTTCTTCCTGGGGTTTAGGGCCCTGTGATCCCAGGTTGCAACCCCAGACTCCTCCAGGAAAGATACCCAAGATGCTTTTTCTCTCTTGACAGTGGTCCATCCTCTGGGATGCATCGGAGACTCCTTGCAGGTATGTCCCTGAGTCTTTATTCTGGTGGTTTGCGGTCCTCTGATCCCGGGTAGCAACCCCAGACTCCTCCAGGGAAGATACCCAAGATGATTTTTCTCCTTGGACAATGCTCTATCCTCTGGGATTCACATGAGCCTCCATACAGTTGTGTCCCCGAGTTTTTTTTTCGGTGATTTAGGACCCTGTGATCCCGGGTAGCAACCCCAGACTCCTCCAGGGAAGATACCCAAGATGATTTTTATCCTTGGACAATGCTCCATCGTCTGGGATGCACCTTAGATTCCTCCCAGCCGTCTACCGCAGACATGTTTCCGGTAGTTTGGGTAACTTCAATCCCGGGTAGCAACCCCTGACTCCTCCAGGGAAGATACCCAAGATGATTTTTCTCCTTGGACTATTGTCCATCCTCTGGGATGCATCCGAGACTCCTTGCAGTTATGTCCCTGAGTCTTTATTCCGGTGGTCTGGGGCCCTGTGATCCCGGGTAGCAACCCCAGACTCCTCCAGGGATGATACCCAAGATGATTTTTCTCTCTTGACAGTGGTCCATCCTGCAGGATCTACCCAGAACTCCTCCCAGGTGTCTCCCGCAGAGTTTTCTCCAATGCTTTAGGGCCCTGTGATCCCAGGTAGCAACCCCAGACTCCTCCAGGGAAGATACCCAAGATGATTTTTCTCTCTTGACAGTGGTCCATCCTCTGGGATGCATCAGAGACTCCTTGCAGGTATGTCCCTGAGTCTTTATTCTGGTGGTTTGCGGTCCTCTGATCCCAGGTAGCAACCCCAGACTCCTCCAGGGTAGATACCCAAGATGATTTTTATCCTTGGACAATGTTCCATCCTCTGGGATTCACCCGAGACTCCTCGCAGGTATGTCCCCG
Source organism: Vanellus vanellus (assembly GCF_965231255.1). Lineage (NCBI taxonomy): Eukaryota > Metazoa > Chordata > Aves > Charadriiformes > Charadriidae > Vanellus > Vanellus vanellus. Next base: position 933,085 of record NW_028128833.1, read on the forward strand.
AGTCTTTTTTCCGGTGATTTGGGGTCCTCTCATCCCGGGTAGCAACCCCAGACTCCTCCAGGGAAGATACCCAAGATGATTTGTATCCTTGGACAATGCTCCATCCTCTGGGATTCACATGAGCCTCCTTGCAGTTGTGTCCCCGAGTCTTTTTTTCGGTGATTTAGGACCCTGTGATCCCGGGTAGAAGCCCCAGACTCCTCCAGGGAAGATACCCAAGATGATTTTTATCCTTGGGCAATGCTCCATCGTCTGGGATGCATCTGAGATTCCTCCTAGAGGTCTCCCGCAGACATTTTTCCTGTGGTTTGGGGCCCTGTAATCCCGGGTAGCAAACCCAGACTCCTCCAGGGAAGATATCTGAGATGATTTTTATCCTTGGGCAATGCTCCATCCTCTGGGATGCATCTGAGACGCCTTTCAGTTATGGCCCTGAGTCTTTATTGCGGTGGTCTGGGGCCCTGTGATCCCGGGTAGCAACCCCAGACTCCTCCAGGGAAGATACCCAAGATGATTTTTCTCCATGGACAATGCTCCATCCTCTGGGATTCACATGAGCGTCCTTGCAGTTGTGTCCCCGAGTGTTTTTTTCGGTGATTTAGGACCCTGTGATCCCGGGTAGAAGCCCCAGACTCCTCCAGGAAAGATACCCAAGATGATTTTTCTCTCCTGACAGTGGTCCATCCTGCGGGATCTACCCAGAACTCCTCCCAGGCGTCTCCCGCAGAGTTTTCTGCAATGCTTTAGGGCCCTGTGATCCCAGGTAGCAACCCCAGACTCCTCCCCGGAAGATACCCAACATGATTTTTCTCCTTGGACAATGCTCTATCCTCTGGGATTCACATGAGCCTCCTTGCAGTTGTGTCCCAGAGTCTTTTTCTCGGTGATTTAGGACCCTGTGATCCCGGGTAGCAATCCCAGACTCGTCCAGGGAAGATACCCAAGATGATTTGTATGCTTGGACAATGCTCCATCCTCTGGGATGCATCCGAGCCTCCTTGCAGTTGTGTCCCCGAGTCTTTTTTTCGGTGATTTAGGACCCTGTGATCCCGGGAAGAAGCCCCAGACTCCTCCAGGGAAGATACCCAAGATGCTTTTTCTCTCTTGATAGTGGTCCATCCTGCGGGATCTACCCAGAACTCCTCCCAGGCGTCTCCCGCAGAGTTTTCTGCAATGCTTTAGGGCCCTGTGATCCCAGGTAGCAACCCCAGACTCCTCCCCGGAAGATACCCAAGATGCTTTTTCTCTCTTGACAGTGGTCCATCCTCTGGGATGCATCGGAGACTCCTTGCAGGTATGTCCCCGAGTCTTTTTTCCGGTGATTTGGGGTCCTCTCATCCCGGGGAGCAACCCCAGACTCGTCCAGGGAAGATACCCAAGATGATTTGTATCCTTGGACAATGCTCCATCCTCTGGGTTTCACATGAGCCTCCTTACAGTTGTGTCCCCGAGTCTTTTTTTCGGTGATTTAGGACCCTGTGATCCCGGGTAGAAGCCCCAGACTCCTCCAGGGAAGATACCCAAGATGATTTTTCTCCTTGGGCAATGCTCCTTCGTCTGGGATGCATCTGAGATTCCTCTCAGAGGTCTCCCGCAGACATTTTTCCTGTGGTTTGGGGCCCTGTAATCCCGGGTAGCAAACCCAGACTCCTCCAGGGAAGATACCTGAGATGATTTTTATCCTTGGGCAATGCTCCATCCTCTGGGATGCATCTGAGACTCCTTTCAGTTATGGCCCTGAGTCTTTATTGCGGTGGTCTGCGGCCCTGTGATCCCGGGTAGCAATCCCAGACTCCTCCAGGGAAGATACCCAAGATGATTTTTCTCCATGGACAATGCTCGATCCTCTGGGATTCACATGAGCGTCCTTGCAGTTGTGTCCCCGAGTCTTTTTTTCGGTGATTTAGGAGCCTGTGATCCCGGGTAGAAGCCCCAGACTCCTCCAGGGAAGATACCCAAGATGATTTTTCTCTCTTGACAGTGGTCCATCCTGCGGGATCTACCCAGAACTCCTCCCAGGCGTCTCCGGCAGAGTTTTCTGCAATGCTTTAGGGCCCTGTGATCCCAGGTAGCAACCCCAGACTCCTCCCCGGAAGATACCCAAGATGATTTTTCTCCTTGGACAATGCTCCATCCTCTGGGATTCACGTGAGCCTCCTTGCAGTTGTGTCCCCGAGTCTTTTTTTCGGAGATTTACTACCCTGTGATCCCGGGTTGAAACCCCAGACTCCTCCAGGGAAGATACCCAAGATGATTTTTATCCTTGGGCAATGCTCCATCGTCTGGGATGCATCTGAGATTCCTCCTAGAGGTCTCCCGCAGACATTTTTCCTCTGGTTTGGGGCCCTGTAATCCCGGGTAGCAAACCCAGACTCCTCCAGGGAAGATATCTGAGATGATTTTTATCCTTGGGCAATGCTCCATCCTCTGGGATGCATCTGAGACGCCTTTCAGTTATGGCCCTGAGTCTTTATTGCGGTGGTCTGGGGCCCTGTGATCCCGGGTAGCAACCCCAGACTCCTCCAGGGAAGATACCCAAGATGATTTTTCTCCATGGACAATGCTCCATCCTCTGGGATTCACATGAGCGTCCTTGCAGTTGTGTCCCCGAGTGTTTTTTTCGGTGATTTAGGACCCTGTGATCCCGGGTAGAAGCCCCAGACTCCTCCAGGAAAGATACCCAAGATGATTTTTCTCTCCTGACAGTGGTCCATCCTGCGGGATCTACCCAGAACTCCTCCCAGGCGTCTCCCGCAGAGTTTTCTGCAATGCTTTAGGGCCCTGTGATCCCAGGTAGCAACCCCAGACTCCTCCCCGGAAGATACCCAACATGATTTTTCTCCTTGGACAATGCTCCATCCTCTGGGATTCACATGAGCCTCCTTGCAGTTGTGTCCCAGAGTCTTTTTCTCGGTGATTTAGGACCCTGTGATCCCGGGTAGCAATCCCAGACTCGTCCAGGGAAGATACCCAAGATGATTTGTATGCTTGGACAATGCTCCATCCTCTGGGATGCATCCGAGCCTCCTTGCAGTTGTGTCCCCGAGTCTTTTTTTCGGTGATTTAGGACCCTGTGATCCCGGGAAGAAGCCCCAGACTCCTCCAGGGAAGATACCCAAGATGCTTTTTCTCTCTTGACAGTGGTCCATCCTGCGGGATCTACCCAGAACTCCTCCCAGGCGTCTCCCGCAGAGTTTTCTGCAATGCTTTAGGGCCCTGTGATCCCAGGTAGCAACCCCAGACTCCTCCCCGGAAGATACCCAAGATGCTTTTTCTCTCTTGACAGTGGTCCATCCTCTGGGATGCATCGGAGACTCCTTGCAGGTATGTCCCCGAGTCTTTTTTCCGGTGATTTGGGGTCCTCTCATCCCGGGGAGCAACCCCAGACTCGTCCAGGGAAGATACCCAAGATGATTTGTATCCTTGGACAATGCTCCATCCTCTGGGTTTCACATGAGCCTCCTTACAGTTGTGTCCCCGAGTCTTTTTTTCGGTGATTTAGGACCCTGTGATCCCGGGTAGAAGCCCCAGACTCCTCCAGGGAAGATACCCAAGATGATTTTTCTCCTTGGGCAATGCTCCTTCGTCTGGGATGCATCTGAGATTCCTCTCAGAGGTCTCCCGCAGACATTTTTCCTGTGGTTTGGGGCCGTGTAATCCCGGGTAGCAAACCCAGACTCCTCCAGGGAAGATACCTGAGATGATTTTTATCCTTGGGCAATGCTCCATCCTCTGGGATGCATCTGAGACTCCTTTCAGTTATGGCCCTGAGTCTTTATTGCGGTGGTCTGCGGCCCTGTGATCCCGGGTAGCAATCCCAGACTCCTCCAGGGAAGATACCCAAGATGATTTTTCTCCATGGACAATGCTCGATCCTCTGGGATTCACATGAGCGTCCTTGCAGTTGTGTCCCCGAGTCTTTTTTTCGGTGATTTAGGAGCCTGTGATCCCGGGTAGAAGCCCCAGACTCCTCCAGGGAAGATACCCAAGATGATTTTTCTCTCTTGACAGTGGTCCATCCTGCGGGATCTACCCAGAACTCCTCCCAGGCGTCTCCGGCAGAGTTTTCTGCAATGCTTTAGGGCCCTGTGATCCCAGGTAGCAACCCCAGACTCCTCCCCGGAAGATACCCAAGATGATTTTTCTCCTTGGACAATGCTCCATCCTCTGGGATTCACGTGAGCCTCCTTGCAGTTGTGTCCCCGAGTCTTTTTTTCGGAGATTTACTACCCTGTGATCCCGGGTTGAAACCCCAGACTCCTCCAGAGAAGATAGCCGAGATAATTTTTCTCTCTTGACAGTGGTCCATCCTGCGGGATCTACCCAGAACTCCTCCCAGGCGTCTCCCGCAGAGTTTTCTGCAATGCTTTAGGGCCCTGTAATCCCGGGTAGCAACCCCATACTCCTCCAGGGAAGATACCGGAGATGATTTTTCTCCTTGGACAATGCTCCATCCTCTGGGATTCACCCGAGACTCCTCGCAGGTATGTCCCCGAGTCTTTTATCCGGTGGTTTGTGGTCCTGTGATCCCGGGTAGGAACCCCAGACTCCTCCAGGGAAGATACCCGAGATGATTTTTCTCCTTGGACAATGCTCCATCCTGCAGGATGCACCCGAGACTCCTCCCAGCTCTGTTTCTGAATGTTTTCTTCCTGGAGTTTAGGGTCCTGTGATCCCAGGTAGCAACCCCAGACTCCTCCAGGGAAGATACCCAAGATGCTTTTTCTCTCTTGACAGTGGTCCATCCTATGGGATGCATCGGATACTCCTTGCAGGTATGTCCCTGAGTCTTTATTCTGGTGGTTTGCGGTACTCTGATCCCGGGTAGCAACCCCAGACTCCTCCAGGGAAGATACCCAAGATGCTTTTTCTCTCTTGACAGTGGTCCATCCTGCGGGATCTACCCAGAATTCCTCCCAGGCGTCTCCCGCAGAGTTTTCTCCAATGCTTTAGGACCCTGTGATCCCGGGTAGCAACCCCAGACTCCTCCAGGGAAGATACCCAAGATGATTTTTCTCTCTTGACAGTGGTCCATCCTCTGGGATGCATCGGAGACTCCTTACAGGTATGTCCCTGAGTCTTTATTCTGGTGGTTTGCGGTCCTCTGATCCCGGGTAGCAACCCCAGACTCCTCCAGGGAAGATACCCAAGATGATTTTTATCCTTGGACAATGCTCCATCGTCTGGGATGCACCTTAGATTCCTCCCAGCCGTCTCCCGCAGACATGTTTGCTGTGGTTTGGGGCCCTGTAATCCCGGGTAGCAACCCCAGACTCCTCCAGGGAAGATACCCACGATGATTTTTCTCCTTGGACTATTGTCCATCCTCTGGGATGCATCCGAGACTCCTTGCAGTTATGTCCCTGAGTCTTTATTCCGGTGGTCTGGGGCCGTGTGATCCCGGGTAGCAACCCCAGACTCCTCCAGGGAAGATACCCAAGATGATTTTTCTCTCTTGACAGTGGTCCATCCTCTGGGATGCATCGGAGACTCCTTCCAGGTATGTCCCTGAGTCTTTATTCTGGTGTTTTGCGGTCCTCTGATCCCGGTAGCAACCCCAGATTCCTCCAGGTAAGATACCCAAGATGATTTTTCTCCTTGGACAATGCTCTATCCTCTGGGATTCACCCGAGACTCCTCGCAGGTATGTCCCCGAGTCTTTTATCCGGTGGTTTGTGGTCCTGTGATTTCGGGTAGCAAACCCAGACTCCTCCAGGGAAGATACCCAAGATGATTTTTCTCCTTGGACAATGGTCCAACCTCTGGGATTCACATGATCCTCCTTGCAGTTGTGTCCCTGAGTCTTTTTTTTTTGTGATTTAGGACCCTGTGATCCCGGGTAGAAGCCCCAGAATCCTCCAGGGAAGATACCCAAGATGATTTTTATCCTTGAGCAATGCTCCATCCTCTGGGATGCATCCGAGACTCCTTGCAGTTATGTCCCTGAGTCTTTATTCCGGTGGTCTGGGGCCCTGTGATCCCGGGTAGCAACCCCAGACTCCTCCAGGGAAGATACCCAAGATGCTTTTTCTCTCTTGACAGTGATCCATCCTGCGGGATCTACCCAGAACTCCTCCCAGGCGTCTCCCGCAGAGTTTTCTGCAATGCTTTAGGGCCCTGTGATCCCGGGTAGCAACCCCATACTCCTCCAGGGAAGATACCGGAGATGATTTTTCTCCTTGGACAATGCTCCATCCTCTGGGATTCACCCGAGACTCCTCGCAGGTATGTCCCCGAGTCTTTTATCCGGTGGTTTGTGGTCCTGTGATCCCGGGTAGGAACCCCAGACTCCTCCAGGGAAGATACCCGAGATGATTTTTCTCCTTGGACAATGCTCCATCCTGCAGGATGCACCCGAGACTCCTCCCAGCTCTGTTTCTGAATGTTTTCTTCCTGGAGTTTAGGGTCCTGTGATCCCAGGTAGCAACCGCAGACTCCTCCAGGGAAGATACCCAAGATGCTTTTTCTCTCTTGACAGTGGTCCATCCTCTGCGATGCATCGGAGACTCCTTACAGGTATGTCCCTGAGTCTTTATTCTGGTGGTTTGCGGTCCTCTGATCCCGGGTAGCAACCGCAGACTCCTCCAGGGAAGATACCCAAGATGATTTTTCTCCTTGGGCAATGCTCCGTCGTCTGGGATGCATCCGAGATTCCTCCCAGAGGTCTCCCACAGGCATTTTTCCTGTGGTTTGGGGCCCTGTCATCCCGGGTAGCAACCCCAGACTCCTCCAGGGAAGATACCCAAGATAATTTTTCTCCTTGGACTATTGTCCATCCTCTGGGATGCATCTGAGACTCCTTGCAGTTATGTCCCTGAGTCTTTATTCCGGTGGTCTGGGACCCTGTGATCCCGGGTAGCAACCCCAGACTCCTCCAGGGAAGATAACCAAGATGCTTTTTCTCTCTTGGCAGTGGTCCATCCTGCGGGATCTACCCAGAACTCCTCCGAGGCGTCTCCCGCAGAGTTTTCTGCAATGCTTTAGGGCCCTGTGATCCCGGGTAGCAACCCCAGACTCCTCCAGGGAAGATACCCAAGATGATTTTTCTCTCTTGACAGTGGTCCATCCTCTGGGATGCATCGGAGACTCCTTGCAGGTATGTCCCTGAGCCTTTATTCTGGTGGTTTGCGGTCCTCTGATCCCGGGTAGCAACCCCAGACTCCTCCAGGGAAGATACCCAAGATGATTTTTCTCCTTGGACAATGCTCCATCCTCTGGGATTCACCCGAGACTCCTCGCAGGTATGTCCCCGAGTCTTTTATCCGGTGGTTTGGGGTCCTGTCATCCCGGGTAGCAACCCCAGACTCCTCCAGGGAAGATACCCAAGATGATTTTTCTCTCTTGACAGTGGTCCATCCTGCAGGATCTACCCAGAACTCCTCCCAGGCGTCTCCCGCAGAGTTTTCTGCAATGCTTTATGGCCCTGTGATCCGAGGTAGCAACCCCAGACTCCTCCAGGGAAGATACCCGAGATGATTTTTCTCCTTGGGCAATGCTCCATCCTCTGGGATGCATCCGCGATTCCTCCCAGGCGTCTTCCGCAGACATTATTCCTGTGGTTTGGGGCCCTGTAATCCCGGGTAGCAACCCCAGACTCCTCCAGGGAAGATACCCGAGATGATTTTTATCCTTGGGCAATGCTCCATCCTCTGGGATGCATCTGAGACTCCTTTCAGTTATGGCCCTGAGTCTTTATTGCGGTGGTCTGGGGCCCTGTGATCCCGGGTAGCAATCCCAGACTCCTCCAGGGAAAATACCCAAGATGATTTTTCTCCATGGACAATGCTCCATCCTCTGGGATTCACGTGAGCCTCCTTGCAGTTGTGTCCCCGAGTCTTTTTTTCGGTGATTTAGGACCCTGTGATCCCGGTAGAAACCCCAGACTCCTCCAGAAAAGATAGCCGAGATGATTTTTCTCTCTTGATAGTGGTCCATCCTGCGGGATCTACCCAGAACTCCTCCCAGGCTTCTTCCGCAGAGTTTTCTGCAATGCTTTAGGGCCCTGTGATCCCAGGTAGCAACCCCAGACTCCTCCAGGGAAGATACCTGAGATGATTTTTATCCTTGGACTATTGTCCATCCTGCAGGATGCACCCGAGACTCCTCCCAGCTCTGTTTCTGAATGTTTTCTTCCTGGGGTTTAGGGTCCTGTGATCCCAGGTAGCAACCCCAGACTCCTCCAGGGAAGATACCCGAGATGATTTTTATCCTTGAGCAATGCTCCATCTTCTGGGATGCATCCGAGACTCCTTGCAGTTATGTCCCTGAGTCTATATTCCGGTGGTCTGGGTCCCTGTGATCCCGGGTAGACACCCCAGACTCCTCCAGGGAAGATACCCAGGATGATTTTTCTCTCTTGACAGTGGTCCATCCTGCGGGATCTACCCAGAACTCCTCCCAGGCGTCTCCCGCAGAGTTTTCTCCAATGCTTTAGGGCCCTGTGATCCCGGGTAGCAAGCCCAGACTCCTCCAGGGAAGATACCCAAGATGATTTTTCTCTCTTGACAGTGGTCCATCCTCTGGGATGCATCGGAGACTCCTTGCAGGTATGTCCCTGAGTCTTTATTCTGGTGGTTTGCGGTCCTCTGATCCCGGGTAGCAACCCCAGACTCCTCCAGGGTAGATACCCAAGATGATTTTTCTCCTTGGACAATGCTCCATCCTCTGGGATTCACCCGAGACTCCTCGCAGGTATGTCCCCGAGTCTTTTTTCCGGTGATTTGGGGTCCTGTCATCCCGGGTAGCAAACCCAGACTCCTCCAGGGAAGATACCCAAGATGATTTTTATCCTTGGACAATGCTCCTTCCTCTGGGATGCATCGGAGACTCCTTGCAGGTATGTCCCTGAGTCTATATTCCGGTGGTCTGGGTCCCTGTGATTCCGAGTAGCAACCCCAGACTCCTCCAGGGAAGATACCCAAGATGATTTTTATCCTTGGGCAATGCTCCATCCTCTGGGATGCATCCGAGATTCCTCCCAGGCGTCTTCCGCAGACATTTTTCCGGTGGTTTGGGGCCTTGTAATCCCGGGTAGCAAACCCAGACTCCTCCAGGGAAGATACCCAAGATGATTTTTCTGTCTTGACAGTGGTCGATCCTGCAGGATCTACCCAGAACTCCTCCCAGGCGTCTCCCGCAGAGTTTTCTCCAACGCTTTAGGGCCCTGTGATCCCGGGTAGCAACCCCAGACTCCTCCAGGGAAGATACCCAAGATGATTTTTCTCCTTGGACAATGCTCCATCCTCTGGGATGCATCCGAGATTCCTCCCAGGCGTCTTCCGCAGACATTTTTCCGGTGGTTTGGGGTCCTGTGATCCCGGGTAGGAACCCCAGACTCCTCCAGGGAAGATACCCAAGATGAGTTTTCTCCTTGGACTATTGTCCATCCTCTGGGATGCATCCGAGACTCCTTGCAGTTATGTCCCTGAGTCTTTATTCCGGTGGTCTGGGGCCCTGTGATCCCGGGTAGCAACCCCAGACTCCTCCAGGGAAGATACCCAAGATGCTTTTTCTCTCTTGACAGTGGTCCATCCTGCGGGATCTACCCAGAACTCCTCCCAGGCGTCTCCCGCAGAGTTTTCTGCAATGCTTTAGGGCCCTGTGATCCCGGGTAGCAACCCCAGACTCCTCCAGGGAAGATACCCGAGATGATTTTTCTCCTTGGACAATGCTCCATCCTCTGGGATTCACGTGAGCCTCCTTGCAGTTGTGTCCCCGAGTCTTTTTTTCGGTGATTTAGGACCCTGTGATCCCGGGTAGAAACCCCAGACTCCTCCAGAAAAGATAGCCGAGATGATTTTTCTCTCTTGATAGTGGTCCATCCTGCGGGATCTACCCAGAACTCCTCCCAGGCTTCTTCCGCAGAGTTTTCTGCAATGCTTTAGGGCCCTGTGATCCCGGGTAGCAACCCCAGACTCCTCCAGGGAAGATACCTGAGATGATTTTTATCCTTGGACTATTGTCCATCCTGCAGGATGCACCCGAGACTCCTCCCAGCTCTGTTTCTGAATGTTTTCTTCCTGGGGTTTAGGGTCCTGTGATCCCAGGTAGCAACCCCAGACTCCTCCAGGGAAGATACCCGAGATGATTTTTATCCTTGAGCAATGCTCCATCTTCTGGGATGCATCCGAGACTCCTTGCAGTTATGTCCCTGAGTCTATATTCCGGTGGTTTGGGTCCCTGTGATCCCGGGTAGCAACCCCAGACTCCTCCAGGGAAGATACCCAGGATGATTTTTCTCTCTTGACAGTGGTCCATCCTGTGGGATCTACCCAGAACTCCTCCCAGGCGTCTCCCGCAGAGTTTTCTGCAATGCTTTAGGGCCCTGTGATCCCGGGTAGCAACCCCAGACTCCTCCAGGGAAGATACCCAAGATGATTTTTCTGTCTTGACAGTGGTCCATCCTCTGGGATACATCGGAGACTCCTTGCAGGTATGTCCCTGAGTCTTTATTCTGGTGGTTTGCGGTCCTCTCATCCCGGGTAGCAACCCCAGACTCCTCCAGGGAAGATACCCAAGATGATTTTTCTCCTTGGACAATGCTCCATCGTCTGGGATGCACCTTAGATTCTTCCCAGCCGTCTCCCGCAGACATGTTTCCTGTGGTTTGGGGCCCTGTAATCCCGGATAGCAACCCCAGACTCCTCCAGGGAAGATACCCAAGATGCTTTTTCTCTCTTGACAGTGGTCCATCCTACGGGATCTACCCAGAACTCCTCCCAGGCGTCTCCCGCAGAGTTTTCTCCAATGCTTTAGGGCCCTGTGATCCCGGGTAGCAACCCCAGACTCCTCCAGGGAAGATACCCAAGATGATTTTTCTCTCTTGACAGTGGTCCATCCTCTGGGATGCATCGGAGACTCCTTGCAGGTATGTCCCTGAGTCTTTATTCTGGTGGTTTGCGGTCCTCTCATCCTGGGTAGCAACCCCAGACTCCTCCAGGGAAGATACCCGAGATGATTTTTCTCCTTGGACAATGCTCCATCCTCTGGGATTCACGTGAGCCTCCTTGCAGTTGTGTCCCCGAGTCTTTTTTTCGGTGATTTAGGACCCTGTGATCCCGGGTAGAAACCCCAGACTCCTCCAGAAAAGATAGCCGAGATGATTTTTCTCTCTTGATAGTGGTCCATCCTGCGGGATCTACCCAGAACTCCTCCCAGGCTTCTTCCGCAGAGTTTTCTGCAATGCTTTAGGGCCCTGTGATCCCGGGTAGCAACCCCAGACTCCTCCAGGGAAGATACCTGAGATGATTTTTATCCTTGGACTATTGTCCATCCTGCAGGATGCACCCGAGACTCCTCCCAGCTCTGTTTCTGAATGTTTTCTTCCTGGGGTTTAGGGTCCTGTGATCCCAGGTAGCAACCCCAGACTCCTCCAGGGAAGATACCCGAGATGATTTTTATCCTTGAGCAATGCTCCATCTTCTGGGATGCATCCGAGACTCCTTGCAGTTATGTCCCTGAGTCTATATTCCGGTGGTTTGGGTCCCTGTGATCCCGGGTAGCAACCCCAGACTCCTCCAGGGAAGATACCCAGGATGATTTTTCTCTCTTGACAGTGGTCCATCCTGTGGGATCTACCCAGAACTCCTCCCAGGCGTCTCCCGCAGAGTTTTCTCCAATGCTTTAGGGCCCTGTGATCCCGGGTAGCAACCCCAGACTCCTCCAGGGAAGATACCCAAGATGATTTTTCTCTCTTGACAGTGGTCCATCCTCTGGGATGCATCGGAGACTCCTTGCAGGTATGTCCCTGAGTCTTTATTCTGGTGGTTTGCGGTCCTCTCATCCTGGGTAGCAACCCCAGACTCCTCCAGGGAAGATACCCGAGATGATTTTTCTCCTTGGACAATGCTCCATCCTCTGGGATTCACGTGAGCCTCCTTGCAGTTGTGTCCCCGAGTCTTTTTTTCGGTGATTTAGGACCCTGTGATCCCGGGTAGAAACCCCAGACTCCTCCAGAAAAGATAGCCGAGATGATTTTTCTCTCTTGATAGTGGTCCATCCTGCGGGATCTACCCAGAACTCCTCCCAGGCTTCTTCCGCAGAGTTTTCTGCAATGCTTTAGGGCCCTGTGATCCCGGGTAGCAACCCCAGACTCCTCCAGGGAAGATACCTGAGATGATTTTTATCCTTGGACTATTGTCCATCCTGCAGGATGCACCCGAGACTCCTCCCAGCTCTGTTTCTGAATGTTTTCTTCCTGGGGTTTAGGGTCCTGTGATCCCAGGTAGCAACCCCAGACTCCTCCAGGGAAGATACCCGAGATGATTTTTATCCTTGAGCAATGCTCCATCTTCTGGGATGCATCCGAGACTCCTTGCAGTTATGTCCCTGAGTCTATATTCCGGTGGTTTGGGTCCCTGTGATCCCGGGTAGCAACCCCAGACTCCTCCAGGGAAGATACCCAGGATGATTTTTCTCTCTTGACAGTGGTCCATCCTGTGGGATCTACCCAGAACTCCTCCCAGGCGTCTCCCGCAGAGTTTTCTGCAATGCTTTAGGGCCCTGTGATCCCGGGTAGCAACCCCAGACTCCTCCAGGGAAGATACCCAAGATGATTTTTCTGTCTTGACAGTGGTCCATCCTCTGGGATACATCGGAGACTCCTTGCAGGTATGTCCCTGAGTCTTTATTCTGGTGGTTTGCGGTCCTCTCATCCCGGGTAGCAACCCCAGACTCCTCCAGGGAAGATACCCAAGATGATTTTTCTCCTTGGACAATGCTCCATCGTCTGGGATGCACCTTAGATTCTTCCCAGCCGTCTCCCGCAGACATGTTTCCTGTGGTTTGGGGCCCTGTAATCCCGGATAGCAACCCCAGACTCCTCCAGGGAAGATACCCAAGATGCTTTTTCTCTCTTGACAGTGGTCCATCCTACGGGATCTACCCAGAACTCCTCCCAGGCGTCTCCCGCAGAGTTTTCTCCAATGCTTTAGGGCCCTGTGATCCCGGGTAGCAACCCCAGACTCCTCCAGGGAAGATACCCAAGATGATTTTTCTCTCTTGACAGTGGTCCATCCTCTGGGATGCATCGGAGACTCCTTGCAGGTATGTCCCTGAGTCTTTATTCTGGTGGTTTGCGGTCCTCTCATCCTGGGTAGCAACCCCAGACTCCTCCAGGGAAGATACCCGAGATGATTTTTCTCCTTGGACAATGCTCCATCCTCTGGGATTCACGTGAGCCTCCTTGCAGTTGTGTCCCCGAGTCTTTTTTTCGGTGATTTAGGACCCTGTGATCCCGGGTAGAAACCCCAGACTCCTCCAGAAAAGATAGCCGAGATGATTTTTCTCTCTTGATAGTGGTCCATCCTGCGGGATCTACCCAGAACTCCTCCCAGGCTTCTTCCGCAGAGTTTTCTGCAATGCTTTAGGGCCCTGTGATCCCGGGTAGCAACCCCAGACTCCTCCAGGGAAGATACCTGAGATGATTTTTATCCTTGGAGTATTGTCCATCCTGCAGGATGCACCCGAGACTCCTCCCAGCTCTGTTTCTGAATGTTTTCTTCCTGGGGTTTAGGGTCCTGTGATCCCAGGTAGCAACCCCAGACTCCTCCAGGGAAGATACCCGAGATGATTTTTATCCTTGAGCAATGCTCCATCTTCTGGGATGCATCCGAGACTCCTTGCAGTTATGTCCCTGAGTCTATATTCCGGTGGTCTGGGTCCCTGTGATCCCGGGTAGCAACCCCAGACTCCTCCAGGGAAGATACCCAGGATGATTTTTCTCTCTTGACAGTGGTCCATCCTGCGGGATCTACTCAGAACTCCTCCCAGGCGTCTCCCGCAGAGTTTTCTCCAATGCTTTAGGGCCCTGTGATCCCGGGTAGCAACCCCAGACTCCTCCAGGGAAGATACCCAAGATGATTTTTCTCTCTTGACAGTGGTCCATCCTCTGGGATGCATCGGAGACTCCTTGCAGGTATGTCCCTGAGTCTTTATTCTGGAGGTTTGCGGTCCTCTGATCCCGGGTAGCAACCCCAGACTCCTCCAGGGAAGATACCCAAGATGATTTTTCTCCTTGGACAATGCTCCATCCTCTGGGATTCACCCGAGACTCCTCGCAGGTATGTCCCCGAGTCTTTTATCCGGTGGTTTGGGGTCCTGTCATCCCGGGTAGCAACCCCAGACTCCTCCAGGGAAGATACCCAAGATGATTTTTCTCCTTGGACAATGCTCCATCGTCTGGGATGCACCTTAGATTCTTCCCAGCCGTCTCCCGCAGACATGTTTCCTGTGGTTTGGGGCCCTGTAATCCCGGATAGCAACCCCAGACTCCTCCAGGGAAGATACGCAAGATGATTTGTATCCTTGAGCAATGCTCCATCCTCTGGGATGCATCCAAGACTCCTTGCAGTTATGTCCCTGAGTCTTTATTCCGGTGGTCATTGGCCCTGTGATCCCGGGTAGCAACCCCAGACTCCTCCAGGGAAGATACCTGAGATGATTTTTCTCCTTGGACTATTGTCCATCCTGCGAGATGCACCCCAGACTCCCAGCTCAGTTTCTGAGTCTTTTCTTCCTGTGGTATAAGGGCCTCGTGATCCTGGATGGCAACCCGAAACTCCTCCAGGGAAGATACCTAAGATGATTTTTCTCCTGGGACAATGCTTCTTCCTCTGGGATGCATTCAAGACTCCTCGCAGGTATGTTCCTCAGTCTTTTTTCCAGTGGTTTAGGGTCCTGTCATCCCGGGTAGCAACTCCAGACTCTTCCAGGGAAGATACCCAAGATGATTTTTCTCTTTGGACAATGCTCGATCCTCTGGGATTCACCCGAGCCTCCTTGCAGGTATGTCCCCGAGTCTTTTTTCCGGTGCTTTAGGGCCCTGTGATCCCGGGTAGCAGCCCCAGACTCCTCCAGGGAAAATACCCAAGATGATTTTTATTCTTGGGCAATGCTCGATCCTCAGGGATGCATCCGAGACTCCTTACAGTTAGGTCCCTGAGTCTTTATTCCGGTGGTTTGGGGCCCTGTGATCCTGGGAAGCAACCCCAGACTCCTCCAGGGAAGATACCCAGGATGATTTTTCTCTCTTGACAGTGGTCCATCCTGCGGGATCTACCCAGAACTCCTCCCAGGTGTCTTCCGCAAAGTTTTCTCCAATACTTTAGGGCCCTGTGATCCCAGGTAGCAACCCCAGACTCCTCCAGGGAAGATACCCGAGATGATATTTCTCCTTGGGCAATGCTCCATCCTCTGGGATGCATCCGAGATTCCTCCCAGGTGTCTTCCGCAGACATTATTCCTGTGGTTTGGGGTCCTGTGATCCCAGGTAGCAAGCCCAGACTCCTCCAGGGAAGATACCCGAGATGATTTTTCTCCTTGGACTATCGTCCATCCTGCAGGATGCACCCGAGACTCCTGCCAGCTCTGTTTCTGAATGTTTTCTTCCTGGGGTTAAGGGCCCTGTGATACCAGGTAGCAACCCCAGACTCCTCCAGGGAAGATACCCAAGATGCTTTTTCTCTCTTGACAGTGGTCCATCCTGCGGGATCTACCCAGAACTCCTCCCAGGCGTCTCCCGCAGAGTTTTCTCCAATGCTTTAGGGCCCTGTGATCCCGGGTAGCGACCCCAGATTCCTCCAGGGAAGATACCCGAGATGATTTTTCTCCTTGGACTATTGTCCATCCTGCAGTATGCACCCGAGACTCCTCCCAGCTCTGTTTCTGAATGTTTTCTTCCTGGGGTTTAGGGCCCTGTGATCCCAAGTAGCAACCCCAGACTCCTCCAGGGAAGATACCCAAGATGCTTTTTCTCTCTTGACAGTGGTCCATCCTGCGGGATCTACCCAGAACTCCTCCCAGGCGTCTCCCGCAGAGTTTTCTGCAATGCTTTAGGGCCCTGTGATCCCAGGTAGCAACCCCAGACTCCTCCAGGGAAGATACCCAAGATGATTTGTATCCTTGAGCAATGCTCCATCCTCTGGGATGCATCTGAGATTCCTCCCAGGAGTCTCCTGCAGAAATTTTGGGTTCAAGTTATGTCAGGGCAGGTTTAGATTGGATATTAGGAAGCATTTTTTCACTGAAAGGGTTATTAAACATTGGAATAAGCTGCCCAGAGAGGTGGTGGATTCAGCATCCATGGAGGTGTTTAAGAAAAGGGTAGATGAGGTGCTTAGGGACATGGTTTAGGAGTGGTGGCGTTTTTATCAGGGTAGGTTAATGGTTGGACTTCATGATCTTAAAGGTCCCTTCCAACCTCACTGATTCTATGATTCTATGATTCTATGATTTTTCCTGTGGTCTGGGGCCCTGTAATCCCGGGTAGCAACCCCAGTATCCTCCAGGGAAGATACCCAAGATGATTTTTCTCTCTTGACAGTGGTCCATCCTGCGGGATCTACCCAGAACTCCTCCCAGGCGTCTCCCGCAGAGTTTTCTCCAATGCTTTAGGACCCTGTGATCCTGGGTAGCAACCCCAGACTCCTCCAGGGAAGATACCCGAGATGATTTTTCTCCTTGGACAATGCTCTATCCTCTGGGATTCACATGAGCCTCCATACAGTTGTGTCCCCGAGTTTTTTTTTCGGTGATTTAGGACCCTGTGATCCCGGGTAGAAACCCCAGACTCCTCCAGGGAAGATACCCGAGATGATTTTTCTCTCTTGACAGTGGTCCATCCTGCGGGATCTACCCAGAACTTCTCCTGGGCGTCTCCCGCAGAGTTTTCTGCAATGCTTTAGGGCCCTGTGATCCCGGGTAGAAGCCCCAGACTGCTCCAGGGAAGATACCCAAGATGCTTTTTCTCTCTTGACAGTGGTCCATCCTGCGGGATCTACCCAGAACTCCTCCCAGGCGTCTCCCGCAGAGTTTTCTCCAATGCTTTAGGGCCCTGTGATCCCAGGTAGCAACCCCAGACTCCTCCAGGGAAGATACCCGAGATGATTTTTATCCTTGGACAATGCTCCATCCCCTGGGATTCACCCGAGACTCCTCGTAGTTATGTCCCCGAGTCTTTTTTCCGGTGGTTTGGGGTCCTGTCATCACGGGTAGCAACCCCAGACTCCTCCAGGGAAGATACCCATGATGATTTTTATCCTTGGACAATGCTCCATCCTCTGCGATGCATCTTAGATTCCTCCCAGCCGTCTCCCGCAGACATTTTTCCTGTTGTTTGGGGCCCTGTAATCCCGGGTAGCAACCCCAGACTCCTCCAGGGTAGATACCCGAGATGATTTTTATCCTTGGGCAATGCTCCATCCTCTGGGATGCATCTGAGACTCCTTGCAGTTATGTCCCTGAGTCTTTATTGCGGTGGTCTGGGGCCCTGTGATCCGGGTAGCAATCCCAGACTCCTCCATGGAAGATACCCAAGATGATTTTTCTCCTTGGACAATGCTCCGTCCTCTGGGATTCACATGAGCCTCCTTGCAGTTGTGTCCCCGAGTCTTTTTTTCGGTGATTTCAGACCCTGTGATCCCGGGTAGAAGCCCCAAACTCCTCCAAGGAAGATACCCAAGATGCTTTTTCTCTCTTGACAGTGGTCCATCCTGCGGGATCTACCCAGAACTCCTCCCAGGCGTCTCCCGCAGAGTTTTCTGCAATGCTTTAGGGCCCTGTGATCCCAGGTAGCAACCCCAGACTCCTCCAGGGAAGATACCCAAGATGATTTGTATCCTTGAGCAATGCTCCATCCTCTGGGATGCATCTGAGATTCCTCCCAGGAGTCTCCCGCAGACATTTTGGGTTCATGTTATGTCAGGGCAGGTTTAGATTGGATATTAGGAAGCATTTTTTCACTGAAAGGGTTATTAAACATTGGAATAAGCAGCCCAGAGAGGTGGTGGATTCAGCATCCATGGAGGTGTTTAAGAAAAGGGTAGATGAGGTGCTTAGGGACATGGTTTAGGAGTGGTGGCGTTTTTATCAGGGTAAGTTAATGGTTGGACTTCATGATCTTAAAGGTCCCTTCCAACCTCACGGATTCTATGATTCTATGATTCTATGATTTTTCCTGTGGTCTGGGGCCCTGTAATCCCGGGTAGCAACCCCAGTCTCCTCCAGGGAAGATACCCAAGATGATTTTTCTCTCTTGACAGTGGTCCATCCTGCGGGATCTACCCAGAACTCATCCCAGGCGTCTCCCGCAGAGTTTTCTCCAATGCTTTAGGGCCCTGTGATCCCGGGTAGCAACCCCAGACTCCTCCAGGGAAGATACCCAAGATGATTTTTCTCTCTTGACAGTGGTCCATCCTGCGGGATCTACCCAGAACTCCTCCCAGGCGTCTCCCGCAGAGTTTTCTCCAATGCTTTAGGGCCCTGTAATCCCGGGTAGCAACCCCAGACTCCTTCAGGGAAGATACCAAAGATGATTTTTCTCCTTGGACAATGCTCCATCCTCTGGGATTCACATGAGCCTCCTTGCAGTTGTGTCCCCGAGTCTTTTTTTCTGTGATTTCAGACCCTGTGATCCCGGGTAGAAGCCGCAGACTCATCCAGGGAAGATACCCAAGATGCATTTTCTCTCTTGACAGTGGTCCATCCTGCGGGATCTACCCAGAACTCCTCCCAGGCGTCTCCAGCAGAGTTTTCTGCAATGCTTTAGGGCCCTGTGATCCCAGTTAGCAACCCCAGACTCCTCCAGGGAAGATACCCAAGATGATTTTTCTCCTTGGACAATGCTCCATCCTCTGGGATTCAAATGAGCCTCCTTGCAGTTGTGTCCCCGAGTCTTTTTTTCGGTGATTTAGGACCCTGTGATCCCGGGAAGAAGCCCCAGACTCCTCCAGGGAAGATACCCAAGATGATTTTTCTCTCTTGACAGTGGTCCATCCTGCGGGATCTACCCAGAACTCCTCCCAGGCGTCTCTCGCAGAGTTTTCTACAATGCTTTAGGACCCTGTGATCCCGGGTAGCAACCCCAGACTCCTCCAGGGAAGATACCCGAGATAATTTTTCTCCTTGGACTATTGTCCATCCTGCAGGATACACCCGAGACTCCTCCCAGCTCTGTTTCTGAGTGTTTTCTTCCTGGGGTTTAGGGCCCTGTGATCCCAGGTAGCAACCCCAGACTCTTCCAGGGAAGATACCCAAGATGCTTTTTCTCTCTTGACAGTGGTCCATCCTCTCTGATGCATCAGAGACTCCTTGCAGGTATGTCCCTGAGTCTTTATTCTGGTGGTTTGCGGTCCTCTGATCCCGCGTAGCAACCCCAGACTCCTCCAGGGTAGATATCCAAGAAGATTTTTATCCTTGGACAATGCTCCATCCTCTGGGATTCACCCGAGACTCCTCGAAGTTATGTCCCCGAGCCTTTTTTCCGGTGGTTTGGGGTCCTGTCATCCCGGGTAGCAACCCCAGACTCCTCCAGGGAAGATACCCAAGATGATTTTTATCCTTGGACAATGCTCCATCCTCTGCGATGCATCTGAGATTCCTCCCAGAGGTCTCCCGAAGACATTTTTCCTGTTGTTTGGGGCCCTGTAATCCCGGGTAGCAACCCCAGACTCCTCCAGGGTAGATACCCGAGATGATTTTTCTCCTTGGGCAATGCTCCATCCTCTGGGATGCATCTGAGACTCCTTGCAGTTATGTCCCTGAGTCTTTATTGCGGTGGTCTGGCGACCTGTGATCCCGGGTAGCAATCCCAGACTCCTCCAGGGAAAATACCCAAGATGATTTTTCTCCATGGACAATGCTCCATCCTCTGGGATTCACATGAGCCTCCTTGCAGTTGTGTCCCCGAGTCTTTTTTTCGGTGATTTCAGACCCTGTGATCCCGGGTAGAAGCCCCAGACTCCTCCAGGGAAGATACCCGAGATGATTTTTCTCCTTGGACTATTGTCCATCCTGCAGGATGCACCCGAGACTCCTCCCAGCTCTGTTTCTGAATGTTTTCTTCCTGGGGTTTAGGGCCCTGTGATCCCAGGTAGCAACCCCAGACTCCTCCAGGGAAGATACCCAAGATGCTTTTTCTCTCTTGACAGTGGTCCATCCTGCGGGATCTACCCAGAACTCCTCCCAGGCGTCTCCCGCAGAGTTTTCTCCAATGCTTTAGGGCCCTGTGATCCCAGGTAGCAACCCCAGACTCCTCCAGGGAAGATACCCAAGATGATTTGTATCCTTGAGCAATGCTCCATCCTCTGGGATGCATCTGAGATTCCTCCCAGGAGTCTCCCGCAGACATTTTGGGTTCATGTTATGTCAGGGCAGGTTCAGATTGGATATTAGGAAGCATTTTTTCACTGAAAGGGTTATTAAACACTGGAATAAGCTGCCCAGAGAGGTGGTGGATTCAGCATCCATGGAGGTGTTTAAGAAAAGGGTAGATGAGGTGCTTAGGGACATGGTTTAGGAGTGGTGGCGTTTTTATCAGGGTAGGTTAATGGTTGGACTTCATGATCTTAAAGGTCCCTTCCAACCTCACTGATTCTATGATTCTATGATTCTATGATTTTTCCTGTGGTCTGGGGCCCTGTAATCCCGGGTAGCAACCCCAGACTCCTCCAGGGAAGATACCCAAGATGCTTTTTCTCTCTTGACAGTGGTCCATCCTGCGGTAGCTACCCAGAACTCCTCCCAGGCGTCTCCTGCAGAGTTTTCTGCAATGCTTTAGGGCCCTGTGATCCCAGGTAGCAACCCCAGACTCCTCCAGGGAAGATACCCAATATGATTTTTCTCCTTGGGCAATGCTCCATCCTCTCGGATGCATCTGAGACTCCTTTCAGTTATGGCCCTGAGTCTTTATTGCGGTGGTTTGGGGCCCTGTGATCCCGGGTAGCAACCCCAGACTCCTCCAGGGAAGATACCCAAGATGATTTTTCTCCTTGGACAATGCTCCATCCTCTGGGATTCACATGAGCCTCCTTGCAGTTGTGTCCCCGAGTCTTTTTTTCGGTGATTTAGGACCCTGTGATCCCGGGAAGAAGCCCCAGACTCCTCCAGGGAAGATACCCGAGATGATTTGTATCCTTGGACAATGCTCCATCCTCTGTGATTCACCCGAGAGTCCTCGCAGGTATGTCCCCGAGTCTTTTTTCCGGTGGTTTGGGGTCCTGTCATCCCGGGTAGCAACCCCAGACTCTTCCAGGGAAGATACCCAAGATGATTTTTATCCTTGGACAATGCTCCATCCTCTGCTATGCATCGGAGACTCCTTGCAGGTATGTCCCTGATGCTTTATTTCGGTGGTTTGGGGTCCTCTGATCCCGAGTAGCAACCCCAGACTCCTCCAGGGAAGATACCCAAGATGATTTTTCTCCTTGGGCAATGCTCCATCGTCTGGGATGCATCTGAGATTCCTCCCAGAGGTCTCCCGCAGACATTTTTCCTGTGGTTTGGGGCCCTGTAATCCTGGGTAGCAACCCCAGACTCCTCCAGGGAAGATACCCGAGATGATTTGTATCCTTGGACAATGCTCCATCCTCTGAGATGCATGCGAGACTCCTTGCAGTTATGTCACTGAGTCTTCATTCCGGTGGTCTGGGGCCCTGTGATCCCGGGTAGCAACCCCAGACTCCTCCAGGGAAAATACCCAGGATGCTTTTTCTCTCTTGACAATGATCCATCCTGCGGGATCTACCCAGAACTCCTCCCAGGCGTCTCCCGCAGAGTTTTCTGCAATGCTTTAGGGCCCTGTGATCCCGGGTAGGTACCCCAGACTCCTCCAGGGAAGATACCCGAGATGATTTTTCTCCTTGGACTATTGTCCATCCTGCAGGATGCACCCGAGACTCCTCCCAGCTCTGTTTCTGAATGTTTTCTTCCTGGGGTTTAGGGCCCTGTGATCCCAGGTAGCAACCCCAGACTCCTCCAGGGAAGATACCCAAGATGCTTTTTCTCTCTTGACAGTGGTCCATCGTCTGGGATGCATCGGAGACTCCTTGCAGTTATGTCCCTGAGTCTTTATTCTGGTGGTTTGCGGTCCTCTGATCCCGGGTAGCAACCCCAGACTCCTCCAGGGAAGATACCCAAGATGATTTTTCTCCTTGGACTATTGTCCATCCTCTGGGATGCATCCGAGACTCCTTGCAGTTATGTCCCTGAGACTTTATTCCGGTGGTCCGGGGCCCTGTGATCCCGGGTAGCAACCCCAGACTCCTCCAGGGAAGATACCCAAGATGATTTTTCTCCTTGGACAATGCTCCATCCTCTGGGATTCACCCGAGACTCCTCGCAGGTATGTCCCTGAGACTTTATTCCGGGTGTTTGTGGTCCTCTGATCCCGGGTAGCAACCCCAGACTCCTCCAGGGAAGATACCCAAGATGATTTTTATCCTTGGACAATGCTCCATCCTCTGCGATGCATCGGAGACTCCTTGCAGGTATGTCCCTGAGGCTTTATTCCGGTGGTTTGGGGTCCTCTGATCCCGAGTAGAAACCCCAGACTCCTCCAGCGAAGATACCCAAGATGATTTTTCTCCTTGGGCAATGCTCCATCGTCTGGGATGCATCTGATATTCCTCCCAAAGGTCTCCCGCAGACATTTTTCCTGTGGTTTGGGGCCCCGTAATTCCGGGTAGCAAACCCAGACTCCTCCAGGGAAGATACCCGAGATGATTTTAATCCTTGGGCAATGCTCCATCCTCTGGGATGCATCTGAGACTCCTTTCAGTTATGGCCCTGAGTCTTTTTTCCGGTGGTCTGGGACCCTGTGATCCCGGTTAGCAATCCCAGACTCCTCCAGGGAAGATACCCAAGATGATTTTTCTCCATGGACAATGCTCGATCCTCTGGGATTCACATGAGCCTCCTTGCAGTTGTGTCCCCGAGTCTTTTTTTCGGTGATTTAGGACCCTGTGATCCTGGGTAAAAGCCCCAGACTCCTCCAGGGAAGATACCCAAGATGATTTTTCTCTCTTGACAGTGGTCCATCCTGCGGGATCTACCCAGAACTCCTCCCAGGCGTCTACCGCAGAGTTTTCTGCAATGCTTTAGGGCACTGTGATCCTAGGTAGTAACCCCAGACTCCTCCCCGGAAGATACCCAAGATGATTTTTCTCCTTGGACAATGCTCCATCCTCTGGGATTCACGGGAGCCTCCTTGCAGTTGTGTCCCCGAGTCTTTTTTTCGGTGATTTAGGACCCTGTGATCCCGGGGAGCAACCCCAGACTCCTCCAGGGAAGATACCCAAGATGCTTTTTCTCTCTTGACAGTGGTCCATCCTGCGGGATCTACCCAGAACTCCTCCCAGGCGTCTTCCGCAGAGTTTTCTGCAATGCTTTAGGGTCCTGTGATCCCAGGTAGCAACCCCAGACTCCTCCAGGGAAGATACCCGAGGTGGTTTTTATCCTTGGACAATGCTCCATCCTCTGGGATGCATCCGAGACTCCTTGCAGTTATGTCCCGGAGTCTTTATTCCGGTGGTCTGGGGCCCTGTGATCCCGGGTAGCAACCCCAGACTCCTCCAGGGAAGATACCCAAGATGATTTTTATCCTTGGGCAATGCTCCATCCTCTGGGATGCATCGGAGACTCCTTGCAGGTATGTCCCTGAGTCTTTTTTCCGGTGGTCTGGGGTCCTCTGATCCCGGGTAGAAGCCCCAGACTCCTCCAGGGAAGATATCCAAGATGCTTTTTGTCTCTTGACAGTGGTCCATCCTGCGGGATCTACCCAGACCTCCTCCCAGGCGTCTCCCGCAGAGTTTTCTGCAATGCTTTAGGGTCCTGTGATCCCGGGTAGCAACCCCAGACTCCTCCAGGGAAGATACCCAATATGATTTTTCTCCTTGGACACTGCTCCATCGTCTGGGATGCACGTTAGGTTCCTCCCAGCCGTCTCCCGCAGACATGTTTCCTGTGGTTTGGGGCCCTGTAATCCCGGATAGCAACACCAGACTCCTCCAGTGAAGATACCCAAGATGATTTTTCTCCTTGGACTATTGTCCATCCTCTGGGATGCATCCGAGACTCCTTGCAGTTATGTCCCTGAGACTTTATTCCGGTGGTCTGGGGCCCTGTGATCCCGGGTAGCAACCCCAGACTCCTCCAGGGAAGATACCCAAGATGATTTTTCTCCTTGGACAATGCTCCATCCTCTGGGATTCACCTGAGACTCCTCGCAGGTATGTCCCCGAGTCTTTTATCCAGTGGTTTGTGGTCCTGTGATTTCGGGTAGCAACCCCAGACTCCTCCAGGGGAAGATACCCAAGTTGATTTTTATCCTTGGACAATGCTCCATCCTCTGCGATGCATCGGAGACTCCTTGCAGGTATGTCCCTGAGTCTTTATTCCGGTGGTTTGTGGTCCTCTGATCCCGGGTAGCAACCCCAGACTCCTCCAGGGAAGATACCCAAGATGCTTTTTATCCTTGGACAATGCTCCATCCTCTGCGATGCATCGGAGACTCCTTGCAGGTATGTCCCTGAGGCTTTATTCCGGTGGTTTGGGGTCCTCTGATCCCGAGTAGAAACCCCAGACTCCTCCAGCGAAGATACCCAAGATGATTTTTCTCCTTGGGCAATGCTCCATCGTCTGGGATGCATCTGATATTCCTCCCAAAGGTCTCCCGCAGACATTTTTCCTGTGGTTTGGGGCCCTGTAATCCTGGGTAGCAACCCCAGACTCCTCCAGGGAAGATACCCAAGATGATTTTTCTCCTCGGACTATTGTCCATCCTCTGGGATGCATCCAAGATTCCTCCCAGGCGTCTTCCGCAGAGTTTTCTGCAGTGCTTTAGGGCCCTGTGATCCCGGGTAGCAACCCCAGACTCCTCCAGGGAAGATACCCGAGATGATTTTTCTCCTTGGACTATTGTCCATCCTGCTGGATGCACTCGAGACTCCTCCCAGCTCTGTTTCTGAATGTTTTCTTCCTGGAGTTTAGGGTCCTGTGATCCCAGGTAGCAACCCCAGACTCCTCCAGGGAAGATACCTGAGATGGTTTTTATCCTTGGACAATGCTCCATCCTCTGGGATGCATCCGAGACTCCTTGCAGTTATGTCCCGGAGTCTTTATTCCGGTGGTCTGGGGCCCTGTGATCCCGGGTAGCAACCCCAGACTCCTCCAGGGAAGATACCCAAGATGCTTTTTCTCTCTTGACAGTGGTCCATCCTGTGGGATCTACCCAGAACTCCTCCCAGGCATCTCCCGCAGAGTTTTCTGCAATGCTTTAGGGCCCTGTGATCCCGGGTAGCAACCCCAGACTCCTCCAGGGAAGATACCCAATATGATTTTTCTCCTTGGACACTGCTCCATCGTCTGGGATGCACCTGAGACTCCTCGCAGCTATGTCCCCGAGTCTTTTATCCAGTGGTTTGTGGTCCTGTAATTTCGGGTAGCAACCCCAGACTCCTCCAGGGGAAGATACCCAAGCTGATTTTTATCCTTGGACAATGCTCCATCCTCTGCGATGCATCGGAGACTCCTTGCAGGTATGTCCCTGAGTCTTTATTCCGGTGGTTTGTGGTCCTCTGATCCCGAGTAGCAACCCCAGACTCCTCCAGGGAAGATACCCAAGATGATTTTTCTCCTTGGACAATGCTCCATCCTCTGGGATTCACATGAGCCTCCTTGCAGTTGTGTCCCAGAGTCTTTTTTTTGGTGATTTAGGACCCTGTGATCCCGGGTAGAAGCCCCAGACTCCTCCAGGGAAGATACCCAAGATGCTTTTTCTGTCTTGACAGTGGTCCATCCTGCGTGATCTACCCAGAACTCCTCCCAGGCGTCTCCCGCAGAGTTTTCTGCAATGCTTTAGGGCCCTGTGATCCCGGGTAGCAACCCCAGACTCCTCCAGGGAAGATACCCAAGATGATTTTTATCCTTGGACAATGCTCCATCCTCTGTGATGCATTGGAGACTCCTTGCAGGTATGTCCCTGAGGCTTTATTCCGGTGGTTTGGGGTCCTCTGATCCCGAGTAGCAACCCCAGACTCCTCCAGCGAAGATAGCCAAGATGATTTTTATCCTTGGGCAATGCTCCATCGTCTGGGATGCATCTGATATTCCTCCCAGAGGTCTCCCGCAGACATTTTTCCTGTGGTTTAGGGCCCTGTAATTCCGGGTAGCAAACCCAGACTCCTCCAGGGAAGATACCCAAGATGATTTTTCTCCATGGACAATGCTCCATCCTCTGGGATTCACGTGAGCCTCCTTGCAGTTGTGTCCCCGAGTCTTTTTTTCGGTGATTTAGGACCCTGTGATCCCGGGTAGAAACCCCAGACTCCTCCAGAAAAGATAGCCGACATGATTTTTCTCTCTTGATAGTGGTCCATCCTGCGGGATCTACCCAGAACTCCTCCCAGGCTTCTTCCGCAGAGTTTTCTGCAATGCTTTAGGGCCCTGTGATCCCGGGTAGCAACCCCAGACTCCTCCAGGGAAGATTCCTGAGATGATTTTTATCCTTGGACTATTGTCCATCCTGCAGGATGCACCCGAGACTCCTCCCAGCTCTGTTTCTGAATGTTTTCTTCCTGTGGTTTAGGGTCCTGTGATCCCAGGTAGCAACCCCAGACTCCTCCAGGGAAGATACCCGAGATGATTTTTATCCTTGAGCAATGCTCCATCTTCTGGGATGCATCCGAGACTCCTTGCAGTTATGTCCCTGAGTCTATATTCCGGTGGTCTGGGTCCCTGTGATACCGGGTAGACACCCCAGACTCCTCCAGGGAAGATACCCAGGATGATTTTTCTCTCTTGACAGTGGTCCATCCTGCGGGATCTACCCAGAACTCCTCCCAGGCGTCTCCCGCAGAGTTTTCTGCAATGCTTTAGGGCCCTGTGATCCCGGGTAGCAACCCCAGACTCCTCCCCGGAAGATACCCAAGATGCTTTTTCTCTCTTGACAGTGGTTCATCCTCTGGGATGCATCGGAGACTCCTTGCAGGTATGTCCCCGAGTCTTTTTTCCGGTGATTTAGGGTCCTCTCATCCCGGGTAGCAACCCCAGACTCCTCCAGGGAAGATACCCAAGATGATTTTTATCCTTGGACAATGCTCCATCCTCTGTGATGCATCGGAGACTCCTTGCAGGTATGTCCCTGAGGCTTTATTCCCGTGGTTTGGGGTCCTCTGATCCCGAGTAGCAAACCCAGACTCCTCCAGCGAAGATACCCGAGATGATTTTTATCCTTGGGCAATGCTCCATTCTCTGGGATGCATCTGGGACTCCTTTCAGTTATGGCCCTGAGTCTTTATTGCGGTGGTCTGGGGCCCTGTGATCCCGGGTAGCAATCCCAGACTCCTACAGGGAAAATACCCAAGATGATTTTTCTCCATGGACAATGCTCCATCCTCTGGGATTCACGTGAGCCTCCTTGCAGTTGTGTCCCCGAGTCTTTTTTTCGGTGATTTAGGACCCTGTGATCCTGGGTAGAAACCCCAGACTCCTCCAGAAAAGATAGCCGAGATGATTTTTCTCTCTTGATAGTGGTCCATCCTGCGGGATCTACCCAGAACTCCTCCCAGGCTTCTTCCGCAGAGTTTTCTGCAATGCTTTAGGGCCCTGTGATCCCGGGTAGCAACCCCAGACTCCTCCAGGGAAGATACCTGAGATGATTTTTATCCTTGGACTATTGTCCATCCTGCAGGATGCACCCGAGACTCCTCCCAGCTCTGTTTCTGAATGTTTTCTTCCTGGGGTTTAGGGTCCTGTGATCCCAGGTAGCAACCCCAGACTCCTCCAGGGAAGATACCCGAGATGATTTTTATCCTTGAGCAATGCTCCATCTTCTGGGATGCATCGGAGACTCCTTGCAGTTATGTCCCTGAGTCTATATTCCGGTGGTCTGGGTCCCTGTGATCCCGGGTAGCAACCCCAGACGCCTCCAGGGAAGATACCCAGGATGATTTTTCTCTCTTGACAGTGGTCCATCCTGCGGGATCTACCCAGAACTCCTCCCAGGCGTCTCCCGCAGAGTTTTCTCCAATGCTTTAGGGCCCTGTAATCCCGGGTAGCAACCCCAGACTCTTCCAGGGTAGATACCCAAGATGATTTTTCTCCTTGGACAATGCTCCATCCTCTGGGATTCACCCGAGACTCCTCGCAGGTATGTCCCCGAGTCTTTTTCCGGTGATTTGGGGTCCTGTCATCCCGGGTAGCAACCCCAGACTCCTCCAGGGAAGATACCTGAGATGATTTTTCTCCTTGGACTATTGTCCATCCTGCAGGATGCACCCGAGACTCCTCCCAGCTCTGTTTCTGAGTGTTTTCTTCCTGGGGTTTAGGGCCCTGTGATCCTGGGAAGCAACCCCAGACTCCTCCAGGGAAGATACCCGAGATGATTTTTCTCCTTGGGCAATGCTCCATCCTCTGGGATGCATCCAAGATTCCTCCCAGGCGTCTTGCGCAGACAGTATTCATGTGGTTTGGGGCCATGTGATCCCGGGTAGCAACCCCAGACTCCTCCAGGGAAGATACCCAAGATGATTTTTCTCCTTGGACAATGCTCCATCCTCTGGTAATCACCAGAGACTCCTCGCAGGTATGTCCCCGAGTCTTTTTTCCGGTGATTTGGGGTCCTGTCATCCCGGGTAGCAACCCCAGACTCCTCCAGGGAAGATACCCAAGATGATTTTTCTCCTTGGACAATTCACCATCCTATGGGATTCACATGAGCCTCCTTGCAGTTGTGTCCCCGAGTCTTTTTTTCGGTGATTTAGGACCGTGTGATCCCGGGTAGAAGCCCCAGAATCCTCCAGGGAAGATACCCAAGATGATTTTTCTCTCTTGACAGTGGTCCATCCTGCGGGATCTACCCAGAACTCCTCCCAGGCGTCTCCCGCAGAGTTTTCTGCAATGCTTTAAGGCCCTGTGATCCCAGGTAGCAACCCCAGACTCCTCCAGGGAAGATACCCAAGATGATTTGTATCCTTGAGCAATGCTCCATCCTCTGGGATGCATCTGAGATTCCTCCCAGGAATCTCCCGCAGACATTTTGGGTTCATGTTATGTCAGGGCAGGTTTAGATTGGATATTAGGAAGCATTTTTTCACTGAAAGGGTTATTAAACATTGGAATAAGCTGCCCAGAGAGGTGGTGGATTCAGCATCCATGGAGGTGTTTAAGAAAAGGGTAGATGAGGTGCTTAGGGACATGGTTTAGGAGTGGTGGTGTTTTTATCAGGGTAGGTTAATGGTTGGACATCATGATCTTAAAGGTCCCTTCCAACCTCACTGATTCTATGATTCTATGATTCTATGATTTTTCCTGTGGTCTGGGGCCCTGTAATCCCGGGTAGCAACCCCAGACTCCTCCAGGGAAGATACCCAAGATGATTTTTCTCCTTGGACAATGCTCCATCCTCTGGGATTCACCTGAGGCTCCTCGCAGTTATGTCCCCGAGTCTTTCTTCCGGTGGTTTGAGGTTCTGTGATCCCGGGTAGCAACCCCAGACTCGTCCAGGGAAGATACCCGAGATGATTTTTCTCCTTGGACTATTGTCCATCCTGCAGGATGCACCCGAGACTCCTCCCAGCTCTGTTTCTGAGTGTTTTCTTCCTGGGGTTTAGGGCCCTGTGATCCCAGGTAGCAACCCCAGACTCCTCCAGGGAAGATACCCGAGATGATTTTTATCCTTGAGCAATGCTCCATCCTCTGGGATGCATCCGAGACTCCTTGCAGTTATGTCCCTGAGTTTTATTCCGGTGGTTTGGGGCCCTGTGATCCTGGGAAGCAACCCCAGACTCCTCCAGCGAAGATACCCGAGATGATTTTTCTCCTTGGGCAATGCTCCATCCTCTGGGATGCATCCAAGATTCCTCCCAGGCCTCTTGCGCAGACAGTATTCCTGTGGTTTGGGGCCCTGTGATCCCGGGTAGCAACCCCAGACTCCTCCAGGGAAGATACCCAAGATGATTTTTCTCTTTGGACAATGCTCCATCCTCTGGTAATCACCAGAGACTCCTCGCAGGTATGTCCCCGAGTCTTTTTTCCGGTGATTTGGGGCTCTGCGATCCCGGGTAGCAACCCCAGACTCCTCCAGGGAAGATACCCAAGATGATTTTTCTCCTTGGACAATGCTCCATCCTGCAGGATGCACCCGAGACTCCTCCCAGTTCTGTTTCTGAATGTTTTCTTCCTGGGGTTTAGGGTCCTGTGATCCCGGGTAGCAACCCCAGACTCCTCCAGGGAAGATACCTGAGATGATTTTTCTCCTTGGACTATTGTCCATCCTGCAGGATGCACCCGAGAGTCCTCCCAGCTCTGTTTCTGAATGTTTTCTTCCTGGGGTTTAGGGCCCTGTGATCCCAGGTAGCAACCCCAGACTCCTCCAGGGAAGATACCCAAGATGATTTTTCTCTCTTGACAGTGGTCCATCCTGCAGGATCTACCCAGAACTCCTCCCAGGCGTCTCCCGCAGAGTTTTCTCCAATGCTTTAGGGCCCTGTGATCCCGGGTAGCAACCCCAGACTCCTCCAGGGAAGATACCCGAGATGATTTTTGTCCTTGGACAATTCTCCATCCTCTGGGATTCACCCGAGACTCCTCGCAGGTATGTCCCCGAGTCTTTTCCGGTGATTTGGGGACCTGTCATCCCGGGTAGCAATTCCCGACTCCTCCAGGGAAGATACCCAAGATGATTTGTATCCTTGGACAATGCTCCATCCTCTGGGATGCATCCGAGCCTCCTTGCAGTTGTGTCCCCGAGTCTTTTTTTCGGTGATTTAGGACGCTGTGATCCCGGGTAGAAGCCCCAGACTCCTCCAGGGAAGATACCCCAGATGATTTTTCTCTCTTGACAGTAGTCCATCCTGCGGGATCTACCCAGAACTCCTCCCAGCCGTCTCCAGCAGAGTTTTCTGCAATGCTTTAGGGCCCTGTGATCCCGGGTAGCAACCCCAGACTCCTCCAGGGAAGATACCCAAGATGATTTTTATCTTTGGGCAATGCTCCATCGTCTGGGATGCATCTGAGATTCCTCTCAGAGGTCTCCTGCAGACATTCTTCCTGTGGTTTGGGGCCCTGTAATCCTGGGTAGCAAACCCAGACTCCTCCAGGGAAGATACCCGAGATGATTTTTATCCTTGGGCAATGCTCCATCCTCTGGGATGCATCTGAGACTCCTTTCAGTTATGGCCCTGAGTCTTTATTGCGGTGGTCTGGGGCCCTGTGATCCCGGGTAGCAATCCCAGACTCCTCCAGGGAAGATACCCAAGATGATTTTTCTCCATGGACAATTCTCCATCCTCTGGGATTCACATGAGCCTCCTTGCAGTTGTGTCCCCGAGTCTTTTTTTCGGTGATTTAGCAGCCTGTGATCCCGGGTAGAAGCCCCAGACTCCTCCAGGGAAGATACCCAAGATGATTTTTCTCTCTTGACAGTGGTCTATCCTGCAGGAGCTACCCAGAACTCCTTCCAGGCGTCTCCCGCAGCGTTTTCTGCAATGCTTTAGGGCCCTGTGATCCCAGGTAGCAACCCCAGACTCCTCCAGGGAAGATACCCAAGATGATTTGTATCCTTGGACAATGCTCCATCCTCTGGGATTCACATGAGCCTCCTTGCAGTTGTGTCCCCGAGTCTTTTTCTCGGTGATTTAGGACCCTGTGATCCCGGGTAGCAACCCCAGACTCCTCCAGGGAAGATACCCAGGATGCTTTTTCTGTCTTGATAGTGGTCCATCCTGCGGGATCTACCCAGAACTCCTCCCAGGCGTCTCCCGCAGAGTTTTCTGCAATGCTTTAGGACCCTGTGATCCCGGGTAGCAACCCCAGACTCCTCCAGGGAAGATACCTGAGATGATTTTTCTCCTTGGACTATTGTCCATCCTGCAGGATGCACCCAAGAGTCCTCCCAGCTCTGTTTCTGAATGTTTTCTTCCTGGGGTTTAGGGCCCTGTGATCCCAGGTAGCAACCCCAGACTCCTCCAGGAAAGATACCCAAGATGCTTTTTCTCTCTTGACAGTGGTCCATCCTCTGGGATGCATCGGAGACTCCTTGCAGGTATGTCCCTGAGTCTTTATTCTGGTGGTTTGCGGTCCTCTGATCCCGGGTAGCAACCCCAGACTCCTCCAGGGAAGATACCCAAGATGATTTTTCTCCTTGGACAATGCTCTATCCTCTGGGATTCACATGAGCCTCCATACAGTTGTGTCCCCGAGTTTTTTTTTCGGTGATTTAGGACCCTGTGATCCCGGGTAGCAACCCCAGACTCCTCCAGGGAAGATACCCAAGATGATTTTTATCCTTGGATAATGCTCCATCGTCTGGGATGCACCTTAGATTCCTCCCAGCCGTCTACCGCAGACATGTTTCCGGTAGTTTGGGTAACTTCAATCCCGGGTAGCAACCCCTGACTCCTCCAGGGAAGATACCCAAGATGATTTTTCTCCTTGGACTATTGTCCATCCTCTGGGATGCATCCGAGACTCCTTGCAGTTATGTCCCTGAGTCTTTATTCCGGTGGTCTGGGGCCCTGTGATCCCGGGTAGCAACCCCAGACTCCTCCAGGGATGATACCCAAGATGATTTTTCTCTCTTGACAGTGGTCCATCCTGCAGGATCTACCCAGAACTCCTCCCAGGCGTCTCCCGCAGAGTTTTCTCCAATGCTTTAGGGCCCTGTGATCCCGGGTAGCAACCGCAGACTCCTCCAGGGAAGATACCCGAGATGATTTTTTTCCTTGGACTATTGTCCATCCTGCAGGATACACCCGAGACTCCTCCCAGCTCTGTTTCTGAGTGTTTTCTTCCTGGGGTTTAGGGTCCTGTGATCCCAGGTAGCAACCCCAGACTCCTCCAGGGAAGATACCCAAGATGCTTTTTCTCTCTTGACAGTGGTCCATCCTCTGGGATGCATCGGAGACTCCTTGCAGGTATGTCCCTGAGTCTTTATTCTGGTGGTTTGCGGTCCTCTGATCCCGGGTAGCAACCCCAGACTCCTCCAGGGTAGAAACCCAAGAAGATTTTTAGCCTTGGACAATGCTCCATCCTCTGGGATTCACCCGAGACTCCTCGTAGTTATGTCCCCGAGTCTTTTTTCCGGTGGTTTGGGGTCCTGTCATCCCGGGTAGCAACCCCAGACTCCTCCAGGGAAGATACCCAAGATGATTTTTATCCTTGGACAATGCTCCATCCTCTGCGATGCATCTGAGATTCCTCCCAGAGGTCTCCCGAAGACATTTTTCCTGTTGTTTGGGGCCCTGTAATCCCGGGTAGCAACCCCAGACTCCTCCAGGGTAGATACCCGAGATGATTTTTCTCCTTGGGCAATGCTCCATCCTCTGGGATGCATCTGAGACTCCTTGCAGTTATGTCCCTGAGTCTTTATTGCGGTGGTCTGGCGACCTGTGATCCCGGGTAGCAATCCCAGACTCCTCCATGGAAGATACCCAAGATGATTTTTCTCCTTGGACAATGCTCCGTCCTCTGGGATTCACATGAGCCTCCTTGCAGTTGTGTCCCCGAGTCTTTTTTTCGGTGATTTCAGACCCTGTGATCCCGGGTAGAAGCCCCAGAATCCTCCAGGGAAGATACCCAAGTTGATTGTTCTCTCTTGACAGTGGTCCATCCTGCGGGATCTACCCAGAACTCCTCCCAGGCTTCTCCCGCAGAGTTTTGTGCAATGCTTTAGGGCCCTGTGATCCCAGGTAGCAACCCCAGACTCCTCCAGGGAAGATACCCGAGATGATTTTTCTCCTTGGACTATTGTCCATCCTGCAGGATGCACCCGAGACTCCTCCCAGCTCTGTTTCTGAATGTTTTCTTCCTGGGGTTTAGGGCCCTGTGATCCCAGGTAGGAACCCCAGACTCCTCCAGGGAAGATACCCAAGATGCTTTTTCTCTCTTGACAGTGGTCCATCCTCTGGGATGCATCGGAGACTCCTTGCAGGTATGTCCCTGAGTCTTTATTCTGGTGGTTTGCAGTCCTCTGATCCCGGGTAGCAACCCCAGACTCCTCCAGGGTAGATACCCAAGAAGATTTTTATCCTTGGACAATGCTCCATCCTCTGGGATTCACCCGAGACTCCTCGCAGGTATGTCCCCGAGTCTTTTTTCCGGTGGTTTGGGGTCCTGTCATCCCGGGTAGCAACCCCAGACTCCTTCAGGGAAGATACCCGAGATGATTTTTATCCTTGGACAATGCTCCATCCTCTGCGATGCATCGGAGAGTCCTTGCAAGTATGTCCCTGAGGCTTTATTCCGGTGGTTTGGGGTCCTTTGATCCCGAGTAGCAACCCCAGAGTCCTCCAGGGTAGATACCCAAGATGATTTTTCTCCTTGGACAATGCTCCATCCTCTGGGATTCACCTGAGACTCCTCGCAGGTATGTCCCCGAGTCTTTTTTCCGGTGGTTTGGGGTCCTCTGATCCCGAGTAGCAACCCCAGACTCCTCCAGCGAAGATACCCAAGATGATTTTTATCCTTGGGCAATGCTCCATCGTCTGGGATGCATCTGAGATTCCTCCCAGAGGTCTCCCGCAGACATTTTTCCTGTGGTTTGGGGCCCTGTAATCCCGGGTAGCAACCCCAGACTCCTCCAGGGAAGATACCCGAGATGATTTTTATCCTTGGGCAATGCTCCATCCTCTCGGATGCATCTGAGACTCCTTTCAGTTATGGCCCTGAGTCTTTATTGCGGTGGTTTGGGGCCCTGTGATCCCGGGTAGCAACCCCAGACTCCTCCAGGGAAGATACCCAAGATGATTTTTCTCCTTGGACAATGCTCCATCCTCTGGGATTCACATGAGCCTCCTTGCAGTTGTGTCCCCGAGTCTTTTTTTCGGTGATTTAGGACCCTGTGATCCCGGGAAGAAGCCCCAGACTCCTCCAGGGAAGATACCCGAGATGATTTGTATCCTTGGACAATGCTCCATCCTCTGTGATTCACCCGAGAGTCCTTGCAGGTATGTCCCCGAGTCTTTTTTCCGGTGGTTTGGGGTCCTGTCATCCCGGGTAGCAACCCCAGACTCTTCCAGGGAAGATACCCAAGATGATTTTTATCCTTGGACAATGCTCCATCCTCTGCTATGCATCGGAGACTCCTTGCAGGTATGTCCCTGATGCTTTATTTCGGTGGTTTGGGGTCCTCTGATCCCGAGTAGCAACCCCAGACTCCTCCAGGGAAGATACCCAAGATGATTTTTCTCCTTGGGCAATGCTCCATCGTCTGGGATGCATCTGAGATTCCTCCCAGAGGTCTCCCGCAGACATTTTTCCTGTGGTTTGGGGCCCTGTAATCCTGGGTAGCAACCCCAGACTCCTCCAGGGAAGATACCCGAGATGATTTGTATCCTTGGACAATGCTCCATCCTCTGAGATGCATGCGAGACTCCTTGCAGTTATGTCACTGAGTCTTCATTCCGGTGGTCTGGGGCCCTGTGATCCCGGGTAGCAACCCCAGACTCCTCCAGGGAAAATACCCAGGATGCTTTTTCTCTCTTGACAATGATCCATCCTGCGGGATCTACCCAGAACTCCTCCCAGGCGTCTCCCGCAGAGTTTTCTGCAATGCTTTAGGGCCCTGTGATCCCGGGTAGGTACCCCAGACTCCTCCAGGGAAGATACCCGAGATGATTTTTCTCCTTGGACTATTGTCCATCCTGCAGGATGCACCCGAGACTCCTCCCAGCTCTGTTTCTGAATGTTTTCTTCCTGTGGTTTAGGGTCCTGTGATCCCAGGTAGCAACCCCAGACTCCTCCAGGGAAGATACCCAAGATGCTTTTTCTCTCTTGACAGTGGTCCATCGTCTGGGATGCATCGGAGACTCCTTGCAGTTATGTCCCTGAGTCTTTATTCTGGTGGTTTGCGGTCCTCTGATCCCGGGTAGCAACCCCAGACTCCTCCAGGGAAGATACCCAAGATGATTTTTCTCCTTGGACTATTGTCCATCCTCTGGGATGCATCCGAGACTCCTTGCAGTTATGTCCCTGAGACTTTATTCCGGTGGTCCGGGGCCCTGTGATCCCGGGTAGCAACCCCAGACTCCTCCAGGGAAGATACCCAAGATGATTTTTCTCCTTGGACAATGCTCCATCCTCTGGGATTCACCCGAGACTCCTCGCAGGTATGTCCCTGAGACTTTATTCCGGGTGTTTGTGGTCCTCTGATCCCGGGTAGCAACCCCAGACTCCTCCAGGGAAGATACCCAAGATGATTTTTATCCTTGGACAATGCTCCATCCTCTGCGATGCATCGGAGACTCCTTGCAGGTATGTCCCTGAGGCTTTATTCCGGTGTTTTGGGGCCCTGTGATCCCGGGTAGCAACCCCAGACTCCTCCAGCGAAGATACCCAAGATGATTTTTCTCCTTGGGCAATGCTCCATCGTCTGGGATGCATCTGATATTCCTCCCAAAGGTCTCCCGCAGACATTTTTCCTGTGGTTTGGGGCCCCGTAATTCCGGGTAGCAAACCCAGACTCCTCCAGGGAAGATACCCGAGATGATTTTAATCCTTGGGCAATGCTCCATCCTCTGGGATGCATCTGAGACTCCTTTCAGTTATGGCCCTGAGTCTTTTTTCCGGTGGTCTGGGACCCTGTGATCCCGGTTAGCAATCCCAGACTCCTCCAGGGAAGATACCCAAGATGATTTTTCTCCATGGACAATGCTCCATCCTCTGGGATTCACATGAACCTCCTTGCAGTTGTGTCCCCGAGTATTTTTTTCGGTGATTTAGGACCCTGTGATCCTGGGTAAAAGCCCCAGACTCCTCCAGGGAAGATACCCAAGATGATTTTTCTCCTTGGACTATTGTCCATCCTGCAGGATGCACTCGAGACTCCTCCCAGCTCTGTTTCTGAATGTTTTCTTCCTGGAGTTTAGGGTCCTGTGATCCCAGGTAGCAACCCCAGACTCCTCCAGGGAAGATACCTGAGATGGTTTTTATCCTTGGACAATGCTCCATCCTCTGGGATGCATCCGAGACTCCTTGCAGTTATGTCCCTGAGTCTTTTTTCCAGTGGTCTGGGGTCCTCTGATCCCGGGTAGAAGCCCCAGACTCCTCCAGGGAAGATACCCAAGATGCTTTTTCTCTCTTGACAGTGGTCCATCCTGCGGGATCTACCCAGACCTCCTCCCAGGCATCTCCCGCAGAGTTTTCTGCAATGCTTTAGGGCCCTGTGATCCAGGGTAGCAACCCCAGACTCCTCCAGGGAAGATACCCAATATGATTTTTCTCCTTGGACACTGCTCCATCGTCTGGGATGCACGTTAGGTTCCTCCCAGCCGTCTCCCGCAGACATGTTTCCTGTGGTTTGGGGCCCTGTAATCCCGGATAGCAACACCAGACTCCTCCAGTGAAGATACCCAAGATGATTTTTCTCCTTGGATTATTGTCCATCCTCTGGGATGCATCCGAGACTCCTTGCAGTTATGTCCTTGAGACTTTATTCCGGTGGTCTGGGGCCCTGTGATCCCGGGTAGCAACCCCAGACTCCTCCAGGGAAGATACCCAAGATGATTTTTCTCCTTGGACAATGCTCCATCCTCTGGGATTCACCTGAGACTCCTCGCAGGTATGTCCCCGAGTCTTTTATCCAGTGGTTTGTGGTCCTGTGATTTCGGGTAGCAACCCCAGACTCCTCCAGGGGAAGATACCCAAGTTGATTTTTATCCTTGGACAATGCTCCATCCTCTGCGATGCATCGGAGACTCCTTGCAGGTATGTCCCTGAGTCTTTATTCCGGTGGTTTGTGGTCCTCTGATCCCGGGTAGCAACCCCAGACTCCTCCAGGGAAGATACCCAAGATGATTTTTATCCTTGGACAATGCTCCATCCTCTGCGATGCATCGGAGACTCCTTGCAGGTATGTCCCTGAGGCTTTATTCCGGTGGTTTGGGGTCCTCTGATCCCGAGTAGAAACCCCAGACTCCTCCAGGGAAGATACCCAAGATGATTTTTCTCCTTGGGCAATGCTCCATCGTCTGGGATGCATCTGATATTCCTCCCAAAGGTCTCCCGCAGACATTTTTCCTGTGGTTTGGGGCCCCGTAATTCCGGGTAGCAACCCCAGACTCCTCCAGGGAAGATACCCGAGATGATTTTAATCCTTGGGCAATGCTCCATCCTCTGGGATGCATCTGAGACTCCTTTCAGTTATGGCCCTGAGTCTTTTTTCCGGTGGTCTGGGACCCTGTGATCCCGGTTAGCAATCCCAGACTCCTCCAGGGAAGATACCCAAGATGATTTTTCTCCATGGACAATGCTCGATCCTCTGGGATTCACATGAGCCTCCTTGCAGTTGTGTCCCCGAGTCTTTTTTTCGGTGATTTAGGACCCTGTGATCCTGGGTAAAAGCCCCAGACTCCTCCAGGGAAGATACCCAAGATGATTTTTCTCTCTTGACAGTGGTCCATCCTGCGGGATCTACCCAGAACTCCTCCCAGGCGTCTACCGCAGAGTTTTCTGCAATGCTTTAGGGCACTGTGATCCTAGGTAGTAACCCCAGACTCCTCCCCGGAAGATACCCAAGATGATTTTTCTCCTTGGACAATGCTCCATCCTCTGGGATTCACGGGAGCCTCCTTGCAGTTGTGTCCCCGAGTCTTTTTTTCGGTGATTTAGGACCCTGTGATCCCGGGGAGCAACCCCAGACTCCTCCAGGGAAGATACCCAAGATGCTTTTTCTCTCTTGACAGTGGTCCATCCTGCGGGATCTACCCAGAACTCCTCCCAGGCGTCTTCCGCAGAGTTTTCTGCAATGCTTTAGGGTCCTGTGATCCCAGGTAGCAACCCCAGACTCCTCCAGGGAAGATACCCGAGGTGGTTGTTATCCTTGGACAATGCTCCATCCTCTGGGATGCATCCGAGACTCCATGCAGTTATGTCCCGGAGTCTTTATTCCGGTGGTCTGGGGCCCTGTGATCCCGGGTAGCAACCCCAGACTCCTCCAGGGAAGATACCCAAGATGATTTTTATCCTTGGGCAATGCTCCATCCTCTGGGATGCATCGGAGACTCCTTGCAGGTATGTCCCTGAGTCTTTTTTCCGGTGGTCTGGGGTCCTCTGATCCCGGGTAGAAGCCCCAGACTCCTCCAGGGAAGATATCCAAGATGCTTTTTGTCTCTTGACAGTGGTCCATCCTGCGGGATCTACCCAGACCTCCTCCCAGGCGTCTCCCGCAGAGTTTTCTGCAATGCTTTAGGGCCCTGTGATCCCGGGTAGCAACCCCAGACTCCTCCAGGGAAGATACCCAATATGATTTTTCTCCTTGGACACTGCTCCATCGTCTGGGATGCACGTTAGGTTCCTCCCAGCCGTCTCCCGCAGACATGTTTCCTGTGGTTTGGGGCCCTGTAATCCCGGATAGCAACACCAGACTCCTCCAGTGAAGATACCCAAGATGATTTTTCTCCTTGGACTATTGTCCATCCTCTGGGATGCATCCGAGACTCCTTGCAGTTATGTCCCTGAGACTTTATTCCGGTGGTCTGGGGCCCTGTGATCCCGGGTAGCAACCCCAGACTCCTCCAGGGAAGATACCCAAGATGATTTTTCTCCTTGGACAATGCTCCATCCTCTGGGATTCACCTGAGACTCCTCGCAGGTATGTCCCCGAGTCTTTTATCCAGTGGTTTGTGGTCCTGTGATTTCGGGTAGCAACCCCAGACTCCTCCAGGGGAAGATACCCAAGTTGATTTTTATCCTTGGACAATGCTCCATCCTCTGCGATGCATCGGAGACTCCTTGCAGGTATGTCCCTGAGTCTTTATTCCGGTGGTTTGTGGTCCTCTG
Organism: Vanellus vanellus; assembly: GCF_965231255.1. Classification (NCBI taxonomy): domain Eukaryota; kingdom Metazoa; phylum Chordata; class Aves; order Charadriiformes; family Charadriidae; genus Vanellus; species Vanellus vanellus. Next base: position 972,634 of record NW_028128833.1, read on the forward strand.
ATCCCGGGTAGCAACCCCAGACTCCTCCAGGGGAAGATACCCAAGATGCTTTTTATCCTTGGACAATGCTCCATCCTCTGCGATGCATCGGAGACTCCTTGCAGGTATGTCCCTGAGGCTTTATTCCGGTGGTTTGGGGTCCTCTGATCCCGAGTAGAAACCCCAGACTCCTCCAGCGAAGATACCCAAGATGATTTTTCTCCTTGGGCAATGCTCCATCGTCTGGGATGCATCTGATATTCCTCCCAAAGGTCTCCCGCAGACATTTTTCCTGTGGTTTGGGGCCCTGTAATCCTGGGTAGCAACCCCAGACTCCTCCAGGGAAGATACCCAAGATGATTTTTCTCCTCGGACTATTGTCCATCCTCTGGGATGCATCCAAGATTCCTCCCAGGCGTCTTCCGCAGAGTTTTCTGCAGTGCTTTAGGGCCCTGTGATCCCGGGTAGCAACCCCAGACTCCTCCAGGGAAGATACCCGAGATGATTTTTCTCCTTGGACTATTGTCCATCCTGCTGGATGCACTCGAGACTCCTCCCAGCTCTGTTTCTGAATGTTTTCTTCCTGGAGTTTAGGGTCCTGTGATCCCAGGTAGCAACCCCAGACTCCTCCAGGGAAGATACCTGAGATGGTTTTTATCCTTGGACAATGCTCCATCCTCTGGGATGCATCCGAGACTCCTTGCAGTTATGTCCCGGAGTCTTTATTCCGGTGGTCTGGGGCCCTGTGATCCCGGGTAGCAACCCCAGACTCCTCCAGGGAAGATACCCAAGATGATTTTTCTCCTTGGACAATGCTCCATCCTCTGGGATTCACATGAGCCTCCTTGCAGTTGTGTCCCAGAGTCTTTTTTTTGGTGATTTAGGACCCTGTGATCCCGGGTAGAAGCCCCAGACTCCTCCAGGGAAGATACCCAAGATGCTTTTTCTGTCTTGACAGTGGTCCATCCTGCGTGATCTACCCAGAACTCCTCCCAGGCGTCTCCCGCAGAGTTTTCTGCAATGCTTTAGCGCCCTGTGATCCCGGGTAGCAACCCCAGACTCCTCCAGGGAAGATACCCAAGATGATTTTTATCCTTGGACAATGCTCCATCCTCTGTGATGCATTGGAGACTCCTTGCAGGTATGTCCCTGAGGCTTTATTCCGGTGGTTTGGGGTCCTCTGATCCCGAGTAGCAACCCCAGACTCCTCCAGCGAAGATAGCCAAGATGATTTTTATCCTTGGGCAATGCTCCATCGTCTGGGATGCATCTGATATTCCTCCCAGAGGTCTCCCGCAGACATTTTTCCTGTGGTTTAGGGCCCTGTAATTCCGGGTAGCAAACCCAGACTCCTCCAGGGAAGATACCCAAGATGATTTTTCTCCATGGACAATGCTCCATCCTCTGGGATTCACGTGAGCCTCCTTGCAGTTGTGTCCCCGAGTCTTTTTTTCGGTGATTTAGGACCCTGTGATCCCGGGTAGAAACCCCAGACTCCTCCAGAAAAGATAGCCGAGATGATTTTTCTCTCTTGATAGTGGTCCATCCTGCGGGATCTACCCAGAACTCCTCCCAGGCTTCTTCCGCAGAGTTTTCTGCAATGCTTTAGGGCCCTGTGATCCCGGGTAGCAACCCCAGACTCCTCCAGGGAAGATTCCTGAGATGATTTTTATCCTTGGACTATTGTCCATCCTGCAGGATGCACCCGAGACTCCTCCCAGCTCTGTTTCTGAATGTTTTCTTCCTGGGGTTTAGGGTCCTGTGATCCCAGGTAGCAACCCCAGACTCCTCCAGGGAAGATACCCGAGATGATTTTTATCCTTGAGCAATGCTCCATCTTCTGGGATGCATCCGAGACTCCTTGCAGTTATGTCCCTGAGTCTATATTCCGGTGGTCCTGGGCCCTGTGATCCCGGGTAGCAACCCCAGACTCCTCCAGGGAAGATACCCAGGATGATTTTTCTCTCTTGACAGTGGTCCATCCTGCGGGATCTACCCAGAACTCCTCCCAGGCGTCTCCCGCAGAGTTTTCTGCAATGCTTTAGGGCCCTGTGATCCCGGGTAGCAACCCCAGACTCCTCCCCGGAAGATACCCAAGATGCTTTTTCTCTCTTGACAGTGGTCCATCCTCTGGGATGCATCGGAGACTCCTTGCAGGTATGTCCCTGAGTCTTTATTCTGGTGGTTTGCGGTCCTCTGATCCCGGGTAGCAACCCCAGACTCCTCCAGGGAAGATACCCAAGATGATTTTTCTCCTTGGACAATGCTCTATCCTCTGGGATTCACATGAGCCTCCATACAGTTGTGTCCCCGAGTTTTTTTTTCGGTGATTTAGGACCCTGTGATCCCGGGTAGCAACCCCAGACTCCTCCAGGGAAGATACCCAAGATGATTTTTATCCTTGGACAATGCTCCATCGTCTGGGATGCACCTTAGATTCCTCCCAGCCGTCTACCGCAGACATGTTTCCGGTAGTTTGGGTAACTTCAATCCCGGGTAGCAACCCCTGACTCCTCCAGGGAAGATACCCAAGATGATTTTTCTCCTTGGACTATTGTCCATCCTCTGGGATGCATCCGAGACTCCTTGCAGTTATGTCCCTGAGTCTTTATTCCGGTGGTCTGGGGCCCTGTGATCCCGGGTAGCAACCCCAGACTCCTCCAGGGATGATACCCAAGATGATTTTTCTCTCTTGACAGTGGTCCATCCTGCAGGATCTACCCAGAACTCCTCCCAGGCGTCTCCCGCAGAGTTTTCTCCAATGCTTTAGGGCCCTGTGATCCCAGGTAGCAACCCCAGACTCCTCCAGGGAAGATACCCAAGATGATTTTTCTCTCTTGACAGTGGTCCATCCTCTGGGATGCATCAGAGACTCCTTGCAGGTATGTCCCTGAGTCTTTATTCTGGTGGTTTGCGGTCCTCTGATCCCAGGTAGCAACCCCAGACTCCTCCAGGGTAGATACCCAAGATGATTTTTATCCTTGGACAATGTTCCATCCTCTGGGATTCACCCGAGACTCCTCGCAGGTATGTCCCCGAGTCTTTTTTCCGGTGATTTGGGGTCCTCTCATCCCGGGTAGCAACCCCAGACTCCTCCAGGGAAGATACCCAAGATGATTTGTATCCTTGGACAATGCTCCATCCTCTGGGATTCACATGAGCCTCCTTGCAGTTGTGTCCCCGAGTCTTTTTTTCGGTGATTTAGGACCCTGTGATCCCGGGTAGAAGCCCCAGACTCCTCCAGGGAAGATACCCAAGATGATTTTTATCCTTGGGCAATGCTCCATCGTCTGGGATGCATCTGAGATTCCTCCTAGAGGTCTCCCGCAGACATTTTTCCTGTGGTTTGGGGCCCTGTAATCCCAGTTAGCAAACCCAGACTCCTCCAGGGAAGATATCTGAGATGATTTTTATCCTTGGGCAATGCTCCATCCTCTGGGATGCATCTGAGACGCCTTTCAGTTATGGCCCTGAGTCTTTATTGCGGTGGTCTGGGGCCCTGTGATCCCGGGTAGCAACCCCAGACTCCTCCAGGGAAGATACCCAAGATGATTTTTCTCCATGGACAATGCTCCATCCTCTGGGATTCACATGAGCGTCCTTGCAGTTGTGTCCCCGAGTGTTTTTTTCGGTGATTTAGGACCCTGTGATCCCGGGTAGAAGCCCCAGACTCCTCCAGGAAAGATACCCAAGATGATTTTTCTCTCCTGACAGTGGTCCATCCTGCGGGATCTACCCAGAACTCCTCCCAGGCGTCTCCCGCAGAGTTTTCTGCAATGCTTTAGGGCCCTGTGATCCCAGGTAGCAACCCCAGACTCCTCCCCGGAAGATACCCAACATGATTTTTCTCCTTGGACAATGCTCCATCCTCTGGGATTCACATGAGCCTCCTTGCAGTTGTGTCCCAGAGTCTTTTTCTCGGTGATTTAGGACCCTGTGATCCCGGGTAGCAATCCCAGACTCGTCCAGGGAAGATACCCAAGATGATTTGTATGCTTGGACAATGCTCCATCCTCTGGGATGCATCCGAGCCTCCTTGCAGTTGTGTCCCCGAGTCTTTTTTTCGGTGATTTAGGACCCTGTGATCCCGGGAAGAAGCCCCAGACTCCTCCAGGGAAGATACCCAAGATGCTTTTTCTCTCTTGACAGTGGTCCATCCTGCGGGATCTACCCAGAACTCCTCCCAGGCGTCTCCCGCAGAGTTTTCTGCAATGCTTTAGGGCCCTGTGATCCCAGGTAGCAACCCCAGACTCCTCCCCGGAAGATACCCAAGATGCTTTTTCTCTCTTGACAGTGGTCCATCCTCTGGGATGCATCGGAGACTCCTTGCAGGTATGTCCCCGAGTCTTTTTTCCGGTGATTTGGGGTCCTCTCATCCCGGGGAGCAACCCCAGACTCGTCCAGGGAAGATACCCAAGATGATTTGTATCCTTGGACAATGCTCCATCCTCTGGGTTTCACATGAGCCTCCTTACAGTTGTGTCCCCGAGTCTTTTTTTCGGTGATTTAGGACCCTGTGATCCCGGGTAGAAGCCCCAGACTCCTCCAGGGAAGATACCCAAGATGATTTTTCTCCTTGGGCAATGCTCCTTCGTCTGGGATGCATCTGAGATTCCTCTCAGAGGTCTCCCGCAGACATTTTTCCTGTGGTTTGGGGCCCTGTAATCCCGGGTAGCAAACCCAGACTCCTCCAGGGAAGATACCTGAGATGATTTTTATCCTTGGGCAATGCTCCATCCTCTGGGATGCATCTGAGACTCCTTTCAGTTATGGCCCTGAGTCTTTATTGCGGTGGTCTGCGGCCCTGTGATCCCGGGTAGCAATCCCAGACTCCTCCAGGGAAGATACCCAAGATGATTTTTCTCCATGGACAATGCTCGATCCTCTGGGATTCACATGAGCGTCCTTGCAGTTGTGTCCCCGAGTCTTTTTTTCGGTGATTTAGGAGCCTGTGATCCCGGGTAGAAGCCCCAGACTCCTCCAGGGAAGATACCCAAGATGATTTTTCTCTCTTGACAGTGGTCCATCCTGCGGGATCTACCCAGAACTCCTCCCAGGCGTCTCCGGCAGAGTTTTCTGCAATGCTTTAGGGCCCTGTGATCCCAGGTAGCAACCCCAGACTCCTCCCCGGAAGATACCCAAGATGATTTTTCTCCTTGGACAATGCTCCATCCTCTGGGATTCACGTGAGCCTCCTTGCAGTTGTGTCCCCGAGTCTTTTTTTCGGAGATTTACTACCCTGTGATCCCGGGTAGAAACCCCAGACTCCTCCAGAGAAGATAGCCGAGATCATTTTTCTCTCTTGACAGTGGTCCATCCTGCGGGATCTACCCAGAACTCCTCCCAGGCGTCTCCCGCAGAGTTTTCTGCAATGCTTTAGGGCCCTGTAATCCCGGGTAGCAACCCCATACTCCTCCAGGGAAGATACCGGAGATGATTTTTCTCCTTGGACAATGCTCCATCCTCTGGGATTCACCCGAGACTCCTCGCAGGTATGTCCCCGAGTCTTTTATCCGGTGGTTTGTGGTCCTGTGATCCCGGGTAGGAACCCCAGACTCCTCCAGGGAAGATACCCGAGATGATTTTTCTCCTTGGACAATGCTCCATCCTGCAGGATGCACCCGAGACTCCTCCCAGCTCTGTTTCTGAATGTTTTCTTCCTGGAGTTTAGGGTCCTGTGATCCCAGGTAGCAACCCCAGACTCCTCCAGGGAAGATACCCAAGATGCTTTTTCTCTCTTGACAGTGGTCCATCCTATGGGATGCATCGGATACTCCTTGCAGGTATGTCCCTGAGTCTTTATTCTGGTGGTTTGCGGTACTCTGATCCCGGGTAGCAACCCCAGACTCCTCCAGGGAAGATACCCAAGATGCTTTTTCTCTCTTGACAGTGGTCCATCCTGCGGGATCTACCCAGAATTCCTCCCAGGCGTCTCCCGCAGAGTTTTCTCCAATGCTTTAGGACCCTGTGATCCCGGGTAGCAACCCCAGACTCCTCCAGGGAAGATACCCAAGATGATTTTTCTCTCTTGACAGTGGTCCATCCTCTGGGATGCATCGGAGACTCCTTACAGGTATGTCCCTGAGTCTTTATTCTGGTGGTTTGCGGTCCTCTGATCCCGGGTAGCAACCCCAGACTCCTCCAGGGAAGATACCCAAGATGATTTTTATCCTTGGACAATGCTCCATCGTCTGGGATGCACCTTAGATTCCTCCCAGCCGTCTCCCGCAGACATGTTTGCTGTGGTTTGGGGCCCTGTAATCCCGGGTAGCAACCCCAGACTCCTCCAGGGAAGATACCCACGATGATTTTTCTCCTTGGACTATTGTCCATCCTCTGGGATGCATCCGAGACTCCTTGCAGTTATGTCCCTGAGTCTTTATTCCGGTGGTCTGGGGCCGTGTGATCCCGGGTAGCAACCCCAGACTCCTCCAGGGAAGATACCCAAGATGATTTTTCTCTCTTGACAGTGGTCCATCCTCTGGGATGCATCGGAGACTCCTTGCAGGTATGTCCCTGAGTCTTTATTCTGGTGTTTTGCGGTCCTCTGATCCCGGTAGCAACCCCAGATTCCTCCAGGTAAGATACCCAAGATGATTTTTCTCCTTGGACAATGCTCTATCCTCTGGGATTCACCCGAGACTCCTCGCAGGTATGTCCCCGAGTCTTTTATCCGGTGGTTTGTGGTCCTGTGATTTCGGGTAGCAAACCCAGACTCCTCCAGGGAAGATACCCAAGATGATTTTTCTCCTTGGACAATGGTCCAACCTCTGGGATTCACATGATCCTCCTTGCAGTTGTGTCCCTGAGTCTTTTTTTTTTGTGATTTAGGACCCTGTGATCCCGGGTAGAAGCCCCAGAATCCTCCAGGGAAGATACCCAAGATGATTTTTATCCTTGAGCAATGCTCCATCCTCTGGGATGCATCCGAGACTCCTTGCAGTTATGTCCCTGAGTCTTTATTCCGGTGGTCTGGGGCCCTGTGATCCCGGGTAGCAACCCCAGACTCCTCCAGGGAAGATACCCAAGATGCTTTTTCTCTCTTGACAGTGATCCATCCTGCGGGATCTACCCAGAACTCCTCCCAGGCGTCTCCCGCAGAGTTTTCTGCAATGCTTTAGGGCCCTGTGATCCCGGGTAGCAACCCCATACTCCTCCAGGGAAGATACCGGAGATGATTTTTCTCCTTGGACAATGCTCCATCCTCTGGGATTCACCCGAGACTCCTCGCAGGTATGTCCCCGAGTCTTTTATCCGGTGGTTTGTGGTCCTGTGATCCCGGGTAGGAACCCCAGACTCCTCCAGGGAAGATACCCGAGATGATTTTTCTCCTTGGACAATGCTCCATCCTGCAGGATGCACCCGAGACTCCTCCCAGCTCTGTTTCTGAATGTTTTCTTCCTGGAGTTTAGGGTCCTGTGATCCCAGGTAGCAACCGCAGACTCCTCCAGGGAAGATACCCAAGATGCTTTTTCTCTCTTGACAGTGGTCCATCCTCTGAGATGCATCGGAGACTCCTTACAGGTATGTCCCTGAGTCTTTATTCTGGTGGTTTGCGGTCCTCTGATCCCGGGTAGCAACCGCAGACTCCTCCAGGGAAGATACCCAAGATGATTTTTCTCCTTGGGCAATGCTCCGTCGTCTGGGATGCATCCGAGATTCCTCCCAGAGGTCTCCCACAGGCATTTTTCCTGTGGTTTGGGGCCCTGTCATCCCGGGTAGCAACCCCAGACTCCTCCAGGGAAGATACCCAAGATAATTTTTCTCCTTGGACTATTGTCCATCCTCTGGGATGCATCTGAGACTCCTTGCAGTTATGTCCCTGAGTCTTTATTCCGGTGGTCTGGGACCCTGTGATCCCGGGTAGCAACCCCAGACTCCTCCAGGGAAGATAACCAAGATGCTTTTTCTCTCTTGACAGTGGTCCATCCTGCGGGATCTACCCAGAACTCCTCCCAGGCGTCTCCCGCAGAGTTTTCTGCAATGCTTTAGGGCCCTGTGATCCCGGGTAGCAACCCCAGACTCCTCCAGGGAAGATACCCAAGATGATTTTTCTCTCTTGACAGTGGTCCATCCTCTGGGATGCATCGGAGACTCCTTGCAGGTATGTCCCTGAGCCTTTATTCTGGTGGTTTGCGGTCCTCTGATCCCGGGTAGCAACCCCAGACTCCTCCAGGGAAGATACCCAAGATGATTTTTCTCCTTGGACAATGCTCCATCCTCTGGGATTCACCCGAGACTCCTCGCAGGTATGTCCCCGAGTCTTTTATCCGGTGGTTTGGGGTCCTGTCATCCCGGGTAGCAACCCCAGACTCCTCCAGGGAAGATACCCAAGATGATTTTTCTCTCTTGACAGTGGTCCATCCTGCAGGATCTACCCAGAACTCCTCCCAGGCGTCTCCCGCAGAGTTTTCTGCAATGCTTTATGGCCCTGTGATCCGAGGTAGCAACCCCAGACTCCTCCAGGGAAGATACCCGAGATGATTTTTCTCCTTGGGCAATGCTCCATCCTCTGGGATGCATCCGCGATTCCTCCCAGGCGTCTTCCGCAGACATTATTCTTGTGGTTTGGGGCCCTGTAATCCCGGGTAGCAACCCCAGACTCCTCCAGGGAAGATACCCGAGATGATTTTTATCCTTGGGCAATGCTCCATCCTCTGGGATGCATCTGAGACTCCTTTCAGTTATGGCCCTGAGTCTTTATTGCGGTGGTCTGGGGCCCTGTGATCCCGGGTAGCAATCCCAGACTCCTCCAGGGAAAATACCCAAGATGATTTTTCTCCATGGACAATGCTCCATCCTCTGGGATTCACGTGAGCCTCCTTGCAGTTGTGTCCCCGAGTCTTTTTTTCGGTGATTTAGGACCCTGTGATCCCGGGTAGAAACCCGAGACTCCTCCAGAAAAGATAGCCGAGATGATTTTTCTCTCTTGATAGTGGTCCATCCTGCGGGATCTACCCAGAACTCCTCCCAGGCTTCTTCCGCAGAGTTTTCTGCAATGCTTTAGGGCCCTGTGATCCCAGGTAGCAACCCCAGACTCCTCCAGGGAAGATACCTGAGATGATTTTTATCCTTGGACTATTGTCCATCCTGCAGGATGCACCCGAGACTCCTCCCAGCTCTGTTTCTGAATGTTTTCTTCCTGGGGTTTAGGGTCCTGTGATCCCAGGTAGCAACCCCAGACTCCTCCAGGGAAGATACCCGAGATGATTTTTATCCTTGAGCAATGCTCCATCTTCTGGGATGCATCCGAGACTCCTTGCAGTTATGTCCCTGAGTCTATATTCCGGTGGTCTGGGTCCCTGTGATCCCGGGTAGACACCCCAGACTCCTCCAGGGAAGATACCCAGGATGATTTTTCTCTCTTGACAGTGGTCCATCCTGCGGGATCTACCCAGAACTCCTCCCAGGCGTCTCCCGCAGAGTTTTCTCCAATGCTTTAGGGCCCTGTGATCCCGGGTAGCAAGCCCAGACTCCTCCAGGGAAGATACCCAAGATGATTTTTCTCTCTTGACAGTGGTCCATCCTCTGGGATGCATCGGAGACTCCTTGCAGGTATGTCCCTGAGTCTTTATTCTGGTGTTTTGCGGTCCTCTGATCCCGGGTAGCAACCCCAGACTCCTCCAGGGTAGATACCCAAGATGATTTTTCTCCTTGGACAATGCTCCATCCTCTGGGATTCACCCGAGACTCCTCGCAGGTATGTCCCCGAGTCTTTTATCCGGTGATTTGGGGTCCTGTCATCCCGGGTAGCAAACCCAGACTCCTCCAGGGAAGATACCCAAGATGATTTTTATCCTTGGACAATGCTCCATCCTCTGGGATGCATCGGAGACTCCTTGCAGGTATGTCCCTGAGTCTATATTCCGGTGGTCTGGGTCCCTGTGATTCCGAGTAGCAACCCCAGACTCCTCCAGGGAAGATACCCAAGATGATTTTTATCCTTGGGCAATGCTCCATCCTCTGGGATGCATCCGAGATTCCTCCCAGGCGTCTTCCGCAGACATTTTTCCGGTGGTTTGGGGCCTTGTAATCCCGGGTAGCAAACCCAGACTCCTCCAGGGAAGATACCCAAGATGATTTTTCTGTCTTGACAGTGGTCGATCCTGCAGGATCTACCCAGAACTCCTCCCAGGCGTCTCCCGCAGAGTTTTCTCCAACGCTTTAGGGCCCTGTGATCCCGGGTAGCAACCCCAGACTCCTCCAGGGAAGATACCCAAGATGATTTTTCTCCTTGGACAATGCTCCATCCTCTGGGATGCATCCGAGATTCCTCCCAGGCGTCTTCCGCAGACATTTTTCCGGTGGTTTGGGGTCCTGTCATCCCGGGTAGCAACCCCAGACTCCTCCAGGGAAGATACCCAAGATGATTTTTCTCCTTGGACTATTGTCCATCCTCTGGGATGCATCCGAGACTCCTTGCAGTTATGTCCCTGAGTCTTTATTCCGGTGGTCTGGGGCCCTGTGATCCCGGGTAGCAACCCCAGACTCCTCCAGGGAAGATACCCAAGATGCTTTTTCTCTCTTGACAGTGGTCCATCCTGCGGGATCTACCCAGAACTCCTCCCAGGCGTCTCCCGCAGAGTTTTCTGCAATGCTTTAGGGCCCTGTGATCCCGGGTAGCAACCCCAGACTCCTCCAGGGAAGATACCCGAGATGATTTTTCTCCTTGGACAATGCTCCATCCTCTGGGATTCACGTGAGCCTCCTTGCAGTTGTGTCCCCGAGTCTTTTTTTCGGTGATTTAGGACCCTGTGATCCCGGGTAGAAACCCCAGACTCCTCCAGAAAAGATAGCCGAGATGATTTTTCTCTCTTGATAGTGGTCCATCCTGCGGGATCTACCCAGAACTCCTCCCAGGCTTCTTCCGCAGAGTTTTCTGCAATGCTTTAGGGCCCTGTGATCCCGGGTAGCAACCCCAGACTCCTCCAGGGAAGATACCTGAGATGATTTTTATCCTTGGACTATTGTCCATCCTGCAGGATGCACCCGAGACTCCTCCCAGCTCTGTTTCTGAATGTTTTCTTCCTGGGGTTTAGGGTCCTGTGATCCCAGGTAGCAACCCCAGACTCCTCCAGGGAAGATACCCGAGATGATTTTTATCCTTGAGCAATGCTCCATCTTCTGGGATGCATCCGAGACTCCTTGCAGTTATGTCCCTGAGTCTATATTCCGGTGGTTTGGGTCCCTGTGATCCCGGGTAGCAACCCCAGACTCCTCCAGGGAAGATACCCAGGATGATTTTTCTCTCTTGACAGTGGTCCATCCTGTGGGATCTACCCAGAACTCCTCCCAGGCGTCTCCCGCAGAGTTTTCTGCAATGCTTTAGGGCCCTGTGATCCCGGGTAGCAACCCCAGACTCCTCCAGGGAAGATACCCAAGATGATTTTTCTCTCTTGACAGTGGTCCATCCTCTGGGATACATCGGAGACTCCTTGCAGGTATGTCCCTGAGTCTTTATTCTGGTGGTTTGCGGTCCTCTCATCCCGGGTAGCAACCCCAGACTCCTCCAGGGAAGATACCCAAGATGATTTTTCTCCTTGGACAATGCTCCATCGTCTGGGATGCACCTTAGATTCTTCCCAGCCGTCTCCCGCAGACATGTTTCCTGTGGTTTGGGGCCCTGTAATCCCGGATAGCAACCCCAGACTCCTCCAGGGAAGATACCCAAGATGCTTTTTCTCTCTTGACAGTGGTCCATCCTGCGGGATCTACCCAGAACTCCTCCCAGGCGTCTCCCGCAGAGTTTTCTCCAATGCTTTAGGGCCCTGTGATCCCGGGTAGCAACCCCAGACTCCTCCAGGGAAGATACCCAAGATGATTTTTCTCTCTTGACAGTGGTCCATCCTCTGGGATGCATCGGAGACTCCTTGCAGGTATGTCCCTGAGTCTTTATTCTGGTGGTTTGCGGTCCTCTCATCCTGGGTAGCAACCCCAGACTCCTCCAGGGAAGATACCCGAGATGATTTTTCTCCTTGGACAATGCTCCATCCTCTGGGATTCACGTGAGCCTCCTTGCAGTTGTGTCCCCGAGTCTTTTTTTCGGTGATTTAGGACCCTGTGATCCCGGGTAGAAACCCCAGACTCCTCCAGAAAAGATAGCCGAGATGATTTTTCTCTCTTGATAGTGGTCCATCCTGCGGGATCTACCCAGAACTCCTCCCAGGCTTCTTCCGCAGAGTTTTCTGCAATGCTTTAGGGCCCTGTGATCCCGGGTAGCAACCCCAGACTCCTCCAGGGAAGATACCTGAGATGATTTTTATCCTTGGACTATTGTCCATCCTGCAGGATGCACCCGAGACTCCTCCCAGCTCTGTTTCTGAATGTTTTCTTCCTGGGGTTTAGGGTCCTGTGATCCCAGGTAGCAACCCCAGACTCCTCCAGGGAAGATACCCGAGATGATTTTTATCCTTGAGCAATGCTCCATCTTCTGGGATGCATCCGAGACTCCTTGCAGTTATGTCCCTGAGTCTTTATTCCGGTGGTCTGGGTCCCTGTGATCCCGGGTAGCAACCCCAGACTCCTCCAGGGAAGATACCCAGGATGATTTTTCTCTCTTGACAGTGGTCCATCCTGCGGGATCTACCCAGAACTCCTCCCAGGCGTCTCCCGCAGAGTTTTCTCCAATGCTTTAGGGCCCTGTGATCCCGGGTAGCAACCCCAGACTCCTCCAGGGAAGATACCCAAGATGATTTTTCTCTCTTGACAGTGGTCCATCCTCTGGGATGCATCGGAGACTCCTTGCAGGTATGTCCCTGAGTCTTTATTCTGGTGGTTTGCGGTCCTCTCATCCCGGGTAGCAACCCCAGACTCCTCCAGGGAAGATACCCAAGATGATTTTTCTCCTTGGACAATGCTCCATCGTCTGGGATGCACCTTAGATTCTTCCCAGCCGTCTCCCGCAGACATGTTTCCTGTGGTTTGGGGCCCTGTAATCCCGGATAGCAACCCCAGACTCCTCCAGGGAAGATACCCAAGATGCTTTTTCTCTCTTGACAGTGGTCCATCCTGCGGGATCTACCCAGAACTCCTCCCAGGCGTCTCCCGCAGAGTTTTCTCCAATGCTTTAGGGCCCTGTGATCCCGGGTAGCAACCCCAGACTCCTCCAGGGAAGATACCCAAGATGATTTTTCTCTCTTGACAGTGGTCCATCCTCTGGGATGCATCGGAGACTCCTTGCAGGTATGTCCCTGAGTCTTTATTCTGGTGGTTTGCGGTCCTCTCATCCTGGGTAGCAACCCCAGACTCCTCCAGGGAAGATACCCGAGATGATTTTTCTCCTTGGACAATGCTCCATCCTCTGGGATTCACGTGAGCCTCCTTGCAGTTGTGTCCCCGAGTCTTTTTTTCGGTGATTTAGGACCCTGTGATCCCGGGTAGAAACCCCAGACTCCTCCAGAAAAGATAGCCGAGATGATTTTTCTCTCTTGATAGTGGTCCATCCTGCGGGATCTACCCAGAACTCCTCCCAGGCTTCTTCCGCAGAGTTTTCTGCAATGCTTTAGGGCCCTGTGATCCCGGGTAGCAACCCCAGACTCCTCCAGGGAAGATACCTGAGATGATTTTTATCCTTGGAGTATTGTCCATCCTGCAGGATGCACCCGAGACTCCTCCCAGCTCTGTTTCTGAATGTTTTCTTCCTGGGGTTTAGGGTCCTGTGATCCCAGGTAGCAACCCCAGACTCCTCCAGGGAAGATACCCGAGATGATTTTTATCCTTGAGCAATGCTCCATCTTCTGGGATGCATCCGAGACTCCTTGCAGTTATGTCCCTGAGTCTATATTCCGGTGGTCTGGGTCCCTGTGATCCCGGGTAGCAACCCCAGACTCCTCCAGGGAAGATACCCAGGATGATTTTTCTCTCTTGACAGTGGTCCATCCTGCGGGATCTACCCAGAACTCCTCCCAGGCGTCTCCCGCAGAGTTTTCTCCAATGCTTTAGGGCCCTGTGATCCCGGGTAGCAACCCCAGACTCCTCCAGGGAAGATACCCAAGATGATTTTTCTCTCTTGACAGTGGTCCATCCTCTGGGATGCATCGGAGACTCCTTGCAGGTATGTCCCTGAGTCTTTATTCTGGAGGTTTGCGGTCCTCTGATCCCGGGTAGCAACCCCAGACTCCTCCAGGGAAGATACCCAAGATGATTTTTCTCCTTGGACAATGCTCCATCCTCTGGGATTCACCCGAGACTCCTCGCAGGTATGTCCCCGAGTCTTTTATCCGGTGGTTTGGGGTCCTGTCATCCCGGGTAGCAACCCCAGACTCCTCCAGGGAAGATACCCAAGATGATTTTTCTCCTTGGACAATGCTCCATCGTCTGGGATGCACCTTAGATTCTTCCCAGCCGTCTCCCGCAGACATGTTTCCTGTGGTTTGGGGCCCTGTAATCCCGGATAGCAACCCCAGACTCCTCCAGGGAAGATACGCAAGATGATTTGTATCCTTGAGCAATGCTCCATCCTCTGGGATGCATCCAAGACTCCTTGCAGTTATGTCCCTGAGTCTTTATTCCGGTGGTCATTGGCCCTGTGATCCCGGGTAGCAACCCCAGACTCCTCCAGGGAAGATACCTGAGATGATTTTTATCCTTGGACTATTGTCCATCCTGCAGGATGCACCCGAGACTCCTCCCAGCTCTGTTTCTGAATGTTTTCTTCCTGGGGTTTAGGGCCCTGTGATCCCAGGTAGCAACCCCAGACTCCTCCAGGAAAGATACCCAGGATGATTTTTCTCACTTGACAGTGGTCCATCCTCTGGGATGCATCGGAGACTCCTTGCAGGTATGTCCCTGAGTCTTTATTCTGGAGGTTTGCGGTCCTCTCATCCCGGGTAGCAACCCCAGACTCCTCCAGGGAGGATACCCAAGATGATTTTTCTCCTTGGACGATGCTCCATCGTCTGGGATGCACCTTAGATTCCTCCCAGCCGTCTCCCGCAGACTTTTATCCGGTGGTTTGGCGTCCTCTGATCCCGGGTAGCAACCCCAGACTCCTCCAGGGAAGATACCCAAGATGATTTTTCTCTCTTGACAGTGGTCCATCCTGCGGGATCTACGCAGAACTCCTCACAGGTGTCTCCCGCAGAGTTTTCTCCAATGCTTTAGGGCCCTGTGATCCCGGGTAGCAACCCCAGACTCCTCCAGGGAAGATACCCAAGATGATTTTTCTCTCTTGACAGTGGTCCATCCTCTGGGATGCATCGGAGACTCCTTGCAGGTATGTCCCTGAGTCTTTATTCTGGTGGTTTGCGGTCCTCTGATCCCGGGTAGCAACCCCAGACTCCTCTAGGGAAGATACCCAAGATGATTTTTATCCTTGGACAATGCTCCATCCTCTGGGATTCACCCGAGACTCCTCGCAGGTATGTCCCCGAGTCTTTTATCCGGTGGTTTGGGGTCCTGTCATCCCGGGTAGCAACCCCAGACTCCTCCAGGGAAGATACCCAAGATGATTTTTCTCCTTGGACAATGCTCCATCGTCTGGGATGCACCTTAGATTCTTCCCAGCCGTCTCCCGCAGACATGTTTCCTGTGGTTTGGGGCCCTGTAATCCCGGATAGCAACCCCAGACTCCTCCAGGGAAGATACGCAAGATGATTTGTATCCTTGAGCAATGCTCCATCCTCTGGGATGCATCCAAGACTCCTTGCAGTTATGTCCCTGAGTCTTTATTCCGGTGGTCATTGGCCCTGTGATCCCGGGTAGCAACCCCAGACTCCTCCAGGGAAGATACCTGAGATGATTTTTATCCTTGGACTATTGTCCATCCTGCACGATGCACCCGAGACTCCTCCCAGCTCTGTTTCTGAATGTTTTCTTCCTGGGGTTTAGGGCCCTGTGATCCCAGGTAGCAACCCCAGACTCCTCCAGGAAAGATACCCAGGATGATTTTTCTCACTTGACAGTGGTCCATCCTCTGGGATGCATCGGAGACTCCTTGCAGGTATGTCCCTGAGTCTTTATTCTGGTGGTTTGCGGTCCTCTCATCCCGGGTAGCAACCCCAGACTCCTCCAGGGAGGATACCCAAGATGATTTTTCTCCTTGGACGATGCTCCATCGTCTGGGATGCACCTTAGATTCCTCCCAGCCGTCTCCGGCAGACTTTTATCCGGTGGTTTGGGGCCCTGTAATCCCGGGTAGCAACCCCAGACTCCTCCAGGGAAGATACCCAAGATGATTTTTCTCTCTTGACAGTGGTCCATCCTGCGGGATCTACGCAGAACTCCTCACAGGTGTCTCCCGCAGAGTTTTCTGCAATGCTTTAGGGCCCTGTGATCCCGGGTAGCAACCCCAGACTCCTCCAGGGAAGATACCCAAGATGATTTTTCTCTCTTGACAGTGGTCCATCCTCTGGGATGTATCGGAGACTCCTTCCAGGTATGTCCCTGAGTCTTTATTCTGGTGTTTTGCGGTCCTCTGATCCCGGGTAGCAACCCCAGACTCCTCCAGGCAAGATAGCCAAGATGATTTTTATCCTTGCACAATGCTCCATCCTCTGGGATTCACCCGAGACGCCTTGCAGGTATATCCCTGAGTCTTTTATCCGGTGGTTTGGGGTCCTGTCATCCCGGGTAGCAACCCCAGACTCCTCCAGGGAAGATACCCAAGATGATTTTTCGCTCTTGACAGTGGTCCATCCTGCAGGATCTACCCAGAACTCCTCCCAGGCGTCTCCTGCAGAGTTTTCTCCAACGCTTTAGGGCCCTGTGATCCCGGGTAGCAATCCCAGACTCCTCCAGGGAAAATACCCAAGATGATTTTTCTCCATGGACAATGCTCCATCCTCTGGGATTCACATGAGCCTCCTTGCAGTTGTGTCCCCGAGTCTTTTTTTCGGTGATTTAGGACCCTGTGATCCCGGGTAGAAGCCCCAGACTCCTCCAGGGAAGATACCCAGGATGATTTTTCTCTCTTGACAGTGGTCCATCCTGCAGGATCTACCCAGAACTCCTCCCAGGCGTCTACCGCAGAGTTTTCTGCAATGCTTTAGGGCCCTGTGATCCCAGGTAGCAACCCCAGACTCCTCCAGGGAAGATACCCGAGATGATTTTTCTATTTGGACAATGCTCCATCCTCTGGGATTCACGTGAGCCTCCTTGCAGTTGTGTCCCCGAGTCTTTTTTTCGGTGATTTAGGACCCTGTGATCCCGGGTAGAAACCCCAGACTCCTCCAGAAAAGATAGCCGAGATGATTTTTCTCTCTTGATAGTGGTCCATCCTGCGGGATCTGCCCAGAACTCCTCCCAGGCGTCTCCCGCAGAGTTTTCTGCAATGCTTTATGGCCCTGTGATCCCGGGTAGCAACCCCAGACTCCTCCAGGGAAGATACCTGAGATGATTTTTATCCTTGGACTATTGTCCATCCTGCACGATGCACCCGAGACTCCTCCCAGCTCTGTTTCTGAATGTTTTCTTCCTGGGGTTTAGGGTCCGGTGATCCCAGGTAGCAAGCCCAGACTCCTCCAGGGAAGATACCCAAGATGATTTTTATCCTTGAGCAATGCTCCATCTTCTGGGATGCATCCGAGACTCCTTGCAGTTATGTCCCTGAGTCTATATTCCGGTGGTCTGGGTCCCTGTGATCCCGGGTAGCAATCCCAGACTCCTCCAGGGAAGATACCCAGGATGATTTTTCTCTCTTGACAGTGGTCCATCCTCTGGGATGCATCGGAGACTCCTTGCAGGTATGTCCCTGAGTCTTTATTCTGGTGGTTTGCGGTCCTCTGATCCCGGGTAGCAACCCCAGACTCCTCCAGGGAAGATACCCAAGATGATTTTTCTCCTTGGACAATGCTCCATCCTCTGGGATTCACCCGAGACTCCTCGCAGGTATTTCCCCGAGTCTTTTATCCGGTGGTATGGGGTCCTGTCATCCCGGGTAGCAACCCCAGACTCCTCCAGGGAAGATACCCAAGATGATTTTTCTCTCTTGACAGTGGTCCATCCTGCAGGATCTACCCAGAACTCCTCCCAGGCGTCTCCCGCAGAGTTTTCTGCAATGCTTTAGGGCCCTGTGATCCGAGGTAGCAACCCCAGACTCCTCCAGGGAAGATACCCGAGATGATTTTTCTCCTTGGGCAATGCTCCATCCTCTGGGATGCATCCGCGATTCCTCCCAGGCGTCTTCCGCAGACATTATTCCTGTGGTTTGGGGCCCTGTAATCCCGGGTAGCAACCCCAGACTCCTCCAGGGAAGATACCCGAGATGATTTTTATCCTTGGGCAATGCTCCATCCTCTGGGATGCATCTGAGACGCCTTTCAGTTATGGCCCTGAGTCTTTATTGTGGTGGTCTGGGGCCCTGTGATCCCGGGTAGCAATCCCAGACTCCTCCAGGGAAGATACCCAAGATGATTTTTCTCCATGGACAATGCTCCATCCTCTGGGATTCACATGAGCCTCCTTGCAGTTGTGTCCCTGAGTCTTTTTTTCGGTGATTTAGGACCCTGTGATCCCGGGTAGAAGCCCCAGACTCCTCCAGGGAAGATACCCAAGATGATTTTTCTCTCTTGACAGTGGTCCATCCTGCGGGATCTACCCAGAACTCCTCCCAGGCTTCTTCCGCAGAGTTTTCTGCAATGCTTTAGGGCCCTGTGATCCCGGGTAGCAACCCCAGACTCCTCCAGGGAAGATACCTGAGATGATTTTTATCCTTGGACTATTGTCCATCCTGCAGGATGCACCCGAGACTCCTCCCAGCTCTGTTTCTGAATGTTTTCTTCCTGGGGTTTAGGGTCCTGTGATCCCAGTTAGCAACCCCAGACTCCTCCAGGGAAGATACCCGAGATGATTTTTATCCTTGGACAATGCTCCATCCTCTGGGATGCATCCGAGACTCCTTTCAGTTATGTCCCTGAGTCTTTATTCCGGTGGTCTGCGGCCCTGTGATCCCGGGTAGCAACCCCAGACTCCTCCAGGGAAGATACCCAAGATGCTTTTTCTCTCTTGACAGTGGTCCATCCTCTGGGATGCATCGGAGACTCCTTGCAGGTATGTCCCTGAGTCTTTATTCTGGTGGTTTGCGGTCCTCTCATCCTGGGTAGCAACCCCAGACTCCTCCAGGGAAGATACCCAAGATGATTTTTCTCCTTGGACAATGCTCCATCCTCTGGGATTCACCCGAGACACCTCGCAGGTATGTCCCCGAGTCTTTTATCCGGTGGTTTGGGGTCCTGTCATCCCGGGTAGCAACCCCAGACTCCTCCAGGGAAGATACCCAAGATGATTTTTCTCTCTTGACAGTGGTCCATCCTGCAGGATATACCCAGAACTCCTCCCAGGCGTCTCCCGCAGAGTTTTCTGCAATGCTTTAGGGCCCTGTGATCCGAGGTAGCAACCCCAGACTCCTCCAGGGAAGATACCCGAGATGATTTTTCTCCTTGGACAATGCTCCATCGGGCAGGATGCACCCGAGACTCCTCCCAGCTCTGTTTCTGAATGTTTTCTGCCTGGAGTTTAGGGTCCTGTGATCCCAGGTAGCAACCCCAGACTCCTCCAGGGAAGATACCCAAGATGCTTTTTCTCTCTTGACAGTGGTCCATCCTCTGGGATGCATCGGAGACTCCTTGCAGGTATGTCCCTGAGTCTTTATTCTGGTGGTTTGCGGTCCTCTGATCCCGGGTAGCAACCCCAGACTCTTCCAGGGTAGATACCCAAGATGATTTTTCTCCTTGGACAATGCTCCATCCTCTGGGATTCACCCGAGACGCCTCGCAGGTATGTCCCCGAGTCTTTTTTCCGGTGATTTGGGGTCCTGTCATCCCGGGTAGCAAACCCAGACTCCTCCAGGAAGATACCCAATATGATTTTTATCCTTGGACAATACTCCATCCTCTGCGATGCATCGGAGACTCCTTGCAGGTATTTCCCTGAGGCTTTATTCCGGTGGTTTGGCGTCCTCTGATCCCGAGTAGCAACCCCAGACTCCTCCAGGGAAGATACCCAAGATGATTTTTATCCTTGGGCAATGCTCCATCCTCTGGGATGCATCTGAGACTCCTTTCAGTTATGGACCTGAGTCTTTATTGTGGTGGTCTGGGGCCCTGTGATCCCGGGTAGCAATCCCAGACTCCTCCAGGGAAAATACCCAAGATGATTTTTCGCCATGGACAATGCTCCATCCTCTGGGATTCACATGAGCCTCCTTGCAGTTGTGTCCCCGAGTCTTTTTTTCGGTGATTTAGGAGCCTGTGATCCCGGGTAGAAGCCCCAGACTCCTCCAGGGAAGATACCCAAGATGATTTTTCTCTCTTGACAGTGGTCCATCCTGCGGGATCTACCCAGAACTCCTCCCAGGCGTCTACCGCAGAGTTTTCTGCAATGCTTTAGGGCCCTGTGATCCCGGGTAGCAACCCCAGACTCCTCCAGGGAAGATACCCGAGATGATTTTTCTCCTTGGACAATGCTCCTTCCTCTGGGATTCACGTGAGCCTCCTTGCAGTTGTGTCCCCGAGTCTTTTTTTCGGTGATTTAGGACCCTGTGATCCCGGGTAGAAACCCCAGACTCCTCCAGAAAAGATAGCCGAGATGATTTTTCTCTCTTGATAGTGGTCCATCCTGCGGGATCTACCCAGAACTCCTCCCAGGCTTCTTCCGCAGAGTTTTCTGCAATGCTTTAGGGCCTTGTGATCTCGGGTAGCAACCCCAGACTCCTCTAGGGAAGATACCTGAGATGATTTTTATCCTTGGACTATTGTCCATCCTGCAGGATGCACCCGAGACTCCTCCCAGCTCTGTTTCTGAATGTTTTCTTCCTGGGGTTTAGGGTCCTGTGATCCCAGGTAGCAACCCCAGACTCCTCCACGGAAGATACCCGAGATGATTTTTATCCTTGAGCAATGCTCCATCCTCTGGGATGCATCCGAGACTCCTTGCAGTTATGTCCCTGAGTCTTTATTCCGGTGGTCTGGGGCCCTGTGATCCCG
Organism: Vanellus vanellus; assembly: GCF_965231255.1. Lineage (NCBI taxonomy): Eukaryota > Metazoa > Chordata > Aves > Charadriiformes > Charadriidae > Vanellus > Vanellus vanellus. Next base: position 993,534 of record NW_028128833.1, read on the forward strand.
GGTAGCAACCCCAGACTCTTCCAGGGTAGATACCCAAGATGATTTTTCTCCTTGGACAATGCTCCATCCTCTGGGATTCACCCGAGACGCCTCGCAGGTATGTCCCCGAGTCTTTTTTCCGGTGATTTGGGGTCCTGTCATCCCGGGTAGCAAACCCAGACTCCTCCAGGAAGATACCCAATATGATTTTTATCCTTGGACAATACTCCATCCTCTGCGATGCATCGGAGACTCCTTGCAGGTATGTCCCTGAGCCTTTATTCCGGTGGTTTGGCGTCCTCTGATCCCGAGTAGCAACCCCAGACTCCTCCAGGGAAGATACCCAAGATGATTTTTATCCTTGAGCAATGCTCCATCTTCTGGGATGCATCCGAGACTCCTTGCAGTTATGTCCCTGAGTCTATATTCCGGTGGTCTGGGTCCCTGTGATCCCGGGTAGCAACCCCAGACTCCTCCAGGGAAGATACCCAGGATGATTTTTCTCTCTTGACAGTGGTCCATCCTGCGGGATCTACCCAGAACTCCTCCCAGGCGTCTCCCGCAGAGTTTTCTGCAATGCTTTAGGGCCCTGTGATCCCGGGTAGCAACCCCAGACTCCTCCAGGGAAGATACCCAAGATGATTTTTCTCTCTTGACAGTGGTCCATCCTCTGGGATGCATCGGAGACTCCTTGCAGGTATGTCCCTGAGTCTTTATTCTGGTGGTTTGCAGTCCTCTGATCCCGGGTAGCAACCCCAGACTCCTCCAGGGAAGATACCCAAGATGATTTTTCTCCTTGGACAATGCTCCATCCTCTGGGATTCACCCGAGACTCCTCGCAGGTATGTCCCCGAGTCTTTTATCCGGTGGTTTGGGGTCCTGTCATCCCGGGTAGCAACCCCAGACTCCTCCAGGGAAGATACCCAAGATGATTTTTCTCTCTTGACAGTGGTCCATCCTGCAGGATCTACCCAGAACTCCTCCCAGGCGTCTCCCGCAGAGTTTTCTGCAATGCTTTAGGGCCCTGTGATCCGAGGTAGCAACCCCAGACTCCTCCAGGGAAGATACCCGAGATGATTTTTCTCCTTGGGCAATGCTCCATCCTCTGGGATGCATCCGCGATTCCTCCCAGGCGTCTTCCGCAGACATTATTCCTGTGGTTTGGGGCCCTGTAATCCCGGGTAGCAACCCCAGACTCCTCCAGGGAAGATACCCGAGATGATTTTTATCCTTGGGCAATGCTCCATCCTCTGGGATGCATCTGAGACTCCTTTCAGTTATGGCCCTGAGTCTTTATTGTGGTGGTCTGGGGCCCTGTGATCCCGGGTAGCAATCCCAGACTCCTCCAGGGAAGATACCCAAGATGCTTTTTCTCTCTTGACAGTGGTCCATCCTGCGGGATCTACCCAGAACTCCTCCCAGGCGTCTCCCGCAGAGTTTTCTGCAAAGCTTTAGGGCCCTGTGATCCCGGGTAGCAACCCCAGACTCCTCCAGGGAAGATACCCAAGATGCTTTTTCTCTCTTGACAGTGGTCCATCCTCTGGGATGCATCGGAGACTCCTTGCAGGTATGTCCCTGAGTCTTTATTCTGGTGGTTTGCGGTCCTCTGATCCCGGGTAGCAACCCCAGACTCCTCCAGGGAAGATAGCCAAGATGATTTTTCTCCTTGGACAATGCTCCATCCTCTGGGATTCACCCGAGACTCCTCGCAGGTATGTCCCCGAGTCTTTTATCCGGTGGTTTGGGGTCCGGTCATCCCGGGTAGCAACCCCAGACTCCTCCAGGGAAGATACCCAATATGATTTTTATCCTTGGACAATGCTCCGTCCTCTGCGATGCATCGGAGACTCCTTGCAGGTATGTCCCTGAGGCTTTATTCCGGTGGTTTGGGGTCCTCTGATCCCGAGTAGCAACCCCAGACTCCTCCAGGGAAGATACCTAAGATGATTTTTATCCTTGGGCAATGCTCCGTCGTCTGGGATGCATCTGAGATTCCTCCCAGAGGTCTCCCACAGACATTTTTCCTGTGGTTTGGGGCCCTGTAATCCCGGGTAGCAAACCCAGACTCCTCCAGGGAAGATACCAAATGTGATTTTTCTCCTTGGACAATGCTCCATCCTCTGGGATGCATCCGAGATTCCTCCCAGGCGTCTTCCGCAGACATTTTTCCGGTGGTTTGGGGTCCTGTCATCCCGGGTAGCAACCCCAGACTCCTCCAGGGAAGATACCCAAGATGATTTTTCTCCTTGGACTATTGTCCATCCTCTGGGATGCATCCGAGACTCCTTGCAGTTATGTCCCTGAGTCTTTATTCCGGTGGTCTGGGGCCCTGTGATCCCGGGTAGCAACCCCAGACTCCTCCAGGGAAGATACCCAGGATGATTTTTCTCTCTTGACAGTGGTCCATCCTGCGGGATCTACCCAGAACTCCTCCCAGGCGTCTCCCGCAGAGTTTTCTGCAATGCTTTAGGGCCCTGTGATCCCGGGTAGCAACCCCAGACTCCTCCAGGGAAGATACCCGAGATGATTTTTCTCCTTGGACAATGCTCCATCCTGCAGGATGCACCCGAGACTCCTCCCAGCTCTGTTTCTGAATGTTTTCTGCCTGGAGTTTAGGGTCCTGTGATCCCAGGTAGCAACCCCAGACTCCTCCAGGGAAGATACCCGAGATGATTTTTATCCTTGAGCAATGCTCCATCTTCTGGGATGCATCCGAGACTCCTTGCAGTTATGTCCCTGAGTCTATATTCCGGTGGTCTGGGTCCCTGTGATCCCGGGTAGCAACCCCAGACTCCTCCAGGGAAGATACCCAGGTTGATTTTTCTCTCTTGACAGTGGTCCATCCTCTGGGATGCATCGGAGACTCCTTGCAGGTATGTCCCTGAGTCTTTATTCTGGTGGTCTGCGGTCCTCTGATCCCGGGTAGCAACCCCAGACTCCTCCAGGGAAGATACCCAAGATGATTTTGCTCTCTTGACAGTGGTCCATCCTGCAGGATCTACCCAGAACTCCTCCCATGCGTCTCCCGCAGAGTTTTCTGCAATGCTTTAGGGCCCTGTGATCCGAGGTAGCAACCCCAGACTCCTCCAGGGAAGATACCCGAGATGATTTTTCTCCTTGGGCAATGCTCCATCCTCTGGGATGCATCCGCGATTCCTCCCAGGCGTCTTCCGCAGACATTATTCCTGTGGTTTGGCGCCCTGTAATCCCGGGTAGCAACCCCAGACTCCTCCAGGGAAGATACCCGAGATGATTTTTATCCTTGGGCAATGCTCCATCCTCTGGGATGCATCTGAGACTCCTTTCAGTTATGGCCCTGAGTCTTTATTGTGGTGGTCTGGGGCCCTGTGATCCCGGGTAGCAATCCCAGACTCCTCCAGGGAAGATACCCAAGATGATTTTTCTCCATGGACAATGCTCCATCCTCTGGGATTCACATGAGCCTCCTTGCAGTTGTGTCCCCGAGTCTTTTTTTCGGTGATTTAGGACCCTGTGATCCCGGGTAGAAGCCCCAGACTCCTCCAGGGAAGATACCCAAGATGATTTTTCTCTCTTGACAGTGGTCCATCCTGCGGGATCTACCCAGAACTCCTCCCAGGCGTCTCCCGCAGAGTTTTCTGCAATGCTTTATGGCCCTGTGATCCCAGGTAGCAACCCCAGACTCCTCCAGGGAAGATACCCGAGATGATTTTTCTCCTTGGACAATGCTCCATCCTCTGGGATTCACGTGAGCCTCCTTGCAGTTGTGTCCCCGAGTCGTTTTTTCGGTGATTTAGGACCCTGTGATCCCGGGTAGAAACCCCAGACTCCTCCAGAAAAGATAGCCGAGATGATTTTTCTCTCTTGATAGTGGTCCATCCTGCGGGATCTACCCAGAACTGCTCCCAGGCTTCTTCCGCAGAGTTTTCTGCAATGCTTTAGGGCCCTGTGATCCCGGGTAGCAACCCCAGACTCCTCCAGGGAAGATACCCGAGATGATTTTTCTCCTTGGACAATGCTCCATCCTGCAGGATGCACCCGAGACTCCTCCCAGCTCTGTTTCTGAATGTTTTCTGCCTGGAGTTTAGGGTCCTGTGATCCCAGGTAGCAACCCCAGACTCCTCCAGGGAAGATACCCAAGATGCTTTTTCTCTCTTGACAGTGGTCCATCCTCTGGGATGCATCGGAGACTCCTTGCAGGTATGTCCCTGAGGCTTTATTCCGGTGGTTTGGGGTCCTCTGATCCCGAGTAGCAACCCCAGACTCCTCCAGGGAAGATACCTAAGATGATTTTTATCCTTGGGCAATGCTCCGTCGTCTGGGATGCATCTGAGATTCCTCCCAGAGGTCTCCCACAGACATTTTTCCTGTGGTTTGGGGCCCTGTAATCCCGGGTAGCAAACCCAGACTCCTCCAGGGAAGATACCCGAGATGATTTTTATCCTTGGGCAATGCTCCATCCTCTGGGATGCATCCGAGACTCCTTGCAGTTATGTCCCTGAGTCTTTATTCCGGTGGTCTGGGGCCCTGTGATCCCGGGTAGCAACCCCAGACTCCTCCAGGGAAGATACCCAGGATGATTTTTCTCTCTTGACAGTGGTCCATCCTGCGGGATCTACCCAGAACTCCTCCCAGGCGTCTCCCGCAGAGTTTTCTGCAATGCTTTAGGGCCCTGTGATCCCGGGTAGCAACCCCAGACTCCTCCAGGGAAGATACCCGAGATGATTTTTCTCCTTGGACAATGCTCCATCCTGCAGGATGCACCCGAGACTCCTCCCAGCTCTGTTTCTGAATGTTTTCTGCCTGGAGTTTAGGGTCCTGTGATCCCAGGTAGCAACCCCAGACTCCTCCAGGGAAGATACCCGAGATGATTTTTATCCTTGAGCAATGCTCCATCTTCTGGGATGCATCCGAGACTCCTTGCAGTTATGTCCCTGAGTCTATATTCCGGTGGTCTGGGTCCCTGTGATCCCGGGTAGCAACCCCAGACTCCTCCAGGGAAGATACCCAGGTTGATTTTTCTCTCTTGACAGTGGTCCATCCTCTGGGATGCATCGGAGACTCCTTGCAGGTATGTCCCTGAGTCTTTATTCTGGTGGTCTGCGGTCCTCTGATCCCGGGTAGCAACCCCAGACTCCTCCAGGGAAGATACCCAAGATGATTTTGCTCTCTTGACAGTGGTCCATCCTGCAGGATCTACCCAGAACTCCTCCCATGCGTCTCCCGCAGAGTTTTCTGCAATGCTTTAGGGCCCTGTGATCCGAGGTAGCAACCCCAGACTCCTCCAGGGAAGATACCCGAGATGATTTTTCTCCTTGGGCAATGCTCCATCCTCTGGGATGCATCCGCGATTCCTCCCAGGCGTCTTCCGCAGACATTATTCCTGTGGTTTGGCGCCCTGTAATCCCGGGTAGCAACCCCAGACTCCTCCAGGGAAGATACCCGAGATGATTTTTATCCTTGGGCAATGCTCCATCCTCTGGGATGCATCTGAGACTCCTTTCAGTTATGGCCCTGAGTCTTTATTGTGGTGGTCTGGGGCCCTGTGATCCCGGGTAGCAATCCCAGACTCCTCCAGGGAAGATACCCAAGATGATTTTTCTCCATGGACAATGCTCCATCCTCTGGGATTCACATGAGCCTCCTTGCAGTTGTGTCCCCGAGTCTTTTTTTCGGTGATTTAGGACCCTGTGATCCCGGGTAGAAGCCCCAGACTCCTCCAGGGAAGATACCCAAGATGATTTTTCTCTCTTGACAGTGGTCCATCCTGCGGGATCTACCCAGAACTCCTCCCAGGCGTCTCCCGCAGAGTTTTCTGCAATGCTTTATGGCCCTGTGATCCCAGGTAGCAACCCCAGACTCCTCCAGGGAAGATACCCGAGATGATTTTTCTCCTTGGACAATGCTCCATCCTCTGGGATTCACGTGAGCCTCCTTGCAGTTGTGTCCCCGAGTCGTTTTTTCGGTGATTTAGGACCCTGTGATCCCGGGTAGAAACCCCAGACTCCTCCAGAAAAGATAGCCGAGATGATTTTTCTCTCTTGATAGTGGTCCATCCTGCGGGATCTACCCAGAACTCCTCCCAGGCTTCTTCCGCAGAGTTTTCTGCAATGCTTTAGGGCCCTGTGATCCCGGGTAGCAACCCCAGACTCCTCCAGGGAAGATACCCGAGATGATTTTTCTCCTTGGACAATGCTCCATCCTGCAGGATGCACCCGAGACTCCTCCCAGCTCTGTTTCTGAATGTTTTCTGCCTGGAGTTTAGGGTCCTGTGATCCCAGGTAGCAACCCCAGACTCCTCCAGGGAAGATACCCAAGATGCTTTTTCTCTCTTGACAGTGGTCCATCCTCTGGGATGCATCGGAGACTCCTTGCAGGTATGTCCCTGAGGCTTTATTCCGGTGGTTTGGGGTCCTCTGATCCCGAGTAGCAACCCCAGACTCCTCCAGGGAAGATACCTAAGATGATTTTTATCCTTGGGCAATGCTCCGTCGTCTGGGATGCATCTGAGATTCCTCCCAGAGGTCTCCCACAGACATTTTTCCTGTGGTTTGGGGCCCTGTAATCCCGGGTAGCAAACCCAGACTCCTCCAGGGAAGATACCCAATGTGATTTTTCTCCTTGGACAATGCTCCATCCTCTGGGATGCATCCGAGATTCCTCCCAGGCGTCTTCCGCAGACATTTTTCCGGTGGTTTGGGGTCCTGTCATCCCGGGTAGCAACCCCAGACTCCTCCAGGGAAGATACCCAAGATGATTTTTCTCCTTGGACTATTGTCCATCCTCTGGGATGCATCCGAGACTCCTTGCAATTATGTCCCTGAGTCTTTATTCCGGTGGTCTGGGGCCCTGTGATCCCGGGTAGCAACCCCAGACTCCTCCAGGGAAGATACCCAGGATGATTTTTCTCTCTTGACAGTGGTCCATCCTGCGGGATCTACCCAGAACTCCTCCCAGGCGTCTCCCGCAGAGTTTTCTGCAATGCTTTAGAGCCCTGTGATCCCGGGTAGCAACCCCAGACTCCTCCAGGGAAGATACCCGAGATGATTTTTCTCCTTGGACAATGCTCCATCCTGCAGGATGCACCCGAGACTCCTCCCAGCTCTGTTTCTGAATGTTTTCTGCCTGGAGTTTAGGGTCCTGTGATCCCAGGTAGCAACCCCAGACTCCTCCAGGGAAGATACCCGAGATGATTTTTATCCTTGAGCAATGCTCCATCTTCTGGGATGCATCCGAGACTCCTTGCAGTTATGTCCCTGAGTCTATATTCCGGTGGTCTGGGTCCCTGTGATCCCGGGTAGCAACCCCAGACTCCTCCAGGGAAGATACCCAGGTTGATTTTTCTCTCTTGACAGTGGTCCATCCTCTGGGATGCATCGGAGACTCCTTGCAGGTATGTCCCTGAGTCTTTATTCTGGTGGTCTGCGGTCCTCTGATCCCGGGTAGCAACCCCAGACTCCTCCAGGGAAGATACCCAAGATGATTTTGCTCTCTTGACAGTGGTCCATCCTGCAGGATCTACCCAGAACTCCTCCCATGCGTCTCCCGCAGAGTTTTCTGCAATGCTTTAGGGCCCTGTGATCCGAGGTAGCAACCCCAGACTCCTCCAGGGAAGATACCCGAGATGATTTTTCTCCTTGGGCAATGCTCCATCCTCTGGGATGCATCCGCGATTCCTCCCAGGCGTCTTCCGCAGACATTATTCCTGTGGTTTGGCGCCCTGTAATCCCGGGTAGCAACCCCAGACTCCTCCAGGGAAGATACCCGAGATGATTTTTATCCTTGGGCAATGCTCCATCCTCTGGGATGCATCTGAGACTCCTTTCAGTTATGGCCCTGAGTCTTTATTGTGGTGGTCTGGGGCCCTGTGATCCCGGGTAGCAATCCCAGACTCCTCCAGGGAAGATACCCAAGATGATTTTTCTCCATGGACAATGCTCCATCCTCTGGGATTCACATGAGCCTCCTTGCAGTTGTGTCCCCGAGTCTTTTTTTCGGTGATTTAGGACCCTGTGATCCCGGGTAGAAGCCCCAGACTCCTCCAGGGAAGATACCCAAGATGATTTTTCTCTCTTGACAGTGGTCCATCCTGCGGGATCTACCCAGAACTCCTCCCAGGCGTCTCCCGCAGAGTTTTCTGCAATGCTTTAGGGCCCTGTGATCCCGGGTAGCAACCCCAGACTCCTCCAGGGAAGATACCCGAGATGATTTTTCTCCTTGGACAATGCTCCATCCTGCAGGATGCACCCGAGACTCCTCCCAGCTCTGTTTCTGAATGTTTTCTGCCTGGAGTTTAGGGTCCTGTGATCCCAGGTAGCAACCCCAGACTCCTCCAGGGAAGATACCCGAGATGATTTTTATCCTTGAGCAATGCTCCATCTTCTGGGATGCATCGGAGACTCCTTGCAGTTATGTCCCTGAGTCTATATTCCGGTGGTCTGGGTCCCTGTGATCCCGGGTAGCAACCCCAGACTCCTCCAGGGAAGATACCCAGGATGATTTTTCTCTCTTGACAGTGGTCCATCCTCTGGGATGCATCGGAGACTCCTTGCAGGTATGTCCCTGAGTCTTTATTCTGGTGGTCTGCGGTCCTCTGATCCCGGGTAGCAACCCCAGACTCCTCCAGGGAAGATACCCAAGATGATTTTGCTCTCTTGACAGTGGTCCATCCTGCAGGATCTACCCAGAACTCCTCCCAGGCGTCTCCCGCAGAGTTTTCTGCAATGCTTTAGGGCCCTGTGATCCGAGGTAGCAACCCCAGACTCCTCCAGGGAAGATACCCAAGATGATTTTTCTCTCTTGACAGTGGTCAGTCCTCTGGGATGCATCGGAGACTCCTTGCAGGTATGTCCCTGAGTCTTTATTCTGGTGGTTTGCGGTCCTCTGATCCCGGGTAGCAACCCCAGACTCCTCCAGGGAAGATACCCAAGATGATTTTTCTCCTTGGACAATGCTCCATCCTCTGGGATTCACCCGAGACTCCTCGCAGGTATGTCCCCGAGTCTTTTATCCGGTGGTTTGGGGTCCTGTCATCCCGGGTAGCAACCCCAGACTCCTCCAGGGAAGATACCCAAGATGATTTTTCTCTCTTGACAGTGGTCCATCCTGCAGGATCTACCCAGAACTCCTCCCAGGCGTCTCCCGCAGAGTTTTCTCCAACGCTTTAGGGCCCTGTGATCCCGGGTAGCAACCCCAGACTCCTCCAGGGAAGATACCCAATATGATTTTTCTCCTTGGACAATGCTCCATCCTCTGGGATGCATCCGAGATTCCTCCCAGGCGTCTTCCGCAGACATTTTTCCGGTGGTTTGGGGTCCTGTCATCCCGGGTAGCAACCCCAGACTCCTCCAGGGAAGATACCCAAGATGATTTTTCTCCTTGGACTATTGTCCATCCTCTGGGATGCATCCGAGACTCCTTGCAGTTATGTCCCTGAGTCTTTATTCCGGTGGTCTGGGGCCCTGTGATCCCGGGTAGCAACCCCAGACTCCTCCAGGGAAGATACCCAAGATGCTTTTTCTCTCTTGACAGTGGTCCATCCTGCGGGATCTACCCAGAACTCCTCCCAGGCGTCTCCCGCAGAGTTTTCTGCAATGCTTTAGGGCCCTGTGATCCCGGGTAGCAACCCCAGACTCCTCCAGGGAAGATACCCAAGATGATTTTTCTCTCTTGACAGTGGTCCATCCTCTGGGATGCATCGGAGACTCCTTGCAGGTATGTCCCTGAGTCTTTATTCTGGTGGTTTGCGGTCCTCTCATCCTGGGTAGCAACCCCAGACTCCTCCAGGGAAGATACCCGAGATGATTTTTCTCCTTGGACAATGCTCCATCCTCTGGGATTCACGTGAGCCTCCTTGCAGTTGTGTCCCCGAGTCTTTTTTTCGGTGATTTAGGACCCTGTGATCCCGGGTAGAAACCCCAGACTCCTCCAGAAAAGATAGCCGAGATGATTTTTCTCTCTTGATAGTGGTCCATACTGCGGGATCTACCCAGAACTCCTCCCAGGCTTCTTCCGCAGAGTTTTCTGCAATGCTTTAGGGCCCTGTGATCCCGGGTAGCAACCCCAGACTCCTCCAGGGAAGATACCTGAGATGATTTTTATCCTTGGACTATTGTCCATCCTGCAGGATGCACCCGAGACTCCTCCCAGCACTGTTTCTGAATGTTTTCTTCCTGGGGTTTAGGGTCCTGTGATCCCAGGTAGCAACCCCAGACTCCTCCAGGGAAGATACCCGAGATGATTTTTATCCTTGAGCAATGCTCCATCTTCTGGGATGCATCCGAGACTCCTTGCAGTTATGTCCCTGAGTCTATATTCCGGTGGTTTGGGTCCCTGTGATCCCGGGTAGCAACCCCAGACTCCTCCAGGGAAGATACCCAGGATGATTTTTCTCTCTTGACAGTGGTCCATCCTGTGGGATCTACCCAGAACTCCTCCCAGGCGTCTCCCGCAGAGTTTTCTGCAATGCTTTAGGGCCCTGTGATCCCGGGTAGCAACCCCAGACTCCTCCAGGGAAGATACCCAAGATGATTTTTCTCTCTTGACAGTGGTCCATCCTCTGGGATACATCGGAGACTCCTTGCAGGTATGTCCCTGAGTCTTTATTCTGGTGGTTTGCGGTCCTCTCATCCCGGGTAGCAACCCCAGACTCCTCCAGGGAAGATACCCAAGATGATTTTTCTCCTTGGACAATGCTCCATCGTCTGGGATGCACCTTAGATTCTTCCCAGCCGTCTCCCGCAGACATGTTTCCTGTGGTTTGGGGCCCTGTAATCCCGGATAGCAACCCCAGACTCCTCCAGGGAAGATACCCAAGATGCTTTTTCTCTCTTGACAGTGGTCCATCCTGCGGGATCTACCCAGAACTCCTCCCAGGCGTCTCCCGCAGAGTTTTCTCCAATGCTTTATGGCCCTGTGATCCCGGGTAGCAACCCCAGACTCCTCCAGGGAAGATACCCAAGATGATTTTTCTCTCTTGACAGTGGTCCATCCTCTGGGATTCATCGGAGACTCCTTGCAGGTATGTCCCTGAGTCTTTATTCTGGTGGTTTGCGGTCCTCTCATCCTGGGTAGCAACCCCAGACTCCTCCAGGGAAGATACCCGAGATGATTTTTCTCCTTGGACAATGCTCCATCCTCTGGGATTCACGTGAGCCTCCTTGCAGTTGTGTCCCCGAGTCTTTTTTTCGGTGATTTAGGACCCTGTGATCCCGGGTAGAAACCCCAGACTCCTCCAGAAAAGATAGCCGAGATGATTTTTCTCTCTTGATAGTGGTCCATCCTGCGGGATCTACCCAGAACTCCTCCCAGGCTTCTTCCGCAGAGTTTTCTGCAATGCTTTAGGGCCCTGTGATCCCGGGTAGCAACCCCAGACTCCTCCAGGGAAGATACCTGAGATGATTTTTCTCCTTGGACTATTGTCCATCCTGCAGGATGCACCCGAGACTCCTCCCAGCTCTGTTTCTGAATGTTTTCTTCCTGGGGTTTAGGGTCCTGTGATCCCAGGTAGCAACCCCAGACTCCTCCAGGGAAGATACCCGAGATGATTTTTATCCTTGAGCAATGCTCCATCTTCTGGGATGCATCCGAGACTCCTTGCAGTTATGTCCCTGAGTCTATATTCCGGTGGTTTGGGTCCCTGTGATCCCGGGTAGCAACCCCAGACTCCTCCAGGGAAGATACCCAGGATGATTTTTCTCTCTTGACAGTGGTCCATCCTGTGGGATCTACCCAGAACTCCTCCCAGGCGTCTCCCGCAGAGTTTTCTGCAATGCTTTAGGGCCCTGTGATCCCGGGTAGCAACCCCAGACTCCTCCAGGGAAGATACCCAAGATGATTTTTCTCTCTTGACAGTGGTCCATCCTCTGGGATACATCGGAGACTCCTTGCAGGTATGTCCCTGAGTCTTTATTCTGGTGGTTTGCGGTCCTCTCATCCCGGGTAGCAACCCCAGACTCCTCCAGGGAAGATACCCAAGATGATTTTTCTCCTTGGACAATGCTCCATCGTCTGGGATGCACCTTAGATTCTTCCCAGCCGTCTCCCGCAGACATGTTTCCTGTGGTTTGGGGCCCTGTAATCCCGGATAGCAACCCCAGACTCCTCCAGGGAAGATACCCAAGATGCTTTTTCTCTCTTGACAGTGGTCCATCCTGCGGGATCTACCCAGAACTCCTCCCAGGCGTCTCCCGCAGAGTTTTCTCCAATGCTTTATGGCCCTGTGATCCCGGGTAGCAACCCCAGACTCCTCCAGGGAAGATACCCAAGATGATTTTTCTCTCTTGACAGTGGTCCATCCTCTGGGATTCATCGGAGACTCCTTGCAGGTATGTCCCTGAGTCTTTATTCTGGTGGTTTGCGGTCCTCTCATCCTGGGTAGCAACCCCAGACTCCTCCAGGGAAGATACCCGAGATGATTTTTCTCCTTGGACAATGCTCCATCCTCTGGGATTCACGTGAGCCTCCTTGCAGTTGTGTCCCCGAGTCTTTTTTTCGGTGATTTAGGACCCTGTGATCCCGGGTAGAAACCCCAGACTCCTCCAGAAAAGATAGCCGAGATGATTTTTCTCTCTTGATAGTGGTCCATCCTGCGGGATCTACCCAGAACTCCTCCCAGGCTTCTTCCGCAGAGTTTTCTGCAATGCTTTAGGGCCCTGTGATCCCGGGTAGCAACCCCAGACTCCTCCAGGGAAGATACCTGAGATGATTTTTCTCCTTGGACTATTGTCCATCCTGCAGGATGCACCCGAGACTCCTCCCAGCTCTGTTTCTGAATGTTTTCTTCCTGGGGTTTAGGGTCCTGTGATCCCAGGTAGCAACCCCAGACTCCTCCAGGGAAGATACCCGAGATGATTTTTATCCTTGAGCAATGCTCCATCTTCTGGGATGCATCCGAGACTCCTTGCAGTTATGTCCCTGAGTCTATATTCTGGTGGTTTGGGTCCCTGTGATCCCGGGTAGCAACCCCAGACTCCTCCAGGGAAGATACCCAGGATGATTTTTCTCTCTTGACAGTGGTCCATCCTGCGGGATCTACGCAGAACTCCTCACAGGTGTCTCCCGCAGAGTTTTCTGCAATGCTTTAGGGCCCTGTGATCCCGGGTAGCAACCCCAGACTCCTCCAGGGAAGATACCCAAGATGATTTTTCTCTCTTGACAGTGGTCCATCCTCTGGGATGCATCGGAGACTCCTTGCAGGTATGTCCCTGAGTCTATATTCCGGTGGTCTGGGTCCCTGTGATCCCGGGTAGCAACCCCAGACTCCTCCAGGGAAGATACCCAGGATGATTTTTCTCTCTTGACAGTGGTCCATCCTCTGGGATGCATCGGAGACTCCTTGCAGGTATGTCCCTGAGTCTTTATTCTGGTGGTTTGCGGTCCTCTGATCCCGGGTAGCAACCCCAGACTCCTCCAGGGAAGATACCCAAGATGATTTTTCTCCTTGGACAATGCTCCATCCTCTGGGATTCACCCGAGACTCCTCGCAGGTATGTCCCCGAGTCTTTTATCCGGTGGTTTGGGGTCCTGTCATCCCGGGTAGCAACCCCAGACTCCTCCAGGGAAGATACCCAAGATGATTTTTCTCTCTTGACAGTGGTCCATCCTGCAGGATCTACCCAGAACTCCTCCCAGGCGTCTCCCGCAGAGTTTTCTGCAATGCTTTAGGGCCCTGTGATCCGAGGTAGCAACCCCAGACTCCTCCAGGGAAGATACCCAAGATGATTTTTATCCTTGGGCAATGCTCCATCCTCTGGGATGCATCCGCGATTCCTCCCAGGCGTCTTCCGCAGACATTATTCCTGTGGTTTGGGGCCCTGTAATCCCGGGTAGCAACCCCAGACTCCTCCAGGGAAGATACCCGAGATGATTTTTATCCTTGGGCAATGCTCCATCCTCTGGGATGCATCTGAGACTCCTTTCAGTTATGGCCCTGAGTCTTTATTGTGGTGGTCTGGGGCCCTGTGATCCCGGGTAGCAATCCCAGACTCCTCCAGGGAAGATACCCAAGATGATTTTTCTCCATGGACAATGCTCCATCCTCTGGGATTCACGTGAGCCTCCTTGCAGTTGTGTCCCCGAGTCTTTTTTTCGGTGATTTAGGACCCTGTGATCCCGGGTAGAAACCCCAGACTCCTCCAGAAAAGATAGCCGAGATGATTTTTCTCTCTTGACAGTGGTCCATCCTGCGGGATCTACCCAGAACTCCTCCCAGGCTTCTTCCGCAGAGTTTTCTGCAATGCTTTAGGGCCCTGTGATCCCGGGTAGCAACCCCAGACTCCTCCAGGGAAGATACCTGAGATGATTTTTATCCTTGGACTATTGTCCATCCTGCAGGATGCACCCGAGACTCCTCCCAGCTCTGTTTCTGAATGTTTTCTTCCTGGGGTTTAGGGTCCTGTGATCCCAGTTAGCAACCCCAGACTCCTCCAGGGAAGATACCCGAGATGATTTTTATCCTTGGACAATGCTCCATCCTCTGGGATGCATCCGAGACTCCTTGCAGTTATGTCCCTGAGTCTTTATTCCGGTGGTCTGGGGCCCTGTGATCCCGGGTAGCAACCCCAGACTCCTCCAGGGAAGATACCCAGGATGATTTTTCTCTCTTGACAGTGGTCCATCCCGCGGGATCTACCCAGAACTCCTCCCAGGCGTCTCCCGCAGAGTTTTCTGCAATGCTTTAGGGCCCTGTGATCCCGGGTAGCAACCCCAGACTCCTCCAGGGAAGATACCCGAGATGATTTTTCTCCTTGGAGAATGCTCCATCCTGCAGGATGCACCCGAGACTCCTCCCAGCTCTGTTTCTGAATGTTTTCTGCCTGGAGTTTAGGGTCCTGTGATCCCAGGTAGCAACCCCAGACTCCTCCAGGGAAGATACCCGAGATGATTTTTATCCTTGAGCAATGCTCCATCTTCTGGGATGCATCGGAGACTCCTTGCAGTTATGTCCCTGAGTCTATATTCCGGTGGTCTGGGTCCCTGTGATCCCGGGTAGCAACCCCAGACTCCTCCAGGGAAGATACCCAGGATGATTTTTCTCTCTTGACAGTGGTCCATCCTCTGGGATGCAATGGAGACTCCTTCCAGGTATGTCCCTGAGTCTTTATTCTGGTGGTCTGCGGTCCTCTGATCCCGGGTAGCAACCCCAGACTCCTCCAGGGAAGATACCCAAGATGATTTTGCTCTCTTGACAGTGGTCCATCCTGCAGGATCTACCCAGAACTCCTCCCAGGCGTCTCCCGCAGAGTTTTCTGCAATGCTTTAGGGCCCTGTGATCCGAGGTAGCAACCCCAGACTCCTCCAGGGAAGATACCCAAGATGATTTTTCTCTCTTGACAGTGGTCAATCCTCTGGGATGCATCGGAGACTCCTTGCAGGTATGTCCCTGAGTCTTTATTCTGGTGGTTTGCGGTCCTCTGATCCCGGGTAGCAACCCCAGACTCCTCCAGGGAAGATACCCAAGATGATTTTTCTCCTTGGACAATGCTCCATCCTCTGGGATTCACCCGAGACTCCTCGCAGGTATGTCCCCGAGTCTTTTATCCGGTGGTTTGGGGTCCTGTCATCCCGGGTAGCAACCCCAGACTCCTCCAGGGAAGATACCCAAGATGATTTTTCTCTCTTGACAGTGGTCCATCCTGCAGGATCTACCCAGAACTCCTCCCAGGCGTCTCCCGCAGAGTTTTCTCCAACGCTTTAGGGCCCTGTGATCCCGGGTAGCAACCCCAGACTCCTCCAGGGAAGATACCCAATATGATTTTTCTCCTTGGACAATGCTCCATCCTCTGGGATGCATCCGAGATTCCTCCCAGGCGTCTTCCGCAGACATTTTTCCGGTGGTTTGGGGTCCTGTCATCCCGGGTAGCAACCCCAGACTCCTCCAGGGAAGATACCCAAGATGATTTTTCTCCTTGGACTATTGTCCATCCTCTGGGATGCATCCGAGACTCCTTGCAGTTATGTCCCTGAGTCTTTATTCCGGTGGTCTGGGGCCCTGTGATCCCGGGTAGCAACCCCAGACTCCTCCAGGGAAGATACCCAAGATGCTTTTTCTCTCTTGACAGTGGTCCATCCTGCGGGATCTACCCAGAACTCCTCCCAGGCGTCTCCCGCAGAGTTTTCTCCAATGCTTTAGGGCCCTGTGATCCCGGGTAGCAACCCCAGACTCCTCCAGGGAAGATACCCAAGATGATTTTTCTCTCTTGACAGTGGTCCATCCTCTGGGATGCATCGGAGACTCCTTGCAGGTATGTCCCTGAGTCTTTATTCTGGTGGTTTGCGGTCCTCTCATCCTGGGTAGCAACCCCAGACTCCTCCAGGGAAGATACCCGAGATGATTTTTCTCCTTGGACAATGCTCCATCCTCTGGGATTCACGTGAGCCTCCTTGCAGTTGTGTCCCCGAGTCTTTTTTTCGGTGATTTAGGACCCTGTGATCCCGGGTAGAAACCCCAGACTCCTCCAGAAAAGATAGCCGAGATGATTTTTCTCTCTTGATAGTGGTCCATCCTGCGGGATCTACCCAGAACTCCTCCCAGGCTTCTTCCGCAGAGTTTTCTGCATTGCTTTAGGGCCCTGTGATCCCGGGTAGCAACCCCAGACTCCTCCAGGGAAGATACCTGAGATGATTTTTCTCCTTGGACTATTGTCCATCCTGCAGGATGCACCCGAGACTCCTCCCAGCTCTGTTTCTGAATGTTTTCTTCCTGGGGTTTAGGGTCCTGTGATCCCAGGTAGCAACCCCAGACTCCTCCAGGGAAGATACCCGAGATGATTTTTATCCTTGAGCAATGCTCCATCTTCTGGGATGCATCCGAGACTCCTTGCAGTTATGTCCCTGAGTCTATATTCCGGTGGTTTGGGTCCCTGTGATCCCGGGTAGCAACCCCAGACTCCTCCAGGGAAGATACCCAGGATGATTTTTCTCTCTTGACAGTGGTCCATCCTGTGGGATCTACCCAGAACTCCTCCCAGGCGTCTCCCGCAGAGTTTTCTGCAATGCTTTAGGGCCCTGTGATCCCGGGTAGCAACCCCAGACTCCTCCAGGGAAGATACCCAAGATGATTTTTCTCTCTTGACAGTGGTCCATCCTCTGGGATACATCGGAGACTCCTTGCAGGTATGTCCCTGAGTCTTTATTCTGGTGGTTTGCGGTCCTCTCATCCCGGGTAGCAACCCCAGACTCCTCCAGGGAAGATACCCAAGATGATTTTTCTCCTTGGACAATGCTCCATCGTCTGGGATGCACCTTAGATTCTTCCCAGCCGTCTCCCGCAGACATGTTTCCTGTGGTTTGGGGCCCTGTGATCCCGGGTAGCAACCCCAGACTCCTCCAGGGAAGATACCCAAGATGATTTTTCTCTCTTGACAGTGGTCCATCCTCTGGGATGCATCGGAGACTCCTTGCAGGTATGTCCCTGAGTCTTTATTCTGGTGGTTTGCGGTCCTCTCATCCTGGGTAGCAACCCCAGACTCCTCCAGGGAAGATACCCGAGATGATTTTTCTCCTTGGACAATGCTCCATCCTCTGGGATTCACGTGAGCCTCCTTGCAGTTGTGTCCCCGAGTCTTTTTTTCGGTGATTTAGGACCCTGTGATCCCGGGTAGAAACCCCAGACTCCTCCAGAAAAGATAGCCGAGATGATTTTTCTCTCTTGATAGTGGTCCATCCTGCGGGATCTACCCAGAACTCCTCCCAGGCTTCTTCCGCAGAGTTTTCTGCAATGCTTTAGGGCCCTGTGATCCCGGGTAGCAACCCCAGACTCCTCCAGGGAAGATACCTGAGATGATTTTTATCCTTGGAGTATTGTCCATCCTGCAGGATGCACCCGAGACTCCTCCCAGCTCTGTTTCTGAATGTTTTCTTCCTGGGGTTTAGGGTCCTGTGATCCCAGGTAGCAACCCCAGACTCCTCCAGGGAAGATACCCGAGATGATTTTTATCCTTGAGCAATGCTCCATCTTCTGGGATGCATCCGAGACTCCTTGCAGTTATGTCCCTGAGTCTATATTCTGGTGGTTTGGGTCCCTGTGATCCCGGGTAGCAACCCCAGACTCCTCCAGGGAAGATACCCAGGATGATTTTTCTCTCTTGACAGTGGTCCATCCTGCGGGATCTACGCAGAACTCCTCACAGGTGTCTCCCGCAGAGTTTTCTGCAATGCTTTAGGGCCCTGTGATCCCGGGTAGCAACCCCAGACTCCTCCAGGGAAGATACCCAAGATGATTTTTCTCTCTTGACAGTGGTCCATCCTCTGGGATGTATCGGAGACTCCTTCCAGGTATGTCCCTGAGTCTTTATTCTGGTGTTTTGCGGTCCTCTGATCCCGGGTAGCAACCCCAGACTCCTCCAGGCAAGATAGCCAAGATGATTTTTATCCTTGCACAATGCTCCATCCTCTGGGATTCACCCGAGACGCCTTGCAGGTATATCCCTGAGTCTTTTATCCGGTGGTTTGGGGTCCTGTCATCCCGGGTAGCAACCCCAGACTCCTCCAGGGAAGATACCCAAGATGATTTTTCGCTCTTGACAGTGGTCCATCCTGCAGGATCTACCCAGAACTCCTCCCAGGCGTCTCCCGCAGAGTTTTCTC